>NW_027466517.1:5542500-5707500 GCF_050575085.1 Anarhichas minor | reverse complement strand
TATTACGAATGCCAAATATTCTTTGCATCCAAAAACAGTCCCTCATTAATCAATACATAATCAACTATTAGCCAGTGTTCCAGAGACAGTATTTTTGAGGGTTTAAATTCGTTCTTTTAATAATTTACGTGCTGTCATAAACACCTGCTTGCTCGGGTGTTTATTATCCATCTAACGTTATATTATTAAAGACAAGAGAATGTATGAACTACAAAGACTTCTGTCAGCGTGTTTTTTGTCTCTGTTGCTGTGGTTATGACGGGAATATGGAATAATAGAAGATCCATATTTCTGATGTCTTACTCTTAGTTTTGCCATGAGTAAGAACATGAAACTTATCCAAAGGGAAGCTGAACAGTTGATCAAATATCAGAGGAATCAGTCAGTGTTGTAGGCTCAGGAGTTATGAGATATGATATATGAGTTAACGTTATAAGAACTCTCCCTCAGAGATCTCTAAATCTGATCTGTAATCAGGGTTGTAATCAGCGGTTGTCATCCTGCTCTGACACTTCTTCCTCCTCTTCCTCCCTGGGTGCTAAAAGGATATCAATGGCCTGTTGTACGTTCATTGTTATATTAGTAATGTATTATTATAATATAACAATATCTAATATTATAATAATAATATTTTGTTGTTGTGGTTTTACTCCACAAGTGTATTTGAGCTACATTTGAACTTACCGCCTTTATATGTCAACTTTTCAACAGGAGGATGCCTGCAGTCCAAACCCCCTTCCTGGCTTCGAAAGGTTGGAAAAGTTCGGCTCTGCTCTGCTGGAGGTCAGCCTGACAGAGGACAAGCTGACTCTCACCACTGAGCAGAGGAACACGGTCCTTGAAGCCTGGAATGCAGTGGAGGAGCACGACAAGCAGCCGCAGCAGTTCAACCAGCTGTACAGAACACACTGGGGCATCACCCTCTACTGCCACACACAGAGGGACCATCTTGTTGATGCTGCTGTGATCCAGAGGCTGAAGATGGCTAAGCGATACGCACCAGCTCAACAAGACATCAGTGCTCAACAGGCCCACTGGTGAAACTGCTGTGGTCTCACCTCAAGGGTCTCGCAGCAGTCCTGAGAAGAGCACCATCTAGAAGGCCTACGAGAGAATCCAGCACCGGATTCTGGTGGAGGATCCAATCCTCTGCAAAGCAGGCATTCCTCTCCCTAAAATAAACATTAAGACAGTACGGGACTTCATACATCGTCAAGAGCGCCTTCTTAACCTGCATGTCACTAAACAGTCCTTCACTGTCACAAAAACCACCTCCATCTCATCTGCTGACCTCCCTCCAGCACCACACCAACCGGCAGTCCTCCCTCCACCACTCTACTCTCTGATGGAGTATGTGCCCACACCCAGCACGGCAGGGACTAAAGTGTTGAAGAGAAGGACAGACATAATCATGCCACTCTCCCAGCCTCAACCACCACTGCCACTTGTGCTACCGGCAGTTAGAAACACCTCTGCCACCTCTACCATCAGCAGACCTGTGCCCTCCCTCTCTGCATCCACAGCAACTGCTGAGACTGCTGGCCCCTCCACACGGCCATACTGCCTGCTCCTCCTCCTACATCAGTCCCTACTACTCTGCCCACAATGTCTGCTCCTCATGAGTTAAGCCCACCGTCCTGGGCCAGAGCTACGCAGTACAAGCTAAAGAGTCTGGAACAGCCCTCTGCAGTAGGAGTGAAGGTGTCACGAGTGCAGAATCTCCCTGTCTGTACATGCTGTAGCCAACCGACCCAGGGACAAAAAGTACAACAGAAAGGCTTTCTGCCCTGTAAAAATGATGTCAACATCAAAAGGTCTGGACAACACAGTGTACGACAGCTACGAACACTTCACTTCTGTTGTGGACAAGGTGGAGCGATGAGCTGTAGACACCCTGTATATATCTGTAAATACTCATGCATTGTAAATAGTTTAGATCTTCATGTACATACTCGTGCACATTGTAAATAGTTTAGATCTTCATGTACATATTGTAGTCTTCTATTTTATGACTGCACTGTTTTTTCTGATTGTTCTCCATTTTATGCACTGTATTCAATAAAGTGTTAAGTGTTACAGTAACATCGAGTTGTGGAATATCAATTAATGAATGCAACAACAGGGGTGCGTTTGTTGTCATCAACAACAGGGACACGGATATATAGAGTTCCAGATTACTTACATGTCAGTGCACATGCCTATATTACAATGATATCAGATCATTTTGCAATAGAAACATTAAACAGCCTCAGAAAATATAAAACTACTTCTAATTAGCCTCCCAGGTGTCATAAGGGAATTTAGAAAGACAGAAGTGACAAAAGTAAACAAACAGCATTCTCTCACATGTATCATTTTGATTTGGAATAAGATGCATTTTATTGAAAAAAGACCTGAATAAATGACATGAATTATGTAGCATTATGTAGACACAAATGTACTTGAGATTCTCTATTTATAGCGTCATTCTATTATAGCTTCAACAGGTATCACAATAAATAGCTAATTACAATCTGAAATGGACCATTTTACACACATGGAATCAATCCAGATGGTGACAACAGTGTGTGTAACATCTACTTTGAAAGGAGGTGAGGCGTGTGCTAGACTCCTCCTGTGGACTCCTTCATATTCCACACGTGGGAATCTTGTGTGCATATTTTTCTCTCCTGTAAACACAAAGAAAGTCTTAAAGATCTTTACGTATGAAGGGACACGTCTAGCAGCTGGTGGACCAATGTGCAGATTTCTGTTTCCAGATCTTGTGTATTGTGGTGCATGTATGACAATAATCATGAAAGAAGTCATTGTGATACGCCACCAATATAAATTGACCACTTGATGGCGACATTAGACATTCTTCAATTAACGCAGGCTTTGACCACTGGGGGCGCAAATGTTTCACTTTCGCACAGTAGACTGTCGGCCAATAACGTTTCGGGAGATTGCACTACGGTACAGCTCATCCCCTAACGCAGGACATCGCTCATGTGGAGAGTAAATTTCAAAATAACAGGAAAGAGACTAGTGCTGGGCGGTATACCGGTTCCGGTTTTAATTTCTCGTATGATATGAATTTTTCACACACCGTCATACCGGTGTATAGCCGAAACAACTGCTGTCGCTCTTCAACAGGCAGCAAAATATATTGTTCGCCGCTAAGAGCGCTACAGTCGGAGCTAGTTGTCTTAAGTGTATTGAGAGGGATCCCCAGTCATGGTTATAACTTTATAACAACAATTAATAACCCACAACTAACGCTCTTTAACAGGACAAAACACCACGACACAACAGTTTGTGACACATAAACAATTTGTAACACTAATAATTGTACATTTATAAAATTACACCGCCGAACTGCATGCTGGGTACAGCTCGCCAGCTAAACAGTCTGCTAACAGGAGGAACAAAGAGACCGGAGATGCACCAATACAATTTGTGTCCAAGAGAGGAGCTGTCTGCTGTTTGGAGGTTTTTTGGTTTAAAAAAATCCGACATAGATCTAAAGACGATATATTGTAAAGTTTGTCGAGCCACTGTTATTGCCTCTGGTGGCAACACTAGCAATTTACTCCATCACCTCAGCCGAAAACATGTGTTGGAATACGAAGAGTGTATGCGATTACGGTCCTCGGATGCTTTTTTTGGGTATTTTGGTCAGACACATATGCAACGCTGATTACCGTGTAATATGTGTGGTATTTGTTATAAATGTACGTTGGTACATAAAGGGTGATAAGAAGCTGTACATGGAGGGACTTAGGACCCAGGGAAATGTAGGTGAAGGAAATAGGAAGTGACGGAAGACACACCACACAAACAGCTGTTCACCGCTTGCTGGCCGGCTGGTTCGTGTTAGTTTTCGGCGTTAATTAATTAATGCGTTAACGCGGAAAAAAGAAATACCGTGATATACTGTGAAATCGCCAGAATCTTACAAAATACCGTGATACACATTTTTGGTCATACCGCCCAGTACTAAAACAGACTATACATCAGTGGTGGGCTGTCAGGGCTAGCAAGGCCTTATCTGCTGGTCTAGACAGAATCACAAAGTTATAGCTATTTTATAATTTAATAATGTTTCATAAATACACTACATGTATTATTTTTTTACCATTATCTTATTTTCTCACTGCACAGCTACTGTCTTCCTCAGTTGCTCTGCTTCCAGTGCAGCTTGTTTTAAGTAGAGTTTTTATCCAATCAGATTTCACCTCTGTGTCTCTAGGTAAGAAGAGAGGCCTGCAGACTCACAAGTGAATCCCTTTGCAGGTTAAGTGAATGGGGACGATATTGTTGATTGTCATAGTCTTCAACCAATCAGATCTTTAGTTTGACATGTTGGGCGTATTCTTTGACGTGTCAGAGCCTGCTAGCTGGCCTAGCCATACGTGATTGGTCAGTGGGCTAGCCTGACATGTTGGGCGGTGACAATCCCAATATCTGTTGCCTCTGTCGAGCGGACATTTTCAGCCCTCAAACGCATTAAAACGTGTTCAAGAAATACAACTGGGGAGGCTCGACTGTCTTCACTGGCGTCCATGAATCCAGAAGGACTTCTTACTGGAACTAAAACGCACGGATGTACTGAACAACCGTGGGATTAAACTCTTTATTAACAAAGAAAGGAGGATGGACTTTGTCTTTAAATAGTGAACAGCTGCTCTGGTAAGTTAACTGCAGTAGCTTTAATATGCTTGTTTATATATTATTATTTGTACAACTTGAAGATGGATTTTTGTTTGGTTTAATATGTGATAGGAACTATTGTTACGTCCAATGTTGCTCTGGGGACATATTTAGCCAGT
The DNA here is from genome assembly GCF_050575085.1 of Anarhichas minor. Classification (NCBI taxonomy): domain Eukaryota; kingdom Metazoa; phylum Chordata; class Actinopteri; order Perciformes; family Anarhichadidae; genus Anarhichas; species Anarhichas minor. The sequence goes on along the minus strand of NW_027466517.1, from coordinate 5,702,689 downwards.
GTTGCCAATTTGGCGACTTTCTCGCGAAATCTGGCGACTTTCCAAACCCTCATGGCGACTTTTTTTTAATCAAAAGCTACTAGCGACAAATCTAGCATCTTTTTCTGGTGTTGGAGACTTTTCTGGTGTTTTGACTCTGAGGTGAACGAGCAGCGGGTGCTGCCGTGAGCCCCTCCACCGCACCCAAAGCACTCACAGGCGGTAAATCTCACAGCAGCCTCGCAGCAGTTTTAGCTGCAGAGAGGAGACTCTCGGCGTATTCTCTGCAGTTAGTGTATTTATAGGTGTTGGCTTCATTTTTACACGAAACAAATAATAACCGTAGCTGTGTTTCAGCTGCAGGACAGCAGTGAAGGCCCAGGTATAAAATGCACGGCCCGCCACTGCTATACATAAACCCAAAGCCTTGACAGAATGTTTAAAGGACTTGCCGATAAGATGCATCATCTTGCCAATAATTCCCTAGGCGCCACTGATCTTCCATTGGCTGCCACAATGAACACTGTTGAATGCTTTCTTGAAGTCAACGAAGCTGCGGAGTTCTCTCCAAGCTTTATACAAGGATGTTTTGAAGGGCGAAGATCTGATCTATACATCTTCTTCCACCATGGAACCCAGCTTGTTCTTGTCTGAGTTCTTCATCCAGAGCACTGTCAATCAGTCACAAGGATCCTGCAGAGGAGTTTGCTGGTAGTGTTATTCCTTGCTGGTTGTCACAGTCGCTGAGGTTTCCCTTCTTTGGCACTTTGACCATGTCGTCTTCCAGATGTTGGAGAAAAAATGATTTAGCAGCTCTGTTGCCTGCTGCTTTGCCACTTTTCATAGCCTTGATGTCCAAGAAATATTGATTGTTGCAGCTGTTAATGAAGGTCTGATGAATCAATTGACTTCTGAGACCTTCAACATTACCGCCACAGGCCTTTGCACATCATGTGTACTGTATTTTGTTCTCAATCTGTTAAAGTAACCAAAAACCTAAGAATATGTATCAAAATTGACAGAAATAGTGACATTCAAATTGTTTTACTGCAAAGGAGGACCTTTCTCCAGTTAATTAATAATTCAAATCCACTGTGTGCACATATGTGAGTTTATACACAGCTCCTGCCGTATTTTGTATACAGATAGTGAGAACTTTCTTCTCTTGACAAACTATGAGCAACTAATATGCTGCAGTCCTGTGCTGAGAAGAGGGAAATTACCTGAAAAGTTTAGAATCAAGTTGAAAATGCTTGGATGTGGGTGAAGGAGTTAGTTATCTGACTCACAATCCTGCAGCAAATACAGCGGCATTAAAAACGTTTCCATTGCCACCCTCAGCATAACTCATGCATGCTGCAGTCGCCTGATATTGGCTCGGCCCTCTACATGCTAAAGTGCTGGCTTAGTCCCATTCTAAGCTCTAAATGCAGTACTTTCCCCAGATGCCGGGCACCTGAACACCATGTGGACAGTGTTTAGTGTAAGCTGATGGAAGCATTGCAGGACTTAGAGAAAAATAAATCTCTCCCCCGCACCGTCAGATAGCATGAATCCACTTCACTCCAAGAGTAATTTTGTGTGTATTAAATTATATCAAACTTCCTTTTACTACTTCAACCAGTGGTGGGCCAGCAAGGCCTTCTCTGCTGGCCTAGACAGAATCACAAAGTTATAGCTATTTTATAATTTAATAATTTTTCTGAAATACACTACATCAGAGGTCTGCAACAGGGTCCGCTACCCCTAGGGGGTCTGCGGAGGTACTGCAGGGGGGTCCACGAAATCTTTGGTTGATTTGACAATTTCTTATTTTTTTCTTTCTTTTTTTTTCAAACATGAATCTTTCCATTATTTGAATAGTTCAGTATTGTATGCATGATAACAGGTATGTTTCTGCATGGCAGTGGCACTAATAGGCCATCACTCATTTTCGTTTCCACATTTATGTTTAAAATGAAAACATCAATTTGAATAGCTTGTATGCATGATTATCATGCAATTGACAGACGATGTTGATATTGGCATTGGTATCAGTCGACAAGGCATGTTTGTAAATGTCAGTGGCACGGCCACCCTACTCACTGTACCTTGCACATGTTTAAAATAAAAACATGAATATATGAACCTGTGTATTATTTGAATAGCTTAGTATTGAATGCACAATAAAGAGGTATTCATGGCACTAGGCCTAGTTTAATATAAAACACAATTTTATACAATATATATAGTCGGGGGTCCCTGCTCCATCTCTCTATCAGTTTGGGGGTCCTTGGCCTGAAAAACGTTGAAGACCCCTGCACTACATGTATTATAATTTTATTAAATAAAATAAATGTATTCAAGAAATACAACTGGGGAGGCTCGACTGTCTTCACTGGCGTCCATGAATCGAGAAGGACTTCTTACTGGAACTAAAACGCAGGGATATACTGAACAACCGTGAGATTAAACTCTTTGTTATGTTGAGTTCAGAACTTCTCCCCAGAACTATGGAGGCCGCACGTCTCACTCTCACTGCTGATATCTTTCGTCAGCAGAGTCGTGCTAAAAATCAGCTGGATCCGGTTTATAATCAAAAAAGTATTTAATAATTAACAGAAGCTAAGACAGTTACAAACTGAATTACTCTATCGATAGTATTATGTTCCCGGGAGCAGAGATCACACATGCCTCACCCAATAGACTGAATTCGGTTAATTATGAAATGAAGAGCATACGATCTGAAGAAAACTCTCTGGAACAGTGTCTTTTGGAGTGTGTTCTGAAAAGGTCAGAAAGCATCCGAAAGTGTCAAAAAGTGTCACAATGTGACAAGTGTCAAAAAGTGTCTGAAAATGTCTGTGTCAATCAGCGATTGGCTGAAATCCAACTGTCCCCTCCTGGATTGGGACAGTATTCGCTCATTGTTTGGCTGAAATCCTTCGGACTCCTCCTCGCCCTCTTGACCCGCTTGGTCAGCTGTCCAGCAGACCACCTCCTGTTTCCTTCAGTTGCCGCCTCTCTGCAAACTCATCTTATCACCATATATGGTCGACTCTGAAAGGCCTGTTCTCAAGAATTCCTCTCTCTCCCTCATGGCTCAGAACATTTAGTAACTATACTTCTTAGTTTAATACATTCAATGATTATGTTTTTATGGTTTAACACTTCTGTAAGTAAATATACAGTAACATATAATATCCTCTATAAGTAAACATATTGTAAACATATAATACATTCCATAAGTAAATATATTGTGACATTTAATATCCACCACTAGGGGTGCCATTAATCATACTAAGAATGCTTTTAATACTTGGACCCGAGAGCCCCCCACGGGACCACGTTTAGAAAAGTGTAGCATTCAGCGTGTCGTAGAAAGCACTTTTCATAAACAAATATAATTAATGCTCCAGACATATTAGATACCGAATTAACGAAAAAAGTCCGAGCAACATCATTATACCAGCCATTTTAAACACTGCAAACACAATTATATATGAACTAATATCATATCTGAAAGATATCTAGAAGATTTACCACAAAACCACGATTTTTTGGCCAAAAAACTGCGTACTATGCGCTTTGTTTTGGTCTCTCATGAGAAGATGCGATCATGGCAGATGAACACATCCAGTAGGGCCGTGATTAGACCCTGTGTCTACTCGCGTTTTCGAAATTACTCTTTCAAACTGTTCAAAAGTTATATATATATAAGCCAAGCATCAGCCACATGAATGCTAGTTATGACACCTCAAAACTGCTCAAAATTAATCCAAATTATGCCAAACTGCTTTATTAGGATTATTGAACACTCTTAGTGATAAGACAAGTGAATATATAGTTAATATTTAGTTATATAGTATATAAAATTAGAATACAGCAATGCAACTGCTGGTTCCGAAGATCTGAATTTTGCTTGACTCAGACCATTTATGCTGGCCTGCTTCACTCAATCGAAGTAAAATATGTTGTGGAGACATGTAAAGCGTGTTGTGCTATGACTGTGGCGTATTTTTAGGCAAGAATCTGCATTATTTCAATTAAATATTTTGATACAGGTGCTTTTTTTTCAGGCGAACCTGAAACTTTTTCAATTTGAGCTGTGTGTCATCTTGCTGTGTGTCATCTCATGATTCTGTGCTGGGGACACACTGCTGGGACTTTAACTCTCGAGTTAAAGTTAAAGAGGCGGTGTGGTGGAGGGGAACCAGGGAGTGGGGACATGGCCGTCGTCTCACAGCCCAGAGAAGGTGATCAGCAGGAGCTTTCGAAGGATCAGGTCAGAGGGTGGAGCTAAGACATGCCAGGGTAACACAAGGACACTGACGGGTCGACACATCAGTGAGGGAGCAGCAGGGTCTGAGGGGGGACAGATAGTATTCACACAGAGAGGAGACAAGAGAAGAACTAGGTCAACAGCATCAGCAGAGACAGGTTTCATGTATTATAATTCATTCTGGCATCACAGCAGCGGCAGACAAATTACCTACTCATGGAACAAATAAAATATTTGTATATGGCTGGAGGTATGCCTACATCAGGGCATCAGTCCACCACTTTGGTCCAGACGAAAATGTCTTATCGGATGGATTGTTATGAAATTTTACACGGACAAAAGTTGTTTTTCAGTATGTTATTTTGTATTCAATCTATCTGATTCTTAGATCTTATAAAGACACAAAACTAAGAAAATGCATTTTCTTTGTGTTTTATCTACTCTTGTAATTGTATGTAGACTGTATGATCAGATGTAACGTATCAATATAAGTATAACAACAGAGCAGTGCAGCATCTGTGTAAAGGTTTTTGTTATTGTCAGTTAGCCCTGATTCAGGAGCTCTCACCCTCTCAACCCGTCTGCAGTCTGGAGAGGTGCTTGCTTGTGGTGAGTGAGGTCGGGCAGAAAAGGGCTAACCTCAGCTTTCAAACCATCTGGTGCCGTCAGGTTCTGTTATACATTGAATGTGCTGTAATTACATTGAATGTGTTGTAATTCACTATCCTGTTCCACACATGACATCTATTGCACTTCTGTCCATCCTGGGAGAGGGATCCCTCCTCTGTTGCTCTCCCACAGGTCTCTTCCTCTTTTCTCCCCGTTAAAGGGTTTTTTGGGGGAGTTTTTCCTGTTCCGATGTGAGGGTCCCGGGACAAGAGGATGTCAAATGTGTACATATTGTAAAGCCCTCTGAGGCAAATTTGTAATTTGTGATTTTGGGCAATACAAAGATAAATTGAATTGAATTGAATTGAATTGTTCCAACACTGGATGGCAGCACAGAGCTACTGTTCATCATGAATCTGGTGAGGACCATGTAGAACAGCAGAATGAAGCTTTTCTCCTGGTTTACTCTGACAAACGATACTGTTTCTGAAATGTTGAAAACATGTTGAAATAATAAAATCAGCGATACATTTTGTGTTCATATATTCCATGTTATGGAGGACACGTGACACATTGAAAACATTGCTCTTTAAAGGCTCATTGTTTACAGTAAGAGCTCACTGGGTCTGGTGGAGGGTAAATACTGAAAATAACACATCAAGACCAATAGATTAGGTTGTTGTAGGTAGTTGGTTACGTATCCCAACATTAAAGGGACATTTGAAACAATAAAAAAGTGAGTGCCACAGCCTCGGCCTCTCTCCGCTGCATTTCTTTGTCAGTATACTCTGGCCCGAATAAGTACGGCTGAATATTACAGTCATCCAAAACACACAAAAAGTCTCTCTTCCATAACAAACAAGAGCAAGAAGTTTTTGAATGTTGAGTAAGCACCATGTTACCCAGAAATCCAAGCTGAAGTAGCAGCCTGTAGTTCTTCTTACCTCCAACTACGTCACGGTCACGTGAACCGATCCTGCTGGATGTAAGAAGAACAACATATTTTGCATTTGCAAAACTCAGCTTTCTAGGTACGGCGGAATTTATGGCTGCAAATGCCTACATTTACTATCCAAACTGATAGTCTGGACGTCCACATAAAAGGTGCAGAATCTTCATTTGAAAATATGTTTTGCATAGAAAAGAGAGCTAAGCTTATAAGGGTTTATGGATTTAATGAAATACGATTTATAAAGCTGTGCAGTTAGTTAGTTGACTGTAGAAATACATTCCTGTCCTCAATACACTGCAACATTTTCAGTCTGAAGGACAATAACATTGACAACAGAAAGAAGTTCTTCAGACCACGATCTTCTAATCTGGTGAGACTGCGGCCATGTCCACACTACTACGTTTCCATTTTAAAACGCATATCTTCCGCATATCTTCTGCTACTTTGAGTGCACTGAGTGCACTCAAAAAAATAATGATACCAAAAACATTGACTTTAAGTATTTCAATTACACAGCAGCGGGCCGTACATTTTATACCTGGGCCTTCACTGTTGTCCTGCAGCTGAAATACCACCTTATAACCACATGATGGCACCACAGCTATTATTAATTTTTAAGGCTGTAACTATGCACATCTTCCCGTTCGGTACAAGTCGCTTGAATAATGATAGAGCATTTAGAAAATGCAAAAGCCTAAATTCAGGAAAATATAATGTTCTCAGCTGGTCTGGCTGTGGGATCCACCATCATTCCTTAATAACAAGCCACGACCCAAAGAGATTATCATAGAATTTTACTTTCACAACTTCAACATTGAACATACTGCTCTGCAATGTCTTTCCTCGTCTCAGCCCCCTGTGTCATGGTGCATCTCACTCAGTCAGAATGTCCATATTTGATTGGCTGAGCTGCATCACGTGATGTGATTCACTACCCATCAGCCTCTGCTGGCTGTTAAGTTTCGTTTCACAATAGTCACGTGCTCGCCCACTGACACGCCCAACATGTCAAACTAAAGATCTGATTGGTTGAACACTATGACAATCAACAATATCGTCCCCATTCACTTAAACTGCACATGGATTCACTTGTGAGTCTGCAGGCCTCTGCCTCTCTTCTTACCTAGAGACACAGAGGTGAAATCTGATTGGATAAAAGCTCTACTTAAAACAAGCTGCACTGGAAGCAGAGCAACTGAGGAAGACAGTAGCTGTGCAATGAGAACATAAGATAATGGGAAAAATATTTTTATCAATTATAATACATGTAGTGTATTTATGAAAAATTATTAAATTATAAAATAGATATAGCTTTGTGATTCTGTTTAGGCCAGCAGAGAAGGCCTTGCAGGCCCTGACGGCCCACCTGCAATTACATAAATTCAATGTAAAGGGTCATATTAAACACTATGCTTTTCTATCACGTTGAGTCAGTCTGAATAAATTGACTAATCCTTATGTGATTTGATCAAATAAAATGAATGCAAACTTTTACATAAACCTTATGTATTAATTCAAGTATTTGTAATAAATCACTAAATGCATACAAGAACAGTTCTGAAGACTTTATTGACGGATACATTAAAATGTATAAAATGCACGATGACATGTGTCGACCAACAACTCAAAATGCAAAATGCAAATGTTCAAAATGCAACACAGTAAACTTTTGGAAACATGTATAACACAAACTAGTGAGTCACAAGTGGCTTCATTACGGTCTTTAACAGGTGAACAAAATGTCAATGTCCAACACGCCAAAATGTGGCTAGCTCTGTCCTCGGGATCTCACTGAAGCATCTTCATTTTAAGTGCTTGGACCTTTGGGGACAGTTTCTTGCCATCCAAGTTCATCAACACTTTCTGGAAGAACTCAAATGTAAATTTGAGTTCCTTGGGATAGCTCAGGTTGAGTGTGTAAATCAGGCCAAAAAGCATGGCACATCCAAAGGCAATGCTTCTCAGATTGCTTAGCAGCTCCACACCCTCGATCACCACTCCAACATCCTCTGGCTCGTCCTCTTTTATCAGCACCTTCTTTGCGAATCAAGTAAAGCCCTATGGTGGTCTGTGCAATCTCTCTCTCAGCTTCCTCACTGTTGACGTTCTGATGGTGAAAAACAAATTTTGAGATAAAGAAAACATTGCAAGTTTAATGCTAATTTAATGCCATTTTAACAGAAGGGAAACACTATGATCACATGAAATTTCGGTAGAGGTGGGGAAGAGGCACACGTTGCCTTTGTTTACATGTGTTTTTTGAAAACAAGACATTTTTCCATCAGCCTATGGCAAGCCATTTTAATATTTATTCACTAGACTCAGTGGCGGGCCGTGCATTGTATACCTGGGCCTTCACTGCTGGCCTGCAGCTGAAACACAGCTACGGTTATTATTTGTTTCGTGTAAAAATGAAGCCAACACCTACAGATACACTAACTGCAGAGAATACGCCTAGAGTGCGTCTCCTGTCTTCTCTGACTGCAGCTGGGACTGCTACGTGAGGCTGCTGTGAGACTGACCGCCTGTGAGTGCTTTGGGGCGGCTCACGGCAGCACCCGCTGCTCGTTCACGGCAGTGCAGAACGTATGTGCTTTAACATCAGAGTCAAAACACCAAAAAAGTCTCCAATAACACCAGAACAAGTCGCTAGATTTGTCGCTAGTAGCTTTTGACAAAAAAAGTCGCCAGATTTAGCGAGAAAGTCGTCAAATTGGCAACACTGGCACAGACTAAATATGTCCCCAGAGCAACATTGGACGTATCAATCGAGCTGCCTCTGCCGAGCGGACATTTTCAGCCCTCAAACGCATTAAAACGTATTCAAGAAATACAACTGGGGAGGCTCGACTGTCTTCACTGGCGTCCATGAATCCAGAAGGACTTCTTACTGGAACTAAAACGCACGGATGTACTGAACAACCGTGGGATTAAACTCTTTATTAACAAAGAAAGGAGGATGGACTTTGTCTTTAAGTGAACAGCAGCTTTGGTAAGTGAACTGCTTTTTGTGTTTTTACATCTACAGTAGCGTTTCTACTGTGTTACTTTGTCTATGGTGTCGTTTTTATGATATGGTTAATATTGTTCCCTCTGATGTGAATAATATTTGAATGGTGCTCTTGAGTGTGTGGCTGAACGCGGGTTTTAGCGCCGCAGTTTTGCTGGAATGTGCAGAGGCCTGTTGAATCGTGTTATTTGGGTTTTATGTTATTCTACATGCTTTGTTGTCATATAAATATATGTGACTGGTTCTTGTGAGTTTGTTCTTGTCATTGTGTTAATTACATTGATTTTGATGATATGCATTGTCCGTTAATGACGAAGCATCCCGTCATGCTGGCGTCATAATGAGGTTATTAGGAGGTGGTTCAACTGTAGTAGGACAGCACTGAAGGCCCAGGTATAAAATACACAGCACACCACTATGTTTTGCTGCAGATGAATTAGCCTCAACCCTTACTGTCCAGCGGGTATCGGAGAGTTGATTCAAAGAGCAACCTATTTTCTCTCTGTAGATGGCCTCTCGCTCTGGTCTGGGACTAACAAGTGTGTAAAGATGACTGATGCAGCCAGAAAATGTTGGTACTTCTTGCGACATGCACCTAGTAGATTTAAGGTGTGGGAGGCTCAAGGTGAACATGTAGCCAGATCTTATTTTTTTGTTATATTTGGGCTCGGACTCCCCTGACTGTACCGGACACGTTTGCCCCGTAGACATATCCCTGCTCTCTCCAATCTCCAATCCTTTGGTCTTGAAGCACATTTTCACCTCCTACAAGACTTCCTGTATTTTGGTGAAATTCCTTGAAGTTAAGAAACCATTCAGTGGTCTCTCAGTCATCTGTGTCTTTGTTCTTACTCATATCTGAGCTCAACAATCTGCTATGTCTATAGCATCACAGATGACTGAATAATAAATGGCATCCTCCCTTTCCTTTAGAAATCTTTTCAAAACTCGTCTTCCACATAATTCAATGAACTCCAATGAATGTGTCAGACTGAATCTGTACTCATTCAGCAGTGGATCGTAATGAGACAAGCTCTAGTGTGCCAAGGAAGCTTTCTTTGTGCATATCGTCAAGTCTTTGGTTTTACCCCTGAAAGGCGATTTCCTTGATGCTAAGTGCAGTGCTACATCTCGGCAGCTATTCTGAGAGCGCTATCTAGTGGGCAGGAGAGGTACTGTCAAATGGTTAGATTCAATTTAAATTTGGTGATATACAAAGCTAGTTATTTTCATAGTGCAGTGACTGAAAATGGATTTTTTTTTTTTTTATGAACAAGTAAAGTGGGAGACAACCCTGTGCCAGTGAAAGCTCCAAAACGCTTGGTGAGCAAATCCGAACCTGAATACCTTCGATTTGGATTTATAATTGCAGGATGTGATGCAGAAGCGACAGCACAGCGTGCTGAATGATGGGAAATCCTGTTAAATGAGGGATTAAAACAATTACAGTTACAATTAATTCGGACAAGTAACAACTCAGTCAAAAGTCACTTTGAAAGCAAGCTATGTGGTGGCTGCTAGTGTAGCTTGAAGTAGGAAACCCTTGACAAACGCTAAGGAGCTTATCTTGTAGCAATGTGGTTATGTGCCGAGAGATACTGCTGCAACCAATAGTCAAGTGTCTCATTGAGGGTAAGCACAAGGTTGTTCTCAGAATTATTTTAACAATCAGATGTGGGCCTTAATTTACAAAAGGTTTGTGTTAGTATCTGATTCTGCAACTACAATTCTTCTACTTCGAGTAGCAGTCTCAATGTGTGCATTATTTCCTCATGACTTGGGAATTCATTATACATGTGAGCTTCACATACTGCAAGGCCTCTGGGACTGGCTTGCCCTCTGACTCCAGCAGCATTTCTAGGTTGGCATCTCTTGTGGCCAACGTGCGAACAGTAGTCTCCCCGTCTGTATCAGGTTTTTTTGCTGCTTTGTTTTTTCAACATCCTCACTTTGTCACTTTCTGTGCACCTTTCGCTCATTTTCTTCATCCTCATCATCTGCATTTGTACTGCTGACACAAAACTGTATCACTTGAAGAGGGACCTGGCACTGTAGAGTGTACACATTGCATATGATAATATATAGTATAATATGATAATATTTGTAATACATCATAACCAAAACTTCAGTTACTACCAACTGACATTTCATTCAACACAATGCTGCTCTCCTCTCCTTCAGTTGGAAGTGTTGCTGGTTTATTGGGAGGGGTATGGGGATGGGGAGACATGGCTGCTGAGCATCAAGCTGCATCTGTACTTGGGCCTACTAACCCAGTCTCGTGAAATGCTCACGAAATGAGCAAAACTGAGCAAAACAAAGGAAAGGCTTGTCTCTTCAAGGAGAAAAGCGCTGATCCACCTTCAGTGAGCCTGAGTTGTTGCTAACTTCTGAGCTAACCCCTTCATTTTAAGTCACCGCCAAATAAATTATACACACACTGCATGGCTATGTTCACACCTATAGCATTACTGCTAACTTGATCACACACACACTCTCTCTCTTAAGCGTTCACTCGCTAAGGTTAGGCTGGGCGTAACATACTGATTGAGTATGCCAGGAAGACCTCGCAGCTAATTAATGCGGTGGAGCTGCATGTGTCCAAGACAATGCACGCAACACCGTGCTGCTGACTCTTCTGGACGGGTTTACTGGGGATTTAGTTGCCTGTTTTGCGCTGCTGCTGGAAATACACCTTCCTGAACCTGAGCCATAACTTTAATTACATTGATTTTGACTATATGCATTTGTATGTTAATGACGAAGCATCCCTTCATGCTGGCGTCATAATGAGTAACTTTACTGTTTTTTGCAAAATAATAAAATACATATTTTCTGAAGAAAGTGGAAGGTTTTCTCCTGATCGAGTGTTTTTACAGTGTGCGCTACTTGTCTGTCCTTGTCAGCTTCATCAAGTGCCTGAGGCTTTACTGTACCCTTTAAAAACCATAAGGCCGTAATCCGACACACCTTTGAAAAACATGCACACATGTGACAGTTTAGGTTATGAAAGCATGCATGATGCTAGGGGAGGGAGGAGGAGGGGTCTACACATATAAGACTGGTTCTAGGTGCGGAGGGAGGGGGATGAAGCTGACATAGGTGTGTTTAAGTACTGTTTTGACCTCCCGTCTGCTGTGGGGTTTTCCACACATAGAAAGGACAGGCTGCCGTACGCTGTGGATTCACTGAACTCATGGCTTGGCTCTCCTTCACAGAAGTGGGCCTGCTGCTTTTGTTAGTGATGGCCTTGGTGAGTATTCACTCTGAAGCTACTCCTAAATTGCACTTTGACTCACCAGGACATGCTGCAGGCCATGGTGGAACCTGTCATTACAGAAGAGTCATTTATACTTTAAGTGGACTAATTTGCACTTTTTTAGATGCAATTACTTGTGGTGATAAGTCACGTTTCTGTAGGAATGATTCATGAATGCTCCAGTTTAATTGTTTTAAACAATTAAACTTTAATTGTTTAATTAAACAATTAATTTTTAATTGTTTAATTAAACAATTAAACTAATTGTTTTCAGAGTTGCAAATCATGCTAGTCAGAAATGTATTGTCAGTCCTGCACATAAATACTACTATATAAATGAAACACTGCATCACTAAATAATGCGTTGATAAACAGAACCAGTTGGTGCTTGTTGTTGTTTCCGCTGTAACTACAGTGTGCCGCAGTTAGAGATCAATGAAAAGCTGCTAGCTCACTTCATGTCAGCTTCTTTGATATCGTGTCAAGCTAAACTGGAGCTGCTATTTGGAGACACGCTTGAACAATACTGTGGTGGAATGAGTTAGATGAAGTAAAAGCTGAGGAGCGTCTATCTGTCTGGCTCATTTAGACAGTGTTTACATGGATGTGACCTCATTGAAGTTTTTAAACTTACGTAACAGAGTTTACCATCTATTAGTGTGAAGATAATATGTATATTCAAGCCCAGTCAATTTGATTCATCCAGCCCATAAATTGGCCTCAAAGGTCATTCACAGTTACAATAAAGTAAGATTTGATAAGAGATTTAATGATAAAACCTTTAGAAATGAAATGGGTTTTACAGAATGTACTCATATTGTGTTCATGGTATTGGGTCCTATCATGCTGTGTAGAGCATTACGCCCTCCTGGCCAGGTTTCCCTTGAATAAGAGGTTATTGTAGAATATCTCCAGCCTGACATATCTGTAAAGGATCGGGTTCACAAATGTACATTGAACTATATGTTATAGAATTATGATGACAAAAAGTCTTGATGAATCTGACAGTAATTTCCCCACTCCCTTATCATGTCTGGAAAGCGTTTCCACTACAGTTTGTTTTTCTCTCAGTTTTATCTTTTTGTTCCATTCAGTTCATCAAACTTTTATTCAAATCCATCTGCAGCAAAAAGGGGGCCTATAAATAAGCCTATTAAAACTAAAGATAGTAGCTCACCCACCTTCCAAAAATATTATATTTCACCCTTCAGGAATGTTTAAACAAACATTCTAAACTGATTCTGAGAACGCTGTACAGTGCTTTAACAACAATCCCTATTTCCATAAAAACAGCTACAGATTCCTCTTCATTCCCCTCTTTAATGGCATTTGTACTGTATATGTGTGTGTGTCCATAATGAGAAATGTCTTGATGAAATAATCCAAAGGCATTGCAGAGGTGAATTTTCTGTGTTGGAAATTACCTTTGTTCTCTATCAGCAACCACAGTTTGGTGTTAACAAATAAATCAGACAATGCAGAGGCAGTTTAGTGATACCCCCGTAGTTGTGGTCTTGAAAGGATAATTCAGAGTCCTTCTTGTCTGAAATTGAGACAAGACCAAGTAAAAATGCTGAGACCGAGACCAAGACCGCTCTCGAGTACTCCAACACTAATATAACTCGATATACCCCTCCCTCTCTGCCTGAACAGTACTAACTTGTCTTCTCTTGCAGTAGCCTGCAGTCAGGAGGGTCCTTCCTCTAAATAGTTGGCACTTGTTCAGACCTCCACCGAGGGCCAAAATATCAGCCCCTCTTAATTGTCTGCATCTGTGTCGTATAGTTGGATATCCTAATGGCTTTTGTTAGTTTATTTAAATGTGAGTTTGTTCTGTTAAGAGTTTCTCAAGGTCAAGAAGTTTATGTGTGGTGTCACGCACTGTACGCTGCTAGCTATGCCCATACAGTAGCTAATGAAACCGATTCACAAATTGCACCGATTCACTGCTGTCCAACTACATGCTCTCTAGTATTAATCACGATAGCGCCAGCAGCTCCAACAACATTGTGATGATATCGGCAGACCTACTGCCGCACACTTCACACCATCGCCACACAGCCCAGGTCCAGGCTCAAGCTCTTTAACAGTTCCCCATGCTGGGAGAGGAACAGTGTTTTACCTCCACACGGTGTGACCAGGTGCTGCATGCCATACATTATTCACATTCAGTGCTGGCGTGCTCCCTGTTAATACTCAGGAGCTAGACCACACCTTAGACTCGCCTCTTTCTCTCTCTACACACTCTTCAGCAAAATTGTAGAATATAATATTGTATTTAATGTATATTCATGATATATAATCAGCACAAGTTGACAAGACTGTGTATGTCCTGATTTCTTTCATGAATTATTAACATATAATTGTCTTATATATATGTAGAAATACCTGGATGAAAGCAACTGTCTTAGCCTTTGTGCTACTAGTTTAGTTTTTGTACAGTTGGGTTAACCTTTGTGGTACTGGGTTAGTCTTAATGCTACTGGGTCAGCCTTTGTGTTACTGGGCTAACCTTTGTGCTACTGGGCTAACCTTTGTGCTACTGGGTTAACCTTTGTGCTACTGGGCTAACCTTTGTGCTACTGGGTTAACCTTTGTGCAACTGGGCTAACCTTTGTGCTACTGGGTTAACCTTTGTGCAACTGGGCTAACCTTTGTGCAACTGGGCTAACCTTTGTGCTACTGGGTTAACCTTTGTGCTACTGGGTTAACCTTTGTGCTACTAGGCTAACCTTTGTGCTACTGGGTTAACCTTTGTGCTACTGGGCTAACCTTTGTGCTGCTGTGTTAGCTTTTGTGCTACTGGGTTAACCTTTGTGCTACTGGGCTAACCTTTGTGCAACTGGGCTAACCTTTGTGCAACTGGGCTAACCTTTGTGCTGCTGGGCTAACCTTTGTGCTACTGGGCTAACCTTTGTGCAACTGGGCTAACCTTTGTGCAACTGGGCTAACCTTTGTGCTGCTGGGTTAACCTTTGTGCTACTGGGTTAACCTTTGTGCTACTGGGCTAACCTTTGTGCAACTGGGCTAACCTTTGTGCTACTGGGTTAACCTTTGTGCTACTGGGCTAACCTTTGTGCTACTAGGCTAACCTTTGTGCTACTGGGTTAACCTTTGTGCTACTGGGCTAACCTTTGTGCTGCTGTGTTAGCTTTTGTGCTACTGGGTTAACCTTTGTGCTACTGGGCTAACCTTTGTGCAACTGGGCTAACCTTTGTGCTGCTGGGCTAACCTTTGTGCTACTGGGTTAACCTTTGTGCTACTGGGCTAACCTTTGTGCTACTGGGTTAACCTTTGTGCTACTGGGCTAACCTTTGTGCTGCTGTGTTAGCTTTTGTGCTACTGGGTTAACCTTTGTGCAACTGGGCTAACCTTTGTGCAACTGGGCTAACCTTTGTGCTGCTGGGCTAACCTTTGTGCTACTGGGCTAACCTTTGTGCTGCTGTGTTAACCTTTGTGCTACTGGGCTAACCTTTGTGCTACTGGGTTAACCTTTGTGCTACTGGGCTAACCTTTGTGCGACTGGGTTAACCTTTGTGCTACTGGGCTAACCTTTGTGCAACTGGGCTAACCTTTGTGCTGCTGGGCTAACCTTTGTGCTACTGGGCTAACCTTTGTGCTACTGGGTTAGACTTTGTAGGTTAGCTCACTGAGCAGCGTCACTCATTCTTTCTTTGGCTTTGGTTGTGGTGGGTGTGTGCTCATGAATTAACTTCTAGACCAGGGGTATTCAATTAAAATTCCAAAAGGTCCAGATTGGGAAAATCTCCTTGTGCAAAGGTCCGGAACATTACAATGATATCTAACTTGCGCTATTTATTGCCATATTCAAGAAGCCTAGTAGTAGTAACAACAACTGTCAAATCAAATAAAGAAAGTACACATCAATTATATTTTAACAATTATTATTCTCAGTTTTCAAATTTAACTGGATGGATTATAAATACATAGAAGTACATAAATAAATGTTCTCTCATTTCAAGTATAACAAGGTGTCCATCTAAATAATACACAACAAAGAACTTTTGAAAAACTTGCAACTTAAAAGAAAGTGCTTGATTTTAGAAAAATGAAAGAAAATTAAAAAGACTGTGACTGGAGTTAAGTTTTTTCTTCTCTTTTGTTAAATCGATTTCACATCATAACGGTCTCAGTCAATTTTATAATAAACAATCTCTACACATCTCAACATCTTGCCCTCAGTTCAGATTCGAGTGGGTATGTTTGCTCAAAAGAGTTATGTTTGGTCTCGTAGTGGCGTTTCACATTGGCGCATTAAATAACGGCCACGGTATCTGAACATATGAGACAGAGTGGACAGAGCACCAGCAGGAAGAATGAACAAATAAAGCTTAAAAGCTCTGTTTTTGCGGTTCACTTTTCTCTTTTTAGAGCACGCCATGTGAAACTGCTCCTCGGACTTACTTACTTCTCCCATTGCTCTCTCTCTCTCGCCCCGTCTCTCTCCTGTCTGTCTATAAATCTCACTTGACTCACGATGCATTTTGGAATACACATATTTGATCGGCTGAGTAGCATCACGTGAGATGATTTACAATGCATGCAATTGGTTTGTGTGTTTCCTGGACTGCTGAACGAGTGCTATAAAGGCTAGAAAAGCTACACAGGGTAAAATAGAAGCACTCCGCCAAAATGTATAATTCTCAATTATCCGTTATAGGTCCTGATAGGACAGCGTCTGGGTCCGTATCTGGACCGAGGTCCGCCTATTAGTGATCCCTGTTCTAAACTTTGCTGTCGGCCCATTTGGTCGTGTTTTCTTCCATGTTTTGTGTCTGTTTGTTTGTCTGTCATGTGTTAGACTATCCACCGTACACTTTAGGTCACTCCCTCTTGGACTGGGAGAGTACCTACTCTGAAATAGAAGCTTAAGATGTCCCTCAAAACTGCGTTTTGATAACTACGAATGTTAAACAATAATAAAAGGGATTCTTAGAACTATGAAAAAGCTCTTTCTGTCCAAAAACATATACCGTACAGCACTGCCCACTGTACTGCTACTGTCTCCATTAAAAGCAAGTGAACATCTGCTGTTTGCTTTCAGATGCTCAGTGCTGAGGCAAGAGAGAAGACGCCAAAGGCGCTGAGGAGGAAGAAGAGAGAGTGGATCTTTCCTCCTGCCAAGCTGATGGAGAACGTTGACTACAGAGAGAAGAAATTCATTGCCAAGGTGATTTGGCTCTTTAGACATTCAAATCTTATTTCCTTTAATTTTCCCATTGGCATCAGAATGTGTCAATGTAAACTGGAATAACAGGAGCTGCTTTCTGTCACATCATTGGATGGTCTGCCAATAAACCTGGAGGGATTAATCCGATAACATGTTGTTTCTGTCAGTTTTAGCCCTCAGCTATACCACTGGGGAATTTGTCCCTGGGCGGAAATCTTTTAATTCACTGTTCTTTTAAAAGCCAGACAATTAAGCAAGAGGCCACGTGATGTAGTAAAGATTACAATTATACTGCACCAGAATCAGAGGATACTAGACTCAAACAGGAGGCAGAAAAGGCGTTTTCAATATTCAATGACCACACAAGACAAAGAGTTATGAACTGGTCTCTCTTTTCTTAGGTTTTCAACCACTGAGTTCTTTTCAACTTCTTTTCTGTCTAACTGGATGCACTCTAAAACAGGTTATTCAGAATCTCAATTCTCAATACTTGGATCCAACATTAGGTAGGTATCTCTTTACAATTTACGTCAACCTTACAATAATTCACTATTCACTGCATCAGCAATAACAAAATCACCTTAAACCAAGACACAATAATATGAATACTCAGTCCATTCACTTAAACCAGTGAAGGTTACAACTCAGTCAGGCACAGGGAATGTGTTTGAAGAAGAAGGTAAGTGTCTTTTCAAAGTCAAGTAAAACAAAAGAGTAAAGTCAGAGTCTGGAATCTGGGGTCGTCAAAGTGGTGCTAAGTGTAAGAGTTGTGCTGGCCTTGTGCAGGTTATGATGTGGCAGGAGAGGGGCAAGGTTGGCAGTTCTGGCTCTTAGCTCTTCAAATCTTCAAATATTTATATTGTACATAGTACTTAAATGTTAAATGTTTATGCTATGTTTCTCTGTTCTACTTTGTTGTCTTTAATGTCCTTGTTTTTATATTTCTCTTGTTTATTATATATTCTATGTATATATGTACGATGAGAGCAACGTGTAACCGGGTCAAATTCCATGTATGCGCACACATACATGGCCAATAAAGCGGATTCTGATTCTGATTCTGAAATCAGAGGAATCAATCATCCAGAAATCTAGAAGTCTCGTCTGGGTTGGCTCGCCATCAACTTCGAATCGATAAAAAAACCTGACCTGCAGTCCTTGACATGGCCAGAACTGTCTATTAATCAACTGCTCAAATGTCTGTCTTATTAGTGAGGGATTCTTATTTGTATTTAACTTCAACAAAATATACACATGGAACTTAAAATATTTTAAATAACCTTTACAGTAAATTCATTCCTGAGTAAAGTGAAGATACATTTCTATTTTCTACTCCTATACACTTTTTAAATTTAAGCAAAACAATGTTACATGAATTACAAAAACTTCAATGTACACTTGACAAAATAATGTTGTCTTCTATTCTTTTTTAAAATTTAGATTCAATATACCAATGAAATACAATATCTGACAAAACATAACTTATACTGCTTCAGTATTAAATGGACGGTACTTGTGTAGCTTTCCGACCACTCAGAGTGCTTTAACACTACAGGGAAGTTGAGTTGAGTTGTCAAACAACTTTACTTTAGTTTAGCCCTCCAACAGTTGGCTAATAGCAGGTGTCATCCCCTAATGCTAATTGTGTTAGCTCAGAACACATTCACTTGAACCCGCTAGCTTAGCCTAGCACCTCATGGCGCAGCATTTATTTGTTTATTTTTACCGCGACTTTGGTTGGCTTCTGCTTCATAGCAATGGATGAAAACGTGTTTACAGTGCCATTCAACAGTAGCCATGAGACGTGTCATATTTCAACACTAAAGCAGTGTTTAAAAGTCCTTAAATTCTCTGTCTGTGTTTTGTTGCCAGATTCGCTCTGATAGAGACTCAGATAGGGAGGTGTATTATTTTCTCAAAGGACCAGGAGCTGACAAGCCACCCATCAACCTCTTTTTGGTGGACCCTGACACAGGGTTTGTACGTATCACTAAGGTTCTGGACCGGGAGGATTGCCAATCCTACAATGTAAGTCTCTCTTTAGATAAGTTCAAGGCCTCGTGCTGTACTGTGTGGACTGAAACCTGTTGACGTCTGAGTTGTGTTGCAGCTCCCATATACATGTATTTCAGTTGGCTGTCGACGTTTTGTGACAGTAATATGATGTAGATTAAATCTCTGTTGACAAAGCTATACAAGTTAATGTTGTCAGAGGTAACAGCAGCTATAAGAAACTGCAGCTCTTATGCTCATGGGCTGCAGTTGGTGCAGGTGTAGAACTGATCTCAATTACACACCTGTAAAGTCTCATGGCTGCATGTTACAGGGTTGGGATGCTGTCCCGGTGACAAAATCTGTTCACAGACATGACTAAGCTTGTCTCACTTCGTTATGTCCTTCATGCAGCTGACAGGGATCGCTAAATACAGAGATGGGACCACAGCAGAGGATGACATCCCGCTGACTGTCACAGTCCTGGACGAGAATGACAACCCTCCTCGCTTTGAGATGCATTCTGGCCACATCGAAGAGGCTAGCAAAGCAGGTATTGTCACTGTTTAAACACTTTCTCCATCAGCCTTTTTCTGTAAAGGATGGATACGATCAGAGGTGTGCAACAGGTGCAACATTGTTTGTTTATGCTGCCAGTGCTGTCAATCAAATGTAAAGCACACCCACATAGTGCTGATGAAGTAGATCGTCCAACCCGGTCTCACTCCCAATCCAGTCAAATACTGACTGACTCTCTTTTGCATAACTTATGCACTTAACTAACACCGCGTACATACGCAAAACAAACTTATTTTATGTGACTTTTGACCCAAGCATCCGCGATCTTTTCCTTAACCTAAAAAAGTACTTTTGTTGCGTAAGTAAACCTACATTGTAATTTATTTTGAAAAGACACTATGCCTGTAATAAGACTAATACTAAGAGGAGAGGGGAACCTAGAGTGGCATAGTTTAAAGCGTAAGGCCACTGACCAAGCATTGTTATTGGACAAGTGAGAATGTGTTGCAACGTCTGAGTTTATGAGTCTTCAATTCTAATAAAATTAAATAAAGATGTGCTTTCGCCAAACTTTAACTTTGGTTGTTTGAGATTCAGTCATGAATATTTAATAGAGAGAGAAATACTTCTCTCTTATGGCATCTACATGTTTGTGAGAAGAGACATTTTCACGCAGTTTTTTGTAAACCGTCTTGTAGACTCAGTAGTAAAACAAGGATCAGCATGATGATATGATGGGATATGATAATGGTTGATAATTGATGGTTATGTACTATACAGATGATCCAATATAATTTCCTTTAACATTCATTAATGGCATTCCGGTAATCTGTCTTATTAGATCTAAACATAATATATATGTGGATACTCTGTCTGAACGGGACATTTGATGGATTCTCCTGAGATGGTGTTGTGCTGTTGTGTTCCACTGCAGATACCTTTGTCATGCAGATCGAGGCGAAAGATGATGACCAATCTGGAACAATTAATTCAGAGATCGCCTACTCCATCATCAGCCAGGAGCCGGCGGGCACAGGTCACATGTTCACTATAGACAGAAAGACAGGCAAACTATCCGTCAAACAGGCCACGCTGGACAGAGAGGTGAGGCTCAGTGCGCATACAACACACTGCACATGTGCTGCAGCCTTTTTGTGAAAACTAATGCTAAAAGCTCTCTCTGACCTGTCTGACCAGCCCGGTCTCCCTCTCATTTCATCAAATAGCAATGCTTGGTGAGTGCACCTCAGCGTCTGTAGGCTTTCTACTAACTCCAGTGTGAATCCCTCTGTGTCATTTGTAGACGCTCAGAGCGACTGATGTATATAAAGAGAGAGAAAGTCAGCTTAGGGAGGAGGTCGGGGTGGATAACAAACTTTCACCCAGGAGACAGCTGTTCATGTTCACCTTTGAGATCAGATGCACCAGATCAGAACTCAGCTGTGTCCTCACACGTGTCCATACTTCATAATATTTTGTGGTCAAAGGAGCGGCTATAAGACGCGGGGGATGAACACATTTCGTTTTCTATAAATCCTTCACAATAAAAGTCCCCCGTTATTTTGCTATTTAAAAGCTTTTATTTTGAAACAGCAAAATCAGTAAATGTGTTTTTATTAGCAATAACTTAACTTAGCAATAACAGGACTCAGACAGCAGGTCTCAGCTGGGCTCCAGTCCTGGTTTTCCTCCTCTCTTCTCTGCTCTCCTCTGGAGAGGAGCTCCCGTGTGGGGGGAAGATGATGGAGACCTACGTTTGATAAATTGTCCAGTTTGTGCTCACATGCTGACCACACCTCACTGAGATCACAACTCAATGCGAGGCAGGCCATCACAGCATGTGGTCTGTGTGATCGGATCCCAATGCAGAGGTCCAGACTTGAGGTTAATGAGTCCTGGCGTGATTAAATGACAAAGGTCACATTGAAAAGACAAGCGTAACCACGACCCAAGTCAAAGTTGACTTATTTTAGCTTACTATTGTTACTTTACTCATTTATTTAACTGGCAACCACAGTCTTTTCCTAAACCTAACCAAGTACTTTTGTAGCCTAAAACTACTCAAGTAACCCTAAAACCTAAGTAAACCTACGTTGGAAGTTTATTTTGAAAAGACACTAACACTGTAATGAGTGGTGACTGACCCGCTGTCCGTGACACGTCCAAAAGTGACACTAAAGGGGAACCTAGAGCGTCATAGTGTGTAGTGTAGGGACACTGACTGAGCGTCGGTATCTGATGATTCTAACGGGGGAAATTAAGTCAGATTCAAATTGAATTCAGAAGTTTGATGAGGAGTAAAAATGAGTCGCTCATCTCTCTGTCTCTCATCATTTGAACCTCTTACAACATCCAACCTCCAAAATGAACTGCTGACTGGTTCCCTTGATTTACCAACCTTGGTCTCGTCCTGTAGATGACAATCAATCATCAATCACACTTTTACATCATTTGAATTGTGGGAACATCAGTTGGAGCAAAATGTCATCTGAAATTTAGCCTCAAGGTGGAATCAAAGCAAGTTTTACAGCAGCACTGTTTTGCCCTGAGGTACTTTGTCACCCTGTAAAGACACGTCGGCTGACTTTTGTCAAAGCCTGCACAGTACGTACTTCATCCAATAACAGAAGAATGTGTCTGTTCTTCCTCCGACAGACTCATGACTTCTACAAACTGGTTGTACAAGGGACTGATCTGGGAGGGGCAGTAGGGGGGCTAACAGGGACAGGAACTGTGGAGATCAAGGTCCTGGATATCAACGACAACCGCCCTGTTCTGGAAAAATCCGAGGTGAGAAAAATGGCATATACAGTACACACAAACACACGCACACACACAGAGTTCAGAAACGGGTATATCAGTAAATGAGACCGGGACGATAGGTGAAAGACTGATATAATATGCACATTTTCCTTTTCTCTTTTTGTCATTTCGTCTTGTTAGTCTCTTGGTGGGTGGTACATAAAAAGAGCACCACCACTGACCAAGCGTCGGTAGTTGGGAGTGAGAATGTGTTGATTGATAACGATTCCTCTTCATCGTTCTTCGTTTGAGGTCATAGTAATCAAGTTAGCGATTAAATATTCTTTGTGGACTAAAGTTGTGATTGACTTTTGCACTTCCAGAAGGTTAGAGGACGCACCAGAGACAGTCTGTGCAGCAGAGTTCGAGATATCCTGACTTTAGTTTTTGGTAGAATTCAAGGTCCAAAAGCACTGAATACCACATCTCCCATAATGCAACTTATTAGCATAATTAGTTCGACTCTACCTGTGTGGTGAAGGCCCAAGTCGTACTGAACCCGAAGGGCCTTTTCAAATCGTGCAAGCACAAAGTCAAGCACAAAGGGAAGGCTAGAGGTGAGAGGTATAGATCAGAGGGTGTGGTGATAATGTATAATAATTACACTCTCATATCACAGCTAAGGGCAATCACTAATGCATGACAACAACAGCTCAAACTCCTTATGCCGTTTATATTCCACAACAAAAAAGTAGGAACCAGCCTACAGTCCTTCTAGAGACAACTGAAAAACAACAACAAGCATTACACTAGATGCCAGTGTGTGAGATTCAGAGTTCAAAACAAATGCAATCCTAAAAATATACTGCTTTCTTATAACGTTCTTCTTCATTTATTTCTTAATTATTTTTTTGTTCCGATGTGACCAACATGTTCTTCGTCTAACTAAACTTTTACTTGCTACCGTCCTTGCTCCAGCTTCCAGTACTCATTTCCCCATTCCATGTAAGCCTCACATCCTTACAGTGATAGGGGTAGGAGTACCAAACTGTGAAAGCAATTCTCACGTAGGTCGTTGCACCTCCATGAAAATAAAGCCTTCAGTTACTTTAATCACAACAAAGACAGCAAACACCTTTTCACTGCAGTATATATATATATATATTAGTGCTAGGCAACGATTACATTTTTTAATCCCGATTAATCTCATTGTTATGGCAAAGTTCAATAATGAATTCAAAAGTAGTGTATTGCGCACTTTTATTTTAAAAGTACTGCTATATGAACAAAAGGGCAATAACATTTGGTTTGCAAACACTTTAAACAAATCAGGTTGTTGTTAACAGCAGTATTCTCTTTACACAGCAGCAGTTCTATCTCTTCACTATCTGTGCTCAGTGTGTGACTGGATGTGAAACGTTCCACTGCTGTGCAACAGGAATAACATGTTTCAGCACGTTTCAGCAAAAATGTGTGTGTTGTGTCTTCATGACAGTCAGAGCATGTGAATGCAGCTCTACTGTTCATCAATATAATGCTGTAACTCCGAGGTGATGATGGTGACCCAGCGATCAAAGAATAAAGACACTTTACCCACAATTTAGGTGTATTTTCCCTTTAACTCACGAGATGCAGCATGTTTTATACTTAATGTGAATATAATTCATACTTTGTTGGCATCTTATTCTGAAAACCGGATGTTCGTCTGAAGAAACCGGATGTTGTCTCACGTTAATCTTTCTGCTAACAAAGTCCTTCGCTCGCTTCCGATCTGTGCCGTTTGAATGCGTTTACCGTGAATGTCAGCATATAGGTGCACTAACATGTAAGTGTCTGCTGAGTTGACCACGGAGATCTGAGTGTCTGCTGACTTTACCGCAGCGATGTCCAGTAGTCTCCATTCCTCCACCGCTGCCAGTGAGCAACGGATTTTCAAAATAAAAAAAAATAAAAAATGCGTTAACGCTCTATAAAATAATTGTCGGCGTTAATTAATTAATGCGTTAATAACGCGTTAACTTGCCCAGCTCTAATATATATATATATATACTTTTTCCTGACTTGATGTAGAATCAAGTTTGGACAAGAACCTATCAGCAGGAACTGAACTATAAGAGCAATATCTCCACAATTCCTGATCTTTGGGATTTTATTTTTTATTTTTACTTCGACACATGACAAGTCCCAGTCAAGGATCGAACCAACGACCTTGTGGTTACAAGACGGTTGACCCTTTGGTCACATGATAACAAGCAGTTACATCTGGAGAGCGATAATAACCACTACCTAGCCTCCTTTAACTTTCTCAACTGACTCCTTTTGACCTCTTCAAAGTGGATGCTCGGGGTGTAAAAGATATCGATACACTTGAGTATCTCAATATTATGTTTTCTGATAATGTATCAATTCTCAAAAACACTGTATCGATTTTTAAATAAATAGTTTCCTGCAAAGATTTGTGGCAGACAGTGGTTTACTTTGTGTTGATGTTGGATGTTACAGAGACTGTGATAAAGGCAAAAGTCCCACTGTTATGATTGCATAAAAAAGTACACTTTTTTATTCTTTACACTTTCATGCATATGATGGTGCAGTCTTTGTGATTTAAGTTTTCCTGAAAGAAGATTTTAGGTAATCGCCATATATGGCTTTGCTCACAGCGTCACAATATATTGAATCGTAACCCCTTGTATCTTGATACTGTACATATTCTTGCCATTACACAGCCCTACAGGATGCTGTGGGTGGTTTTTTCGAGTATTTACATCCAATGTCTGTTTCCACTGTTCATAACGAACAGAAGAGATGACAGTAAGACATGAACAATTATAGCTTTTCGAAACAATTTAAACTCAAGGCTGCATGCTTTGAATCTTGTTGTGTTTGCAGTACTCTGGCTCAGTGGATGAAAATGTTGCTGATGTCGTTGTGATGAGAATCAAAGCTCTGGACAAAGACCTTATAAACACAGACAACTGGCTGACGGTCTATTCAATCGCTTCAGGAAATGAGGATAATCTCTTCTCCATTGAGACAGACAATGTAACCAATGAGGGCATCCTGAAGCTGATTAAGGTATTTTTGTGACTTTACATACAATGTTTACTGTATCTAGTGTTGGTTGGGTCCCTAACAGCTCTTATTGTCCTCTCTCTCCACATTATTTACCCTCCATCCTGGACCAAACAGCCAGTGAATTTTGAAGAACTCCAGAAGCTTGAGCTTGGCCTTCTCATTGCAAATGTAGCTCCATTTGTGGATGGTGGTGCTATGAACATGGATGTAGACATTAAAGTTAGAGAAGGTACACCTATAGCTGCCGGAGCCGGAGCCGGTGCCGGTGCCGGTGCCGAAGCCGGTGCCGGTGCCGAAGCCGGTTCCGGTGCTGAAGCCGGTGCCGGAGCGGTAGCTGCAGCTGGAGCTGATGTTGGAGTCGATGTTGGAGTCGGTATTGGGTTGGATGCAGGACTTAAGCCCGGAGTTGGGGTGAAGCCTGGTGTTGGACCTGGAGTCGGTGTTGGGTTGGATGCAGGACTTAAGCCAGGAGTCAAGCCAGGACCTGGAACAAAGCCAAAGCCAAATGCACCGACTAGCTATCCCATTAAAATAACCGTGAATAATATGCCGGAGGGTCCAACATTCATACCCAACACCAAGATTGTTCCTGTATCAGAAGATGTAAATCAAGCACCTGACGATGGTGTGATCACAACGTTCACTGCAACCGATCCAGACACAGGAGAGCCAGCTGAAGATGTCAGGTTAGTCAAGAGAGGAGACCACAGCTGTAGCTGTACTTGGGCACTGATGTTTGACTTACTGATGTTTGTTATGTTTCAACCAAGTTGCCAGAATAAAATGCTGCCATTGTAAGTTTCTGCAAACCACGGATATGTTGACTTTCAACATTTCTGAACCAAAAATCAACATTTCTACGAGTGTATATCAATGTCACAGTGTTTTAACCGCTCGTGGTGCATTTTCTGTTTCAAAACTGCATTCTCAATTAGGTTTAGGCACCAAAACTACTTTGAAAAGATCATGGTTTGTTATTTTAGGTTTCATACAGGATATGATTGGTATCCTGGGTGAGAGTCCTGTGTTTGATCCGTACATCCACTGCAGCCTCCTCCCTGTGCAGACTTAAGCAGATTTTTTATTTGTAACGTATTTGTGTTATGTCAAATACAAAAGTAATTCGGGAGAAAATATGGTCCCTCGAAAACGTAATTCAAAATGCAGTTCTGTTGTATTGGAACGTCATTTTTAAGATACCAGGCTGAATGTTTATTATGTTATGTTCACCGTCTTAGTTTAGCATATTAGCATGCTAAACTCTACTAGCTAGCAGTAAACACAAAGTGTAGCTGAGGCTGATGGGAATGTCATTTGGTTTAAACGCAAGTATTTGTCAAATTAACATTTTGACCCGATGATGATGATGGTGACCCAATAGTTTTTTAACCATTTGGGCAGGGGGGTCACCATAGTTAGAAAGTCAAGTAGGCCTTAGCCCCACCCTGCTGTTTTTTTGGTCTGAGATGGATAAAAAGGTTAATTTCACTCTCCTGTCTGTGTAGCTTGAGCCAGGAAGTGATTATCTTAGGGTGAAGACTGACAATTGTCTCCTGGCTTTACCAGCACACTCATGGCCCTTTCAGGCACAACACCACAACGACACCACTGCACTCTGAAACCCATTATTTCTAGTGGCTCCCGCTGCAATGTGCACTGAAACCAGTCGCATCGGCGAGGGTAGCAAGTGTCCGTGCGGCCAAGGTGACATCACACCATCAGACACTGCCCTTCCATGCAGCAGGTTTTTACCTGTCCGTGCACATCCAACAATTTCTAACTATGTGGATGGCCTGGAGAAAATGGAGACCTTTGAAGAGCTTTGAGAATGTTTGTCTGCATTAGGGAGAAACCCTGCACAGAGTACAAATCATCAAAAGGTTTCCTCGTTACCATTCCATTAGCTCATGTCCATGCGACCATCCTTGCAGAAGTATAACCAAGGCATTACTTTATCCAAATCACTACTTTTGGTGAAGCAGTTTACTGTTACATATTATTACTTTTCTTAATGTTTTTGTTCCTTTTGGTTGAACAGTTTACTGTTACATATTGTTACTTTTCTTAATGTTTTTTGTTCCCTTTCCTACACATGTGTTGTGCTCCAGTTATGCCAAGGCCTATGATCCAGACAACTGGTTTACCATCGATGAAGAAACAGCTGAGATTAAACTCAACAAGGCACCAGATAGAGAGTCACCGTTCTTGGTGAATGGTACCTACATTGCCAAGATTCTGGCCATAACCAAAGGTAATCCCTTTTGTACTTTATAACCCTGTAGGATAGTTGTTAACAAGAAGGCTTCATTTCTGGCTTCTCGACACTGTAAAAACCGGCTTTGGCTTTCCCCCTGAAGGACTCCATAAACCTGTATAATTATGAGTTGTATGAGCAGCTCATAAACGTAGTTGCCCGAGGTGATCTATGAAATGAAGCGCACTGATCTGTGACAGAAACCTGCCCGATCACGTTGTGACTCAGGGTGTGTCAGCCATAGAATGAAAAACATCTAGTGTCAGTTTTAACACACCTCCTTAAAAAACTCTAGTATCGAAGAAACTATTGAAATGGGGAATTATCCAGATGTACCAATGTTTTGTATTTATTATTTCATTTTGTAATTAATTTAACTTTTTTAATGTATTTGCTTTAAGAATGTACTGAGCAGGTAGTTTCAGCAAGACTTATGTTTGTTTTGTGTAAAGCTGCTAAATGGGGGGAATAGAGAGCTATGACAGGCGACAACGGTCCCACAGCTGGAATCACACTGGGGATGTATCGGCCATATGGCACGCACTATAACAATTTCGCTACATGCAATCAAGTCTGTTTTGTTTGACTTACTTCAACGTTGTCATCCTCAGACATGCCATCAAAGACAGCCACGGGAACAATAGCCATTAAAGTCACTGACTTCAACGACCACTGTCCCACCCTGACCACCACCTACAGCAGTCTGTGCTCCGATGAAAAAACTGTTCATGTCACTGGCTTTGACGAGGATGCTTATCCCAACGCTGCTCCATATACATTCAGAATCGTACCTGAAGGGACTCGAGGCAGCTGGGACGTAGAAGTCATCAATGGTAAGAAAATGTGCAAAAAGAAAAAGTCACGCTGTAATTGATCAAGATATAAATTCTCACTTCCAACTCGTCAAAAAAAGACGTTCTTAAAACTTAGTTACATATACATACAGGTACATGAAATTTCACGTCTGCATTTAATCCATCCAAAGCATTGGAGTTAAACAAATTTAGGGTTTTTTTACCCAGGAGAATTATTTTTTGTAACTTTTGTTACCTAACTTGCATGCTTAACAACTAATCAAGTAATTGTTTTTCTCTAAACCTAACTGAAAAATTGTTTTGTTGTGTAAGTAAACCTAAAAACTAAGTAAACCTACGTTTGGAAGAATATTTTCAAAAGAGACTATATGCATGTCAGGAGCAGAAACTACATTTCCTGTTAAAACAGAAAAGACACTGCATGTAATGAGCGCAAACTGACACACTGTCCCTAAGTCCAAGACTGACACCAAAGGGGAACCTAGATCGTTCTAGTTAGAAGTGTAGTTATTTGACGAGTCGAGAGTGAGAATGTGTTGCAGCTGCCTATATTGAATTTAAGTCAGTGAGCTACGATCAGGTATGAAGCTAACAATAGCGTAGCCTTTTTTAGATTCAGATTTTCAAATTTTTGAACAAATTTAAAACAAAAATGTATTATATCCCAAATAAGGTCATCACTTAATTAAATTAGAGTCTAGATTTAAAGATTTGTCTACAGGACTACAGACTTTTTATTTTGTATTTGCCTGTAATGGTAGCATACAACAGTAGGCATATTAGTATTGCACTAGCAGTTACAGTACTACAAGTATCACTACTAAAGCTGATAGTAATGATGGTGATACAGTGTGAGTTCCTTTGTTGTCTGTAGCTACGAGTGCCGCTCTTCACTCTCTTGAGTCACTGTGGCCCGGCTCATATCAGCTGCAGGTGGAGGTGTTGGACGCTCAGGGTCTGTCTTGTGAGGCCAAAGAAATTTTTACTGTGGTCGTTTGTACCTGTGCGGAAACAACGGACTGCACGTTGAAGACAGCCAGACTAGGAACTACTTCATCTGAGCTCTCTGCCCCAGCCATCGGCCTGCTTCTAATGGCATTGTGCTTACTGCTGCGTGAGTTGAGCTTAAACAAACACCCTAGTACACACAATCACCACATCATGTAGACAAATACCCAGTTTATTTCAGAGATTTAAATATTGTATGATTGATTCTAAGGAGTGTAGCTTCTGACCCACTCAAACGCTGCTAAAGCTATACTGCATATCCAGCTGTGCTGAGAATGACATGGACATCTTTGCAGTAGACAAGTGAGAACAGATGTTCAGGGGGAGAGACAACAAACAGGGCTAAATACTTTCCTTTATAAATATTCATGACTCTTTAGTTGAATAAAGCATATCATTAACCTACTTTGTGAATATTGTTTAAGAGTAGTTCTTTGCAAACCAGTAAGTGAATTTACTGAAAATGAATCCATTGAGTATTGCATTACTCCATTACAAGGGAAAGTAAGTTGCAATGTGATTTACACATATGAAGGGGACAGAATATCTGTGGTGGTGTATTGGATTGAGTTATTGTAAGAAGTGCCTATAATAAGTATGGATTCAAAAATGACCATCAGAGGCAAAGTCCCTCCTCTTCTGATGTCCGCCATGGGCCATTTTTATTTGGAAAAAATATGTACGATAGTCAAAGTTGAGAGACAAATAATAGTTTGATCCTTTTTGAATTGTGCCATGAACTACACATATATTTGTCAATTTAAAAGAATCATCATGAAAATCGCAGTTTGCCGTAGGTTTGTAGTCTCAAACCAATCAGTGAACTGCATCCCTCGTCTCGCACAATGTAGGTCACCAACACCAACATGGCCGTTACCTTGGCTTGCTAGCTTGCTAGGTAATTTAGCTACAATCCACACACAAATGTAACATTATCCTACACTGATTGTATCAAGCAACTCTTTTTATCTGCTGGGAAGCGAAAGAACTAGCAAAACCCAAGTAACGTCACATCCTGGTGCGAAACACTCACATCGTGGCTTCAGCGAGAGACTTCATTAGGCGAGTTTTGGGTGTGTAGTCTTTCTAAATTCGTATTTTCACACGCTTCTACTTTTATGACAAAATACAACTTTCTTAATGTGCAAAATTAAACACCATATATGTGATTCATGGCAATTTTCTCACCATTGACTACCACAGATATATCTCTGAAATAAGGTCCTATGGTGGTCCACTTGGGACTTTAACTCTCTGTAGCGTAAAGTCACCAACTCTCAATTTAACATTAGAAGATTCTTTAAAGGTTGGATTTATTATAAAATGCCATTGCATTTGTTATTTCATCTCTGCTTTTTTGTCTCTTGAGATCAAAAATGCCTTTAAGTTTTACTTTGACATAAATGTTATTGCTTCTCTCTGCAGTCATCCCTCTTCTCCTGCTGTTCTGTCAGTGTGGAGGAGCAAACACCATCTTTCCTGACCAATTTAGTGATCTGCCATTTGACGCCAAAGAACACCTCATATCCTACCACACTGAAGGCAGAGGCGAGGATAAGGTTGGCTGTCATTTTTTGTTTCCTTTTAGTGGAAAGAAAGGTTACATGAAGGATACATAAATCACCCTATCCTACCTCTTGTCACTAATCATTCAAATTGAGTCCAGATAAGGACAAACAGGAGGGTTCAACCTGCCACACCCCTTCTAAAAACAGATTAGTCATATTATTTTTCAAGTACCTAGTAAAGAATTATTCAAAATGATGTTGAAAGTTTAACTAAATTAGCTTATAGTTGGGCATGATGAGTAGTTATAAAGCTCGTTGCATCAACTTTCAGATTTTATGATTTTATGGTTTGGAGTCTAATGACTTTTAACCTTTATGATTTTTTGATACCACACCCAGATTGCCATGTCAAAATCATACAAAATATGTGTTGATTGGTCACATTTTAATTTTTCTGTTCATTTTTTAGGAAGTTCCACTCCTAAGTGTCTCTATTATGTTGGGAAGCCAGAAGAAAGTTGAAGCCGTACAAACAGCGAGCTTCAATGCCAATCCTTCAAAAATTACAGAAACTCATCAGCAAAGGGCAAGCTACGCTGAAACTGTGCAGAAGATTTGGGAAACCAACCAAAGTTCGATGGAGACCGACAACGCCTACGGGTTTTCGACGAAATCTTTCAACCATGGCAATGGCAGTGCTTCACTCAACAGACAAACATCTGGTGGCCAACACACGACAGCTCTGTACGAGGATATAGCCCTACCTGACGCTTTCCTCCATGATTACTACTCACAGGTACTGTGTTAGCTTTGAATGCAGCTGTTTTTCCCCAGATCTGTCACATTCAAACAGATGTTTAATGACACCAGCGTTTGTGCTTTTTCCTTGCCCTAAACAGAAAGCGGCTTGTGCTGTGCAAGTGAAGGACTGTCCTTTGGAGTATGACTTTGAGGGCCAGGGCTCCTCTGCTGGCTCAGTGGGCTGCTGCAGCCTCCTGGGGTCTGACAACGACCTGCAGTTCCTCAATGACCTCGGGCCAAAGTTCAAGACTCTGGCTGAGATCTGTTGCCCTCCTACACCTAGACCGAAACCTTCTCTGACACACAGCATAACAGGCGCTGTCAAAACACACATAGTTGATATTGCTGAACCGGTTAATATGCCCAAAATTGATCGCATTGTTGAAACAAAGCATACCGATATAAAGACAGAGAAAGTCATGTCATCTACTGACATCTCCAAATCATCTGACAGTACTGTAAGCACTGCCCCAGCATCCATGACACTTCCTCACTCCAATGTTACTAACATCAGTCATTCCTCTAACATCAGTCATTCTGCTAATCTGCACCATCAAGCTCAGACAGTCATACTACAGCAGCAGCCAGTTTACTACACCACCGGCCCTGTACTACAGCCTGTGCACTATGTAGTTCAACCACAGCTTCAGAACAGTGTTCTGCTGGCAGATGGGGCCCATGGAGCCAATTTTCCAGGCCTGTATGTAGTCAGTGAACCTCAAAGTCCTTCTTCTGCTCTCATAATCAGTAGAACCCAAGGCTCTCCTTCTGGGTTACTTTTACGGAGCATTGAGAGCCCCACAAGCCCTGTCAGGCTCGCCAGTCCAGTAAGTCCCAGCCTGTTGCTACCTGGTGGCCCAGGAGTATCTCAGGGCTCAGTCCTTGCAGAAGGCTGGAAAATGGTAGGGCCAAATCCTGATGGTAGTTATATGTTAGTTAAAGACATGGGTAGTCCAGGTGAGGCAAAGGGGGTGAACCCAGGCACATCTCAGGGCACTTTGCCAAGAGATGCTATCCTGGAAAAAGAGGCTGCTCCCCCTCAGGGGGTTTTAGGTCCAGCAGCCCAGGGGAGTGTGTACGGCATTCTGCCAGGACACACCATTGCTAAAAAGGGGGATTTTGTTGCAGTAAACAGCAATTTGGGGAAAACATGGGTTGGGCAGCCAGGGCAGATGGGTTTTGGGCCAGGTACTGTTTTGGGAGTTGGTGTTGGACAGCCAAGAATGGGAATGGGACATGTGGTGTCTATGAAGCCAGAATTCAGACAGGCAGGAATTTGGCCGACTGGGATAAATCCCGTTGGGATTAGGCAGGTCAGTGTAAACCAGTTCCAAGGAATTCCACCATTGGAGCAAACAGAGGATACTAGTGGTTTTCTAAGAGCATGTAGAATAGCTTTACCAAAGAAAGACAAGATCACCATTACTGTGGAAACCGCAAAAACTCATCAGCATTCAAAGGAAGAGGGGATGATGAAAAATCAGTTTCAGGATGACAGCAATCCAGGTCAGAACATGCATGAGGACACAGTTGAAGAAAGGCCAGAGGTGGTCACCTACACATCAGAGCATGATACAACACTTGATGATGAGAAGCCTTGTAAGGTGGTCCAAAGTGCATTTGAGGACAATGAGAGTGTAGAAGAGTATCCAACTCAAACATCAGAAAAATCTTCAATTGTAAATTTTGAGGGAATCGCTGAAGATCCAGCGAACACATTTACAGATGCGATAAGTCAATCAACAGAATCCAATGACTCACAACATAAAGCAGAGGAAGAAAAGTTAGAACTGCAGAAAAAGCATGTTCCCTCTGAAGGTTTTTCCAAGGAAGGAATATCTATGGTCATTGAAATGTCCACAGAAGCTTTGCAGTCTGGATCAGATGTCACAGATTTAGTTAATACAGTCAAAGAGAATGAAGAGTTATCAACATTCTCTCAAGGAGAGGGAGCCACTTCTACTCCAGACCCCATCAACATTGTAGACGATCAAATACATGATAGCACAGAAGAAAATGTGGGCAGACATGAAGCAGCACCTTTGAAAGAAGAGGAAGTGGAAGAAGAGGGGAGTTCAGCTCAGCTGAGCATAGTTGAAGGTTCAGAGGACAGAAGTGCTGACGTTGGGTCAGAACCTCAATTAAGTGAAGTCACAGAGGAACTAAGTGACAGGGACCTGGAGGAAGATATCAGTCCAGCAGAGAATGTTGAAAGAAATCAGGTCATTGCCACCTCTGATAGTATCCAGGCAGAAGAAAATATGGAGGAAATGACTACTGTCACCAGTGATTCTTATGAAGAGGTTACGGCTGAGCAGGAGCAAGTCTTAGATCCTGAAGTGGGAGTCAATTCTGTGGTTGACAAATTGTCAGCAGCTCCTCTAAATGAGATTTCAACAGACACTGTGAATGAGTCTGAAGAGAGGTCCATCCCTGATCAAAAAGCAATGCCAGATCTAGGGAACAGGATAGATGAAAGTCATACAAAGACAGCTATTGCTGATTCTGAAGCAAGAACATCATTGCAAACTGTGAGCACTATTTTAACTAATGAAGAAGATCTGGGTGACTCCAATTTGATATTAGCATCAGCAGAAATGACCACTCAAGTACAAGCAGAGGACTCTAGTGTCCCAACCATTTCAACATCAGAGCAACATCTGGATATAGCGAAAGACAGTAGCACTGGCTACAGAGAAGAAGATGATGCTAATCAACAACATATAATGTCGGAATCAGGAGTATACAAGGATCAAGTCGATACAGATGCAGACAGTATAAGTGATGTAGAGAAAGAGAAGAGTATTTTGGAGGAAGGAGTGTCACAGCAGAGTGTTAGCACCCCCAATGACCCCCAAGATGAAGACACTGAGAGACAATATGCTTTGAGTTCTCAAATGGAGGATCATTTCACCTCAGATGACAACATTACTGAAGATGAAGATGCTTTGGGGAAAATGGCGTCACCTTTACAGAAAAATATAAGCTTCTCAGATGACCAAGATGAAGGGAGTGCAGAGGAAGATTCATCACTTACAAGTTTTGAAGTGGATGGTTTCTTAATTTCAGATGATAACATACAAGTTCCAGAGGAAGAGGACGAGGAGACTGCAGAGGAAATGTCGTTGTCCATACATCAAAATGTTAGCATCACAGACCACCAAGATGAAGATATTAAAAGAGAAGCTGTATTAGGAAGTTCTCTTTTGGAGGATCAGATCATCACAGGTGACAATATGGATATTGGAGAGAAGGAGGAGCATATTGTGGAAGAAGTGGCATCAGCCATGCAGCTACATCTTAGCATCTCAAATGACAAAGATGAAAAGATTGGAGAAGTAAATGCAGGAAGTGTGATTCACCAAGTAGAAAATCAATTCCTCTCAGAAGACAGCATAAGAGACGGCCCGACAGAGGAGAATATTGTGGAGGAAGAGTCACCTGTACATCAAACGGCTTTCATCTCAGAGGAAAATGAGGAGAGTGGAAAAGAAGATTCCCACACAGTTTTTCAAGCGAATGATAAGCTCATCTCAGATGACAGTGTAAGTGATGGAGAGAAAGAGGCACCATCCATACAGCATAACATTTGCATTTCAGGTGCACCAGGCACAAGTTCTCACGTAGAGGAAGAAGACATTCAGTCTACCCAGCTGTTAGAAGAGGACTCTCAGCCTTTAGAGACTGAATGTTTATCTGAGGAAGATATTAATTTTGCAAGTCAACATGCAGAGATGAACCCGGTGGCAGCAACGTCAAAGATGGTCGAAACTCAAGAAACCCCTTGTGAAGTTACTCCACATCAAGGGATGAGCTTTTCTCAGACAGGAGACATAACTCTGGATATTCCTGAGAGACAAGAGACCGTTGGTCAAGCGTTAGTGACGGGTGCTAACTTGGAGGGTTTAGATACTGTGGTTACATCTTCGGAGAAGCTGAGATCATCCAGGGTGGCCACTGGACAGGTTTTCATGTCCAGTCAAGATAAAGGGGCCAGTAGTAGAATATTGGCATCTGGACGAGTTGCTGAGGGTGAAACTAACCAGTATGATTACCACAACACAGACATAGATCTAATTGAACAGAGTAAGCTTGGAGATCTCACTTTGAAAGAAGGCAAAGCAGAGGTCACTTTTGACCCAGAGATAACAGAGGGATTAGATCATAGTGCAACTACTGCATCTGGTCAGGTATCACCAACAGTTTATTCACAGATTAAAGTGGTGGACAAAACCATATCTTCAGTGTTGGAAAAAGACCCAGGCTCATCAGAGAGAGGAACTGCATGTTTTATTGGAACGTCGGACGTAGCTGAGGATGCAGGTGACCTTGGTCAGAATGAGAGAGTGCACATGATTAGAGAAGCAGCAGGGGTCTGCCCAAATACTGTGGGGAGAG
Organism: Anarhichas minor; assembly: GCF_050575085.1. Taxonomy (NCBI): domain Eukaryota; kingdom Metazoa; phylum Chordata; class Actinopteri; order Perciformes; family Anarhichadidae; genus Anarhichas; species Anarhichas minor. The sequence goes on along the minus strand of NW_027466517.1, from coordinate 5,666,316 downwards.
CTGGTTGGACAGAGGTTGTGTCAAAAGCTTCAGATTACGCGGATGGTACTGAGGCAGGTGGTGGTGAAGTGAGTCCTGTACAGCTTCAGTCAGTCATCAGCCAAGCTCCTTGGAACAAATCCAGAAAGAGTAAAAAAGACTCCAACAAGAGTCAAAACAACCCCTCTGGAAAGTGCAAACAACAGTGATTGCTTACAGTAACCCGCAGCATTAAATGTGCAACTGGGATGCCACATTTCAATTGGCAACTTTCTGCACCAATGTCATCATTGAAGTACTTCACCATTTCTTGGGTTTAATGAAATTAAATCTTTAAAAAAGGAGGGCTGTTTTACCCAGTAAATATAACACACTCAATATGTGAGGCTTCTGTTAACTTTAGACCTTCATCTGGTAAAGTGATAAGACAAACGAAGTGCTCGATGTACTGATACAGCTCAGCTGATGACAGGCCTGGTTTGTGTAGCAGTGTTGAGGCTGTGTGGGGCAGACAGGCAGAAATCTAAGCAAGTCACAGGTGAAGGGCAATGCACACCGGCATTTTTTGACACACTCAAGACCAGACACCAGCGGTGTCTTGACATCGTGACCTAGACAGATTGAACCGCACCAACCAGCAATGATTGAAGTCAATGCATCAGGATTCTACTCTGTGGTAATTCCCAATGCTGATGTGTGTTTTGACACATTATCTCGTCGGGTTGGCACATCCCAGCTACCCTACCTTGAATCTGCGGCCGGTTTGTGTCCCAACTAAGCATACTGAACACTCCACATAGCACAAAGAAGTTAACTTCTGAACTTCAATGCCCAGACATAGTTTATGTTGATGCTAGTTGACCATGACTTTTATGTCAAACAGCCCCAGAAATTGGTTTGGTCATGAGTTCCAGACATGACATTCCACGCCATAAAGTCCACAGTGAAGACGCTAAAATAACATACACAATAAGACCAGAACATAATCATAATAAAACACGTTCATCATATTGAGACAACAAGAAAGTCAAATTAAAAGTCAATGCACAACAGTAAAATAAAAATGTATATAAAAGGGCAAAAGTGAAATAGTTGTTTGATGCTTTATTAAAGGAGCAATATACGACATTTAGAGCATTAAGCTGCATGTTATACAAGCTGATGGCTACAAGAGTTCTTCTGTCTACTTATTTGGATTTTATTTTCTAGAAGTGTCTTTCAGCAGCTCAGGTTTCTGCTGTGACTGAAGTTTGAGTGAAGGGGATGGGTGCTGTCCTGTCATTCTTTTCTAGTTTTTGTAGGATGAGTTTGGTGTACAGGCTTGTGATTTTAGGGTCAATGTCTATGATCTTTCCCACTGTCCTGATTTGTTGTTGCAGCCTGGCTTGGTGCTGTTTGCTCATTTTACCAAGCACAAAGATAAGACAAAGACTTAACACCGACGTATCAAGTATTTGTAATATCCGATAGTTTGCATTAAAATAGTTAAATTTGCGCAAAAAGTACATTCTCTGTTGAAATTTCCTGACTTTTGAAGTGGCACAGTCTGCGAAGATGAGCTTTCTTGTCTACTCGTACTTTATTCCACAGGATAACAAATAGATAAAGACAGAGAAATTTACCAACAGAGACAAAAAGCAGAATGTCATTGTGTTGGTCAAGCTTATTCCACAGAGTCTTTGTTAGTGAGCGTGTTTATATTTTCACATTAAACAAGTCTACGTAACATTTTCTGAAAAGCGGGCCACTTTGGCAACAAGTAATAATTAGAGGAAAAGGGTCAATGCTGAAACATGGCACACAGTAGCACAAGTAGAAGAGACCTAAAGTCAGTGAGGTGACTCAGGGATGTCCTTTACACAGCACTGTCTATCTAAGGTATGCTGACAATAGCTGCTTTAGTCACCATAACTGATGATCCCTGTGTGTTCTACCGAGAAACGAGAGATTTTATAATATCTCATGATTTCAACTTTTGACTTGCAAGAGAATGAATGTGTTACTTCTGCTTTCAACATGTGCATGGCTGCACTTTGAAGGCCCAATCAGAAGTTTGGGATTAAACACTTTCATTTCACAGTACATTACATTACATTACAGTCATTTAGCAGACGCTTTTATCCAAAGCAACTTACAATAAGTGTATTCAACATCGGTATTCAAGAGAACTACTGGTCACCAGAAGTCATAAGTGCATCTCCTTTACACAAGCATCTAAGAGCATAAACCAGAGCCAACGTACAGAAACAAACTAATACGAATACAATAAGTGCAGCAAACTAGTATGAATACAATAAGTGCAGCAAACTAGTATGAATACAATAAGTGCTGAGTGGAAGACAGTAAATTGTCATATATCATTGAAGACTTTACTAATTGAAAAATCTGTTTTGTGTGTTTGTCAATTCGTAATAATTGAATATTAAATTTTATAGTTTTGATTTCAAACATCACTGATGGGAAAAGCTTTTACATGATCAGAAAACATTAATAAATTCATTAGAGCTGGTGTCTGTAATAAAAAACCTGTCAAGTTCCAAACCTGTGTTTAGAATTAGGTGGTGGGTCAACCCTTTTGTTTACAATTACTTGCATATTGAACCTTACATATCTTGCATAATGTATCTTTCATTATCTTTAATTTCATTCTTACCTTATAACCATGTCGGTGTTTTAGGCATCTCTTCTTATTTTCTTTCAGCCGAAGTGTAAATAACAGACAGAACATGTTTAACTGGTTGAAACATACGCTGGAGAAACTATGCTAGATCTGTGAACGTATTTGTCTGCACCTGTTTGTGGGAGTAAGTGTGTTACAGGAGTAGTTTGGTATTAAAATACAATTTGGGAACGCTGAATCTGTCATCATTTCATTTAAATCAGTCACTTTGATGCACAGTATGATGTGTGTTGTGTACAGTAACTGTGCTCTTTGTTCCGTGTGCTGTATTAGTTTTATTATGCTTCAGCACTGGCGATAAGCATGATGATTTCAGGTTGTCTACTTTATGTCTCTTCGTCCGCACAAATGTACACTTGGACTCAAGGATGAACTGATAAGATTTTGGTGGTCAAAGTTAACTTTAACCTCACAAACACATTTTGGTCATAACTCAAGAATCTTATGGTAATTTTGTCAATTTGACACAAATGTCTAATAGGATAAAATGATGTAAGTGATGATGTTTTGGACATGGATGTAAACTTATTGGTGGAGGCATACATGGCTTCTTAGAAGTGTGCTCTCAGGGTTGAACGCTAACTGTATCCTGGATGTTTCTCAGCAGGATTACGGAAAAACTACAGGCCAGACTTTCATAACCCTGAGTGGAGGGGTGTAGCATGGGACAAGGAGGAACCTATACACAAATACATTTTCACTTATTGGCCTTGGCAGAGGTCTGCTCTCTCCGAGTGCTCTTCGAGTTGTACAGAAGGCATTTTAAAGAAAGAGATTCCTGAACAACACATCGTCACTCCCAATGCTTGGTCAGAGCCCGTAATCCTCAAACTATGATGCTCTACGTTCCCCTCTGGCATCAGTTTTGGACGTGTCTTTTCAAAATAAACTTTCATCTTCACAGGAAGTTAGGGTTCATTAGTTAGGGTTAGGAAGAGATCGTGGTTGACATTAACTTCATTGACTTGCGACTCACATGACCTACGACTGTCGCAGTAAAATACTTCAACGTTGTCTTGGTTTCAGCTGTCTCCTGTGTTTGTTTAAAGTTTAAAAGTGTGAAAATGGGTGGACATATGTACATGTAATCTGATCTACTTAATTAGGCATGTACTAATTATAAGATCAGCCAGTGCAGGTGATAAAATAAATGTGTTTTCCATTAAAGCAGGGCTAGGATTTAAGAAATCCTGAGACGATGAGTCCAATGCCCCACTAATGCTGACCTGGGAACCAGACAAATCGTCTGGCGTCTGGCCCCCCTCACCGAACCCTCCAGCAACTTGAGATGTGACGGCCCAATCCAGTAGACATCACTGCTTTCTGTCATGTCTTAATAGGAATATAGCCCAGAATGAAAAGTGATCAGAAAGTTCTATCAGCAGCAGAGCAGACTGAGTGCTTGTACTGGGCAGCTTCAAGGTGTGAATGTGTGTCACTGTGAGTGAAGGCACGCCCTTCTGCAACACCCCAATAAAATATGTGATTGTATAATTATATATATCATTTATGAATATCATATATCTAGAGTGGGGTGCTTCTTATAATGACCAATACAAGAGAACTTTACTGCACGTCAGTTCAAAGTAAAACGTTTGTAAAAACCTTGAAGCTCAATATCTCAAAGCACTCAGATCACAGACACAACTTAAAACTTCCAAAGTAACAACAGTCCTTTCCTTCCCCGTGTCTACTGTCAACATCTTTACTGCAAACAATCTAATAATAGTAGATAATAATATAGTAATGAGAAGAAGAAGAAGGATCTTTACACATTTGTGTTGTGCAGTTTGAGCTGCATGTTGCATTTCACTAGAAACTAATGAATAAGTCATTGACAGAAGTGCGGCTTTGTCTCTCTGCTTAGATTGAATGTTGAGAATATCTGAGACGTCTTGTTCTCATGTCAAAAGGAATCGTGTCTGTTGGAAAGCGAGATGTGACCGTTTACACTGCAGCGTCAATCAGTGTCAACACCTGCATTAGCACAGGTGCATTAAAACACTTTGGCATGATGTCAAGAACATTCCAACAGAAATCCCCTCCTGTTAACAGCTGATCTGTTCACATCAATGATTAACTCTTCTGCAATAGCGTGCAGCAGCAGCAGCAGTGATGTGAGGAGGACACCCCTGTCAAACCTGTCGTACTGCTCACACACTCTCCCAGGGCCTGTCCCACGGAGCAGGATTGGGGGTTAGTGGTTTTCTTCTTACTGGGGGAGATCGGCATGGTAACTCGTGCTGCAAACCTAACGTGCTCCGGCAGCAGGTTATGTTGGAGATAAGAGATCAACCCGTATAAAAGCACTGCCTACTGACCAATTAAAGCTTTGTACGTGGATCATTACATGATATTACACAAAAAGTTAAAGTCATAATCCAGACTAAAAGCAACACAGTTTAGAATTATAACAGCTGGCAAAACATCACAGATTGTTTCGATGTGTACATTAACAGGCTTATAATATCACTGCCCATGTCGAGCACAAGATCTGACTATAATTACATGAGTATTCTGTTCAGTTAATGTGATGCGTAGATGTATTTTCATGGCGTGTATGACAATATCTTAGCCTTATTCTTTCAGCTGCAACCCCGGCGGTGTGAAACAGACTTGGGGGCACATAAGAAATGAAGCATCGCGTTAGTTCATGCAGGACATGGAGGTCATACGCCTCTAGCAGTAACCAGCTGATTGAATCATGCTTCTAATGGCCACACACCAATCACAGCCCACTCTCACCTCAAGGAGGTTCATTTAAATAGGACTCCCTCCTCACTGATCCTTTCTACCATAACTATAACTATAGTGCATGCTGCAGCCTGTTACGTCTGCTCTGCTCTAGTGTCGTACACTTTTCTTTTGCTTATATGTGTATTGGTTTTGTCTATACGTTTCTGTGTTTATCTATGAATTTTGATTCCATTTGTATTTGAAATGTTGTCATTTTAGGCCTTCAAACATCTGGCCGGGGACAGCAGACAAACACTAGCCTCTCTGGCTCACTCACAGTTTCACTGATTGGTGTGCATTGTCCCCGCAAAATAACCAAATAAACAAATAAAATAATAAAATAATGAGCCTGAAGTAAACTTTGAATGCATTTCAACCATTTGCTATGCAAGATGAACTCTGAACTAGAAAGGGTGGAGGCTGGGGTGGAGGAGGCAAAGCTTTGCCAGCAGTACGGTCTGTAACAGCATAGGTGTAGCACCATTCGCAGCGAAACAGGAAGTTGTTGTAACTCGGCCGTACATTGTCTAATCTGCTCCAAATCTCTCATATGTCATAACATCCTGAACCGGAACACATCTATATGATCATTTAGAATCATAGTAATAGCGCCACCTAGTGGCAACCGGAAGTTGTAAGTTGTGTACTTTGACATCCTGCTCCTCACAGATTAATCAGATCCCTCTAAAATGTTGTCAGAACAGCCTTAAGACCTTGATAATGCTTCATTGTGAAGATTATAAGAAGTTGTTGAAGGGCGGCGACGTGGCGGCTCGGCGAATTTCGATCCTTCGCCATAAACGAATAAACTGATGTAACTCGACTCCACATCATCAGATCTTTACCAGATTTCACATGTTTGATTAGACTCCAGGCCTGAAGACATCTGCAGGCCAATTTTGAATCATAGTCATAGCGCCACCTACTGGTAACAGGAAGTTAAAGTCTTTATACTTTGGCTTGTTTCTCTTAGTAGGTAAATCAACAAAGATAATTTTGAGAGGTTAAAAATGCTCGAAACATAAGCAAACTTGGCAAGCAGATTACAAGCCCAAAATGTAGTTATAGAATATGATTTTATTGGTTCAGAGTGGCAAATCGGCTCAATAGCGCCCCCTACAAAATTTCGACGAAGCAGCCCTCGCAGTATGTTTGACCTAGATGTATGAAATTTGGTAGGAACATGTATCACATATGGACATAAATAACAGTCTCTTGGGGCCATGCTCTAAACCCAACCGGAAGTCAGCCATTTTGAATTTGTTATGAATTTCTAGTGTCGTTTTTGTCATTTCCAGGCGCTGCACTTTAACGAACTCCTCCTAGGGAATTAATCAGATCAACTTCAAATTTGGTCGGTACAGTCTAAAGACCTTTGTGATGAAAAGTTACTCAAAGCTTGTTGTTTCGTGAAAAGCTGTTGCCGTGGCGACGCATTCTTCACCATGAAAAATTAAGGTGTTTTTGAGAGGCTAGAAATGCTCGAAACATAAGCAAACTTGGCATACACATTTAAAGCCCAAAATGTAGTTATATAATATGATTTTATTGGTTCAGAGTGGCAAATCGGCTCGATAGCGCCCCCTACAATATTTCAACGATGCAACCCTCGCTGTACGTTTCATATAGATTTACACAATTTGGTAGGCACATGTATCACATGTGGACTTAAAATAAAGTCTCTTCGGACCATGCTCTAAACCCAACTGGAAGTCAGCCATTTTGAATTTTGTATGAATTTCTAGTGTTTTTTTTTCCATTTCCAGGTGCTGTACTACGAACTCCTCCTAGGGAATTAATCCGATCAGCTTAGAATTTGGTCAGAACAATCTAAAGACCTTAGTGATTAAAAGTTACTAAAAGCTTTAGGTTTCATCGAACGACGTGGATATGGTGTGATGGCCATTTTACATGGTTCACCATCATCCATCAAGCTGTTGTAACTCGACTGTACTTTGTCAAAACTGTCCCAAACTTGACATGCTTGTTGACTGTCATGGCTTTAGGACTTCTGCATTCCAATATTAACTCATTGTCATCGCGCCACCTACTGATAAGCACGGACGTAAGCAGGATTCTATAATTACAGCGGCCCAAACACTGAACTTATTGAAAGGGTTTGTGGGCACACCATGATAAAAAGACTTCTCTGATCTAAATATGTGCAAACTAAGATGCTTGGAGAGCAAAAGTTAGATAACAGTGGTTCTCAAACCATGTCAGTGGGCATTAGTATAAATGATCTGTCCAGAGCTTCTTCATGACAATCAGGTTAAATGTTACAATGAATGCTTCACACTACAATCTAAAGTTACAGAAGAACTTAAAATGAAAACAGTGTTAAATTAAAGTGTTCAAGTAACAGCAAATGGCACTACTGTTTTGTTAACTTTCATGTAAGTCCAAATACAATCAGCAGGACACTGCAGGGAGTTGAACCCCATCCCAGTAAACTGACAGTCTGTTATGTTACAAACACTAAAGCACATTCACACACATTCCTTTTCTTAATGATATTTAAAGGCTTACATTTATGATTGTATCGGATGTACACTCAAAACATTTGAGGCTTAAGACCTGGCAACATGATCTTGCTACGCTGCTGGTCTACACAGGAAATATCTCACTCGTGCACGCACAGTGTGATGGTCACAGAAATTCATGGCCGCGTCACCCAGAGTCCTGCCAGTACCAGGAAATACCGTTTAACTCGTGCACGCAGTGTATGACGGTCACAGAAATGCATGGCCAGAGTCCTGCCAGTACCCTCGACGTGCGTGAAATTGCGAGAGCCCAATCAATGCTGCTCGCAGCTTTAATTATATACTATTATTATTATATACTATTATAGAATTAGATCCCAGTGGCGGCTGCTAAGGATCGTTTCTCTCAGCGTTGTAAAGTCCAAAAGATCATTTAATAAATTCACATCATGTTTTTATCCAACAACATATTCTGCTTCAATCCATATGTGTTGTTGTTTGGACTTTCAAAGACAACATTTTCACTGTGTAGGTCTCCTGCAGGCACACGCCTGTGACACGCCTGGCACACGCCTGTCACAGCGGTCTAGCAGAAATCTAGCAGCACCATGATTTATATTTATACAACCACGATAACACAAAATCTGTGTATTCTGTGAACACATATTCATATCATATATTCACTTGTGTTTAATCTTTTTGAGCCGTGTGACATGTCTCTTTCAAAGCAGCAACAACACACTGAATTACTTTGTACATCACCCTGCTGTTTACTTAATATTCCTTCAGAATGTTCTCACAGACGTCTGTGGAAGATTGTTCCAGTCCAGTGCATCTACTCACATATCAGAATACAAACAAACTGTACATTTGTGTAAAGTGAACAACAGCAGGAAGACTGTGACTCCATTTTACATTTGAGTGCAGCAAGTTAAGCGAGCACAGTGCTACAGAGTACACACAGGGTATTCTACCTGGTATGTACTCCTGCAATGTTTGCAGATGTCATCATGGGACATGTAGAGCCAGAAAAAACTTCTTTAAACTCTGAATCAACAAATGTATTCTTCTTATCTTATACAAATGCTCACCAAGGTCAGAGTTGGTGTATAGGAGGAGTCAGTGCGAGCGGTTCCTGGGGTTGTCACACCACCTTCTGGCGGGTTGGTTAAAGTATTGCAAAGAAAAACTCTGTCCCAACAGTAAACAGCTCACCACATCCACTCAAGTATCTAACTTTTGTTTAAGTATTTCCAGTTTATGTTACCTTATACTTCTACTCCACCACATTGTACTGATACTTTTCAGATTATGATTTTACAGAAATGTCACGTAGATTTATTTTTAAAAACAGGGGATATTAAACAGATTTGGTCTGAGTTATTCATTGTCCAGGTATTGACGTGGTCCACAGAGCTGGCAGCAGAGTGGTTAAGAAGGTGTGTGTGTGTGTGGGTGGGGGGGGACAGCTGCAGTTATAAAAGGCCTGAGACAGCAGGTGAAGTGTGAGCACCAGTGATTTCTGTGTGTCCGTCTGTCCGTCTGTCACCAGTCGACAATGCTTCAACCGCTGCGCTTTCTGCTCCTGGCCTCCGCTGTGCTGCTCTGCAACACCCTGCCCACCCCCACGGTCAGTGTGTCTGTGTGTCTGTGTCCAATAATGGGGTAATTAATGATTATAAATGCAAATACGTCAGTTCATTTTAAGAAAATGGCGTTCTTGCCGAACAGAGTGTAGGTCTCATATTCAGTCTGAATAGATTTTGAATATTTGTTATCTTTGTAAATCGGTCTAATTCTGCCAACAGAACTCAAATAAGAGAAGCTGATGCCCCAGTTTGTGGGTTTTAGTATGAGGTGCAAGAAAAACGTATTATCTTCCGATAACATGTTGAGTATTTAAGCGTAATTATTGTAAAATAATATGTTTTCATCAGATAGACAAATTTCAACTCCTGATTTGACACGATCATCTTTGAGGGTCACTGTAAAGTCCTGATCCCTCCCACACATACTCCCCAGGTTCCTGTAGGAATATTAGACAAGGCTTGATCATCATAACACACGTAAGTAAGGAAACTAGAGCTCCATTAAAAGTGTGTTGGTATTTCATATTTTACCTCATTGTTCCTCAGCTATACCTCCTTATTCTGAAGATTAGAGTGGACCCAGAGTTTCTAAATACGATGTATAAGAACACACCACGGGTAACAAATGACTACAATTTTAACTAGAGAACATCTTGTGATGGGATCACACTTATGCCAAATTGGGCCATTGGCGTCAAGTTCCTACCCTCCTACTTCTGGGACCCTTTCTCGGACCACACACATCTTCAAATTCTGCCTTTCAATTTGATCTGAACACACCTGTGAAGTTTGGTGACTGCTTCTTGTACAGTTGTGATCACGGTGAAAAAAATAAACATATAAACACCTGGCAACATATACAGAACTTCTTCTGTGGTAGTTCCTGCAACAGTAGGTGACACCAGGACCAGGTTTTATCATAATAATATGCTGTCTCAGCTGGTACCAACACTAACACAATGAGTATTACTGACTGAACTAACTACTAAAAGAGAAACTGTGATGAACACACAGTGCAGGCCAGTAGACCAAATGAATCTGTGGAGCAGGAATCGGTTCAGTGACCTGACTGCACCTGGTTCAGTCTCGTAATGTTCATGCTGCTCTGTTCATCTCCCACTGCACTGTAAACACAAGAGATAACAGCTCTGTAGAACGATAGTGTTCACTGAACTCACTGACCCAAATAAACAATGCTGAATAGATGAAACGGAATTTAAAGAGCACAACCTGAAGCTGAATGCTTTTGCTTCAAATGTAATATTTATTGAGTATTGATGAACCAAAGACGCTTAGACTGAATGTGTATGAGAAGGCTCCAACTCAGCAGCGCCCGCAGAAGCTTTTCATAGAGGTGGCCTTGAAATCTTGGCCTGGTGCACCAAAACCAATAACTGATATTATGCTGATGTAGTATAGACTATAGGAAACTATTTGCTATACATTTTAAAATTGTGCTGTAGCCTATCATTACAAAGTTCATACTTCAAGATGGGGACCAATTGCGCCAATAAATCAAGCATATTAGAGTTTCTATTGGCCCGAAGCTGACGTGGGTGGTGACGCATCACATGAATCTGTCATGAATCAGTCACTTCATTCAGTGTGTAACCAACTGTTCCTGCTGCTCAGCTGGGCTTATTAGCCTGGACTAGAGCATGGAGAAATATTTGAGTCAGTCCACATTGTTGGGACTTCACTATTTGGCTGAAACAAAGGAAACAAGCCTACCTGGGGCTGGTTTATTTGCACCTACCACCATCGGGTGTCAAAATCTTTCCTATGTGTGAGATTTGGGTCAAACCAGTTTACTGGTGCCTCATTAGATGAGAGCCAAGTGAACCACAGGAAGTCCCTGGGACACGGCCATGACGTCACCAAGGCTATACAAACCAGTGCTCACCTTGACTCTGTGCCGGCCATGTGTGTTGCTGAAAGGAGATGAGACAACGTTGCTCTTAAATCAAAACCCTAAGTGATAGTCTTAACTTCGCTGGACGAACAGAAGACTGCTTTTGTATCCCGAAGGAGAAAACCGTTAACTTGCCCTGTGCTCTGCCATTTTACCTGCAGAAGGAAGATTGATGGAATCCCCATAGTCTTCAGAGGAAGAGAAACAAAAAGAAAACATCTACGCCCTGCTCTCTTTCTATTCAGGTCAACATTTGCCGGTCATAGAAGGAAAAATTCCGCCTAACTTCCGATGACAAAATCATTGCTTTTGTACGGAGGATTTGTTTGCCGCGTACTTCGCCCAAACAGTGTAACTCTGGTCCCTGGATAGAGGCGCTTATTTCATACACACATGGACACATCGTGTAAGAGCGGCCTCTATTGTGTGTTTTATTCCCTGTTAGATAATCGCGGCCTCGTCGCCATTGTGGAGTATTTCATGACGTGATTACTTTATGTGAATATGTCCGCCTTCTTGCTCCCCCCTCTCTTTTTCCACTCTCCTCCCCCAGTGTTAAGTCTCACATGGCGTAGTCACTTCTGCGACTATGTCCACCATTTTGTCTTCCCTCCTTCTTTTTCACACACACCCTCAAACACACACACACACACACACACCCACACACACATGCCCACACACACTCCTCACCACGTGATTGTTTGTTGCTTTTAGGTAGTATGCTTGTAGTTTTATAATATATGTTTCTTTTAATTATTATTATTGGTTTTAATCAGTAATGTTAAGTACATAAACTGTTATATTTTAAGCAGCCGTTTTTGTGATTAATTGTGCAGATGTGTTATGATAATAGCTGGATATCATATAGCCTGTGCTGAAATTCAAACCTTCACTGTTCACTCTGAATGTGGAATAATACTTTGACTATTGACATTTTGAGGCTTTATCTACAATTTGGTTATTGGTCACTGATCCCATGGTGGTGCCCCGTGTTTGTTAATATATGTTTATATTAATCGTATTGATATTAATACTTTTATTGATATCAATGATTTCGTTTTCATACTTGCTGATAACCTAACACACTTGTCAACATCGACAAGTGACGCGAAGCACAAACTAGCTAAACTGAAAAAATATGATTATGTTATCGTTGTTGTTGCACCGAGGGTGTTGGATGTTTGCATGAACGTCCAACACCCTCATAAAACAGTTAGTGATCTACACAGGATAAATAGTAAAGCTTATTATGCGAACATGCGTACCAATGACAACATCAACAGGCATGGCGCCCATGTCACTTCTCACGTGTTTTCCTGATAAAACATAGTTTGGAGACCTCATTGTGGATTCCAGATAAAGGATCCTGTAGTGTGTGACCCCTGTCACCTCAGTCATGTAGAGTGAAAAACACAACAACTTCAAGACTCCTGATTACAATATAGCAAATTGTGCCGCGTGAACAGTACAGCAATCTGACCACTTTGAAAGCTGTGTAGTCTGCTTTTGGCTCGAGCCCCACTCCAGAAAAAGCCCAGTCTGCTCTGATTAGCTTGCGAGAAAAATATGGTGCACATTTGCAAAGGTAGGTAGTTCTCAACTGCGGACTGAACGGGGCAGACTGTCAGACCCTGCAGTACAATTAGAGGTTTTCTAAAGAGACTCTGGTGCTCCAAAGAACTGTCCACAGGGAGCGCCAAAATCAACACAAAATGAAAGTAGCTCCTTGAGGTAACTTTAAAGTCCAATGTACGGGAGCACTACATCACAGTCATATATGAATATATATATGAATATACATTGAACCAGCCCTGGTAATAGCATGTGGATGTGTGACGAAGAGGAACAGAGAATGAGGTATCGCCCTGGCTTGTGTCTGTGCTGCAGGACAAACATGGGGGTTCAGACACCAAGAGTCCTCTGATGGTGAAAGTCCTGGATGCCGTGAAAGGGACTCCAGCCGGATCCGTGCCACTCAAAGTGTTTCAGAGGACTGCTGACGGGGGATGGACACAGATCGCTACTGGGTATGCACAGTATGAATCAGAGCTCATATCTCTTCTCATGATGCGTTTAATAAGTACAAACCATGCAGACAGATGTCCCCGTTTCTCACTGCAGAGTGACAGATGCCGCTGGAGAGGTCCATGATCTCCTCACAGAGCAGCAGTTCCCAGCGGGTGTGTATCGAGTTGACTTTGATACCAAAACCTACTGGAAGAATGAGGGGAGCACACCATTCCATGAAGTAGCTGATGTGAGTATGAACCAGTCAATACAACTCCATGTCACTACGATGTGAAGATTATATAAGACCCCATACATTCTCAGTGTGGAGGTTCACATCCAGCTGCAGCCTATTGTATTGTGTTTTAAAATGCACTCCTGCTGAAGAGCTACAATGTGTCCTCATACAATGGTTCGTATGACATCTTACGAGAAAGTTATTCCTCATTTTTCGTGCGTTTTCCTACTAAAGTCAAGCTAAATGTGTCAAGTTCTGCTCCTTACGTGCATACATTTTTTTCAAAATACACTTCCGCTTTTTTAGACAAAAAAACTACTTACTTAAGTTTAGAAAAAAATATCCTGTTTTGGGTTGAAATAATTACAGGAGTGGGATTACTTAAGGACAGAAGTTAGGTGACAAATAAATCAACGTGGACTTGTTGGGCGACTGTGGCTCAGTGGTAGAGCAGGGTCGTCCTTCAATCAGAGGATCGGTGGTTTGATCCCTGGCTCTGCTAGTCCATGTCAATGTGTCCTTGGGCAAGACTCTTAACGCCAAATTGCTCCTGTAATTGTGCCTACGATGTGTGAATGGTGTATGAATGTTATGCCCTGTCCACACTACTCCGTTTCTCCTTGGATGCAGATTTGTCAAATAGAAACGATCTCCGTCCACACGGGAGTTTCAGCATCATTCTCGAGTTGATCTGCGTCCACACGGCAGCCGTTGAAGGCGGACAGCACGTGACCATTAACTACACTGGGCATGCGCGTGACGGTGTAAACAGGAAGTGAATTGCTTGCTTAGTTAAAAAAAAATAATAATAATACGACAGAGTAATAAAGTAGTCTTTAATAATGAAAGGTTGTATTTGATACTTAAGATCTTCCTCTAAAATCTCCCTCTATAAACTCAAACAGACACAGTTCGTGGAAAGTTTTAGAAGTTTTATTTTTCAGACGTAGTTACAGCGTCTCTCTCTCTCTCCAAATTTACTTTAACATCAACACTTACACATAAACGTTTACTAGATTATGGGTCCATCAATGTGGTCTCTCACTCGTTTCCTCCGTGTTGTTGATGTCTGTTCTCACTAGTAGCTCTGAACATCATGTCCGCCTAGCTAGCTTCTAAGCTAATTTTAACATTACCGCCAATGGAGAAATGCTAACCGCGATTAGCATTACAGCGCTCATTACAGTGCTCTCTCTCTCTCACATCAAATTTACTTTAAAATCAACACTTACACATAAACGTTTACTAGAATATGGGTCCATACATGTGGTCAACACACGTCTCTCACTCTATTCTGCTCTTCCTTCGTGCAGGAAAGCTTAGCAGATCGCTAACAGTAGATCCGTGAAATAAAGACCATGGAATCCATAGAAGAGTTTCAAGACTTCAGTGTGAATCTTTATTTGTAAAACTGTGGAAGCACAATATGAAATATGGCTTTACGAACTGTCCCTATACACATTACATGAATACAAAACAACAATCCATGATATAGCCAGCATGTAACATGTCCGCCTAGCTAGCTTCTAAGCTAATTTTAACATTACCGCCAATGGAGAAATGCTAACCGCGATTAGCATTTAATACAACACAAATGTTATACTAAACACGCGAATAGAATATATCTACGTACATCTTTTCATGCTCCATAAATACATACTTACAGACTAAGGTCTCTCAAGGCTACCAAACGGAAGAAGTAAAACGTTAGAGCAGCATGTCTTCTCATTAGAATCTAAAAACAACGCGCTGCTCCATAGGGCTGATGCCGGTCACACCGCTCGCTAATCATTCCAATAACAGCTGCTTCCTCCACAGAAATGCAGACTTTTACTGCATAGCTGCTGCTAGCTGTTGTGCTAGCAGCAACGCTTGTAGCCCAGTTTGTTTTCTTCCGGGTACAGGTCACGTGATAGTGAGTGTGACGAATCAGGTACGGAGACGTCATGGTTGCCAAGAACCAATCCAGTAGCGAACACGGGTGTGGGCGTAATTTTTTCTAAGCACATCCGTATCCGACCGTCCACACGCAAACGCAACCCCGGAGTTCTCAAATACCTCCAACCTCGCCGGAGTCTTCAGATTCCTCCGTTTAGGGTGCTCCAAAACTCCGGCGTAGTGTGGCTGCTCAGTGTAAACGTAGCAAATACGGAGTAAAGACGGAGTAATGTGGACAGGGCCTTATAGTTAGAGTCCTGATGGGCAGTTGGCATCTTGCATTGTAGTCCTGTCATCAGTGTATGAATGGGTGTGAATGGGCCAGTGGTGGGCCGTCAGGGCCAGCTAAGCCTTCTTCGCTGGCCTAAACAGAATCACAAAGTTATAGCTATTTTATCATTTAATAATTTTTCATAAATACACTACATGTATTATCATTATTTTTCCCATTAGCTTATTTTCTCATTGCACAGCTCCTGTCTTCCTCTGTTGCTCTGCTTCCAGCGCAGCTTGTTTTAAGTAGAGCTTTTATCCAATCAGATTCAGCCCCTATTTCTCTATGTAAGGAGAGAGGCCTGCTAGAGAGCCTTTGCAGTTTAAGTGAATGGGGACGATATTGTTGATTGTCATAGTCTTCAACCAATCAGATCTTTAGTTTGACATGTTGGGCGTATTCTTTGACGTGCCAGTAGCACTGAGGTAGCCTCCTAAGTACGTCTGCATTAACGTGTGCCGTGATTGGTCAGTGGGCCAGCGTGACTTTTGTCAAACAGAAAGCTAGCTAGCAGATCTTAGTGTTTACTAAGAGTTCAGGTTGAAACATATGTAAGAGAAGTTATGACATTTTTAAGGTTTTGCTTGGTGTAGATTCTTTTTTTTTTACCTAGCTGGCACTGCAGAGACCGTTTCCGGTGGGCGGAACGACCCTCCTCTCCGCGTCGCCATGGAAACTTGTGTCGGAGTGTCTTCCCTCTCCTCCCAACCAAAAGTGCAACATTTCAGCTAAAACTTAAAATTAGAGCGGTCAAACTGACATATACAATTAAATAGAGCATTATTATTATTAATACTAGAGTATTATTGATTTACTTACTTTACTGGGGCAGAAAACAGACCCCACCAATGGCAGGAAACAGTTAGGCAGTAAACGTTTTCAAGTGGTCCCTTTAGACACATCTTAACATTTGGTTTGCAAGTATTATAACATATTTTACAGTCACAGATGCTCACAGGGGAGCCACAACCTCAACTACAGAGGTGCCTGCTGATATTTGTCAGAGGGGTGAAAAGATGGTGCCATTGAACATCTTGGGGTGACACACCAAAACTAAAAGCCATGACTGAATTTCATGAATTCTATGCTGCTTTAGTGCAGCCTCTAGGCTACCTTGGCTGAACTGTCAGTATGAGAGAGGTTCCCAACTGGAGGCTGCTAGAAACAGAATAGTCCAAAGTACCTTGTTGTCAGTATTAAACTATGATGACGTCATTCTAATGCATGCATCTTAATATCTTTAGAAAAACTGCATGTATTCTATCATGCTGACTTTGTGGTTTGTAACTGGTGCAAGCTTCCAAACACATCATTGAATATTATGAAATGGACTTCACTGTGTTAACAGAGACAAAACCAGTTGATCATTTTTGTTGCAAAAGCGTCACTGGGTCAATTACAGCATTACATATCCATTTTACCAAGATATTACTTTTAATAATAATGCCTGAACAGACCGCACGGTGAATCTGCCTTTTGCTTTCACGTCCTGCAAGCTTGGAACGAGCTGCAAGGCATGCAATAACTTATAACCTCTACCCTCTCTCTGTACATGTGAACGGTGTTGTTCCTGTATGTTTTCATCGTCATGTTATCTGTCCCTGTTTGTACCCGTATATGAAACTTTTTACTTGATGCCCATCTTGGACTCTTTAGCGGAGGAGATATTGTATCTCATTGGGACCTGTCTGGTTAAATAAAGGATGAATAAATGAACAGGAAGACGGAGTGGACAGGCGTGCGTCAGAGTCTCTCCTGAAAGACATAGTGTTGCACTTGATTGCTCATACATACAGTGACAGAAAAGACAGCAGAGGGAGAAGTTCAAAGTCCCGCCTCCTCTCTCACCTCCACCGTACCGTATAACCTGTGTGGAGTAATGGCTTATCTTCTGTTATCTGATAATATCTGTAAGCAGCACATCAGGTCTGTGCTGTAGTCAGAAAAGCAGAAGTATTTATATTTGCGTATTCAAGCATGTTTGCTATTCTGCTGTTTATCTGCAGTGTGGGGTAACAGTTCCCAGAACAGAGTGGCCAAAAGTCCTCTGTTATCATCATCTAGTAGCTTCTCTCTCCTTCATTCACTGTGATTCATACGTCACATTATCCGCATTCAGTTTGTGGCAGACAAACTAAGGCTGTCTGCTTTACTTGTTAGCATGTGCTGCACCACTAAGTTTGAAACATATTGATCTGTAAGACATGGATGCATTTTGAGGTGGGTGTTGTCAAACATGGAAAGCATGACTTTGAAGGTTAAATGAGTAGCATTAGTTTTTCTCATGACTTTACCCTCCACTGTATAGGTCATTGTTCCTGTGGCGTTGTGTGTGTGCTGGATGTTCTGACCCATGTGATTGTGTGTGTGTGCAGGTGGTGTTCGAGGCCCACGCTGAAGGCCATCGTCACTACACCTTGGCCCTGTTGCTCAGTCCGTACTCCTACACCACCACAGCCGTGGCCATGGATGCACACCAGTGATCCACACCACACCGTGAAGGCTGGAGATCACCTCTTCTTTCCTTCTTCTTGTCAATAAATCCCATGTGCTGATCCATAAGCAACAGTAACTGTATCTGCTAACAAGTATTGTGTGTGAATTACAGCCTGATGTCTCTTCTTGCTCTGTGCCGTAGAGCTCTATTAAAAACACCATCAGTGTGACTCAGCGACTCACTGGGTGACGTGTTCCTTCATTACCAGGCTGGTGTTTTATATCGTGGCTGAAAAAAAAGTATTTTTTGCTGAGGAAGGTTCCCAACTGGAGTTGCAGCCATGATAAGAGCTGGCCGGCTTCTCTAAATGCTAAGGAGAGGTGCTTCAGTGAATCATTCCTTATCTCCTGTAACATAGGGTACACTGGGCCATCTTTTACGATATGAAAGGAGATAATGCCGTCCCACTATTCCTTGCAGCAGCAACATTTAAAGCGACGCACCATTTGGCCGTGAATAACATCCACCGTCACTGTTTAACTTTACACTATTGAGGACTTAAGAGGACTGTAACTGTACAGCATTGAGTCTGTCATTGTAGCCTACTCATTGTATATGTGTTCGAATAAAGTTGCTAAAAAAACAAACAAAAAACAGCCATCTGCATAAGTGCAGTGGGATTCTCTTAGCACGAGTTCTTATGACTCCTCCTTCACATCTCTCCTTGACCATGTGACGTTTTCCATTGAGTTCAAGGAAAAGTTGTTAGGAAAAGACAAGTGTGATTCTTAAAAATCATTCGACCGCAGCCTCTGATTGCTGCCTCCTGATAGGGCAGTGAGTGCAAAGGTCTGTTTCTGGGTTCCGAGGCAGCTGCAATGGAAGCTGGAACGCACACCTCACAAATCTGCAGACAACTCAAATTCAACTCCTGAGAGACGGTTTTGACTCAGCGAGGGAAAAAAGTAAACATTCCATGTCTGTATGTAAAATTACGCAGAAACGGACACGTGAATGAACCGCATGTACATGTCTACATTTACTTGAGTAAGCTTGTTCCCAGTAATTGTTTTGTTCCTTACAATTGATGTACTCCTTCAAATTAAAGCTGGATGTTTGTCTTTTTAAGGAAATGGCCAACTAGCGATGTGAAGGACAATGAATCAGCTAACACAATAAAACAGGATCGTTGTGGAACTCAAAATGTTAAGTGTACGGTATTAATCTAATTAGCAACATGAACTGTAAAGTAATAAACCAACATATCAGTGTGTGATTCCTGGTCTCTCACACTGACAGTTCAGCCAAGGTAGCCTAGAGGCTGCACTAAAGCAGCATAGCATTCATGAAATTCAGTCATGGCTTTTGGTTTTATATCAGCAGGCACCTCTGTAGTTGAGGTTGTGGCTCCCCTGTGAGCATCTGTGACTGTAAAATATGTTATAATGCTTGCAAACCAAATGTTAAGATGTG
The DNA here is from genome assembly GCF_050575085.1 of Anarhichas minor. Classification (NCBI taxonomy): domain Eukaryota; kingdom Metazoa; phylum Chordata; class Actinopteri; order Perciformes; family Anarhichadidae; genus Anarhichas; species Anarhichas minor. The sequence continues at coordinate 5,646,570 of NW_027466517.1, read as the reverse complement.
TCTAAAGGGACCACTTGAAAACGTTTACTGCCTAACTGTTTCCTGCCATTGGTGGGGTCTGTTTTCTGCCCCAGTAAAGTAAGTAAATCAATAATACTCTAGTATTAATAATAATAATGCTCTATTTAATTGTATATGTCAGTTTGACCGCTCTAATTTTAAGTTTTAGCTGAAATGTTGCACTTTTGGTTGGGAGGAGAGGGAAGACACTCCGACACAAGTTTCCATGGCGACGCGGAGAGGAGGGTCGTTCCGCCCACCGGAAACGGTCTCTGCAGTGCCAGCATTAAAATGAGAAGGAGGCGGACCTGCCCTCTCTTTTATTGACTTTATCTAGCGCATATTTTCCTGCACTTATGCCGTTTGAATGCCATAATCGTGCGGAAGCAGCGTGCCGACTCCCGGTGGCATGACTGGAAATGGACCGTGTTCGCCGTCTGACGAAGTAGTGCGCCGACCGTGTTGGAAACATCGCACCGGCCGACAGTAGCCTGTGTGGGTGCAGGCAGAGCGGTGCTGCCCCCCTCAATGACCAACCTTCAGTGCTAGCGATCAGAGCTGCGCTGGCGACACCGTGAGCATGGAAGACTACCATGAGTCTACTTAACTAGTATTGCGCTGAACTCCCGACTACCGTAGAATAGCGGTTCCAGCATGCCCGACCGGTGGTGCTCCACGAGGCTCTCAGTTGCCTGATATTAACGTTACAGGCCTGCTTTTTCCATCTGGAAATTTCTTGGCAGGGGAAAGCAGGCCAGCTAGCACCGCCAGCGTTCGCCTTCTCCGCGCTGCATCTCTGGGCTTTGACGGTGCACATTTGTTCCATGCCCACACCTGTGACACTGTCGTCTATCAATTAGAGGACTTTTTTAAACTCCAAAAAGTATTGTATGGGATTCATATCGGCGAAGGAGAAGCAGGCCTAAGCCAAAATGGTGAACTGGAGGCGGCTGCTGCGAATGTCCAACCGATCGTTCCTGGCCTTCATCTTCTTCTTCTCCATGTCCACCACTTGTCTCTACTTCATCTATGTGGCTCCTGGAATAGGTTAGTTAACGGAGGTTTACACTAATCGCCTCACCAGGCGACAGTTAATGGGATTATGTCGGGATTATCATCCGCAGCTCAGCACGCTCTGGCTGCTGTCACAGTGCACGCTACCGCTAAATAGATGAGCTAATAGGCTAACTAGCCCACAGCTGTAAGGTCCACCAGGCCGTGGTGTTCAGCTAGCTAGCTAATTTGCGATGTTTTTGTTTTTTTTAAACAAAATCCGTCTCCCACTGACAAGTGGACGGAAGAATGATCTGGTGTGATCTGCTGTGCGTGGGATTTCTGGATGAGATGCGCTTTCGCTGGCGTTGCACAGCTGACTTGTGAATGAATGAACTGTTAATGTGAGGGTTGTAGCCAGGCGACCTCCACACAGCGACACGGCATGTCGGACAGGTCCATGACTGGGCTTTACAGGTCTACTGGTCCGAGTGTGTCAACATGTGTCCCAGTATTCACCGTCCCCAGGTGTGTCTCAGTATTCACCGTCCCCAGGTGTGTCTCAGTATTCACCGTCCCCAGGTGTGTCCCAGTATTCACCGTCCCCAGGTGTGTCCCAGTATTCACCGTCCCCAGGTGTGTCCCAGTATTCACCGTCCCCAGGTGTGTCCCAGTATTCACCGTCCCCAGGTGTGTCTCAGTATTCACCGTCCCCAGGTGTGTCTCAGTATTCACCGTCCCCAGGTGTGTCCCAGTATTCACCGTCCCCAGGTGTGTCCCAGTATTCACCGTCCCCAGGTGTGTCCCAGTATTCACCGTCCCCAGGTGTGTCCAGTGTTGTATTTCTATTGAAGACGAGTCAGCGTTTCCCGCATGGGAGAGATTTTACAGGTCTTGCTGGTGAAGAATGATCTGATACAATATTATAACTAATATGAGACACTGAACTCTGCTCATCCTGCCTCACTGTGTATTTTTATATATTCAGATTTTTACCAAATGTCTTGGTACACTGGTTGTATGTAAGTGAAGTCTATAATGTGATATAATTGACAAGACTCCATTCCTGATAGCGCAATATAATCATCCAGTATAGTAATGCATTGCAGCCCCGACGTTTGACCAATCAGATGCGTGTCCTGGTCTAGATCCCCAAATGATCTGCCATAAATAATACTGAGGAATAACTTCCTGCTGGTGTGAATGCGTACATCCTCTTTGTCATGAAAGCCGATGCTGGAGTGGTGGGCTGGGCTGATTCCTGTGTGCTTGTTGTGTGTATCGCTTTTTGTTGATTTGACATTTTACTTGTGTGTGTGTGTGTGTGTGTGTGTGTGTGTGTGTGTGTGTGTGTGTGTGTGTGTGTGTGTGTGTGTGTGTGTGTGTGTGTGTGTGTGTGTGTGTGTGTGTGTGTGTGTGTGTGTGTGTGTGTGTGTGTGTGACTGCCGATCAGTGGTCGACATGCTTGTGAGGAAAGGCAGATCTGAGAGAGTTCATTGAAGACTTCTGTTTGTCAGAGCACCAGCTGATTGTACGGAGATGAGACGGGAAGGCTTTGTGTTCTACAGTTAGTGTATTAGTTGGTGTGGATGAGGTGTTATATTTTTGCTTCTTTTGTTGAATTGCTTTCGACAAAGTAAGTGAAGTAAATCTCTGGTGTTTATGTGATTTGGACCTCCACATGTAAGGCAGAATTGTATTGGTGTTTATTACCAAAGGTGGAAGAAGTGAAACTACCCTTATGTATTTTAATACTCTGCCAATTACACTTATATGGCAACATATTCAACATGCTACTGAAATAAAGATCTCACAAAGACAATTATAACTTGTGTTGTGTATGAACTCTTGCACAACTTGTAGTAGGGTTGGTATCCTTGAGAAACTGGCCAGAGTAAAAGTCATCCAACAGACAGACCCAGCCCAGTGTTGCCAACTCTCTGCAATGAGAGGAGCTAGCAGCACTAGCTCCAACAGTCGCTAAATCTAGCAAGAAAGGGGCCAAGTTGGCAATACTGATGGCCCGCCCCTCCCTCCGAAGCCACTCCCCCAAAATGATCATTATAAATGTAAACAACCATCATGGCTACTGTTGGTACTCACAGGATTTCATTCATTGATTTCTGTCGCCATGTTACGAGAATTCCAACAAAAAGTGTTTTGACGAAGATTTCCAACCTTGCCTTTTGAGAATTGTCATTTTAGCCGCAGAGGCCACAGGTTGTAGCTTTTTTAAAGTTGAAAGGATGAAGTTTGCATGACGGGAACCCATGACTCCACAGATATGAAATATTGACAACATCCGTGCTGTTTTATTGCAGCTCGGTGTAATGTAGAGACATGCAGACTGAATGTCTGAGTGGAGCAGCAGAACGAATGTGGAGACTCGATGACGGAGAGCATTGGAGCTGAAGGCTCGGCTGGCCCAACACGTTGCTCAGACTGCTTGTACTGGGGTTTTCGTTGTCACACATCTGCACTTTGCACGTGGTTTTATAATGGCCGCAGTTCATTGCTGTAGCTAGCTAGGTACGGTGTAGGTGACGCATGCAAGCCGTACAGGAAACTCTTTAGCTCGAGCTGTGTGTGAAACAGCAGGTGGTGTGAATGGACTCAGGCGTCCTCTGTGAATGCTAGCTTGTTGCAGAACTCCGAATGTGCTGTAGCCTCCAGCATGTCTCTGACTGCTCTACATGGTGTGTGTATATAAGTAATATACTATGCGCCGCTCGCTGTGCTCCTCGCTCCATTCAACATCCTGCCCAGGATTACATTTGAGAACTCAGGACAGTCATTTCATGCTTTGCTTGTTCTGCCTTCCCTGTGACTAATTGTGACTTCTCAAGCATGTGTGCCGTTGGGGAGCGGAGAACATATTGATAAGCAATTTAGCCTTCTTTTTTTTTAACCCTGAGCCGAGGATGATGCTGTTCTGGTGTCAGGGATTGTTGAAGCAAACCTTTTGACTGTACTCATCAGCTGATTGTCAGGCTGAACAGGGCAGCATCCTCTGCTGCTGGGCCTGTTTTGTTGTGAACCCTGTCACCTGCTCCCCAGCAGAGACCGCCTGGCTGCTCTGTGATAGGACGCTTATCAGCCCCAAACACGCTCCTGTTGACTTGTTTACACTGAAACTGGTGCACTGGCCAATAGGAAGACTGACATTAGGGTTATGACGATGTACACTGTGTTACCCTGCAGAGATACCGTGGTGGCTATCCCCTTAAACTCTGTGGGTGTGTTGGACTATTGTAGTGACAAACCAATGAGCAGGGCAGCTACATGTCATTACTGTGGTAGTGTATTTGTCCTCTATATTTAGTTTGCTCTATTTGCCAAAGCTATGCTAATAATGATAATTTGATGCATCATTGGAAAATGAAGCCATATTATATCCTGTTGACTTTGGCAAAGGCATGGGCTATCAGCACAACCTTAATGCATAGCCTGTGACATGGCAACTCTTTAAACTCACTAGTGAGGGAGTGTCATCCTGTTCAAACTCCCAAACACTCGTTGAAAATGCAAATGGTTTCTATGGTGAAGCTTTGCTTTCAGAAGCTCTTGTATCCTCATGAAGGAGGGAGGATGTGTTTGGTGGGACAGAGAACCAATAGAAGCTGAATCTATCAGCCCTGCAGTCTGATTACAAGTAGCTTGTTTAGGGCGTCTCTACACACACATCTGTTCTTTAGTGGCACATAGAAGCTTTTAATGCCTTCTTCTGTTCTTCTCTTCACTCGTTTACAGAGAGCCAAACAATGTGTTTTGTTGTTATGAGCCCTGATAGTCATCACCTGTAAGAGAAATGTTGTGTTGTCCATCTGTGTGCTTCATGTCGACTAACCCTTACAGCAGTTGGATGGTGTTGGTTCTGCTCATGATCTAACCTCACAAACGTGCGGCGATTATTGAGGTGAAACGAGTGATTTACAACAAGTTTGTGCAATTAGGAGTTTGGTCGATCTGACTCAGTTTGGTTTGTGGGGCTCAGAGGAACGATACCATCACACTCTGGGAGGGATTTCAGCCACTGCTGGGTTTTGAGAAGCATCATGAATACGTTCACTCTGTTGTCTTTTTGTTGCTGGTTGGTGTAGTTTCACACATTTCAATCACTGGTTAACCTGTGAGTGTGTGTGATACACTTTTCCCACAGCAGACTTTTTGACTTGTCATTGTAGGAGAAGAACAGGTGTTTCACAAGCCAACGTTTAGTCTGTTTCAATCTAACTCTGGCCTAGACCTTACACCACTGCATTCTTCCCATCATTTTGGGACTTTGGGAAACAACGATGCAAACCGAACGGACATATTGAAGAAACTTAAATTGTGTTTGTTGAGCAGAATTCCTTAACTCAGTGTATCTTTAAATGTGTAGGGTAAAGAACTAGAAAACAGGTTGTGGTCCTGAACAGCTCCGGTGGATGTTCTCTAGACAACTGAGATAGTTACTGTCACACAGTTACAATACGTCATGCTTGGAAGTCAGCGCACCTGTCACTTTAAACAGCATTGAGCTTCTAATATTTCTTTAACTGTTGATTCATGTTGAATGACATTCAGTATTTCTAGCTGCAGATGAGTTAGTTGTTGTGACTGAAACAGTAACCTGTACATGTTAAGTCATGTTGTACAATAAGTGAGGCCATGTAACAGCCGTGTCTACGGTGCTACGCTAAGCTAATGTACTGGAGTGTATTTAATGCGATAAGTCAAACCAATGACCAACTTCTTTTCCCTGTCTTTCTGTCAGCCAACACGTACTTCTTCATGGTGCAGGCTCAGGGCATCATGTTGAGGGACAATGTGAGGACCATCGGCCAGATGATTCGATTGTACACCAACAAGAACAGTACGCTCAACGGGACGGGTAAGTCACATACAATCACTTCTTACTATAGGGGGGTTGGCTTAAATAGGAGTGACCCTGGGTAGTCCACTACTACAGTTCCATCTAAGGAGCCGGATTTGACGAAGAAATGTGTTCATGAAACAATGGATGATTCCATTCTGACTATCCAGGGGTTCTGAATGTCTGATTCTCCTTAGAACTGCCTGCTTTCTCCCAATAAATCCTGATCTGTATAAATATCTCCTCTGTGTGTGAATAAATCACCATGTAGACTAAGTTGCGCTATACAAATTTACTGGACGGCCACAGAAAGGCTAAATAACAAGCGTTTCAAAATCAAAGACTACATTTATCAATCGGAGTGCTGAATATGTTTTGAATTTATGAATGAATCTGTCAAAATCAGCAGCGGGAGGTGCATAGAAACAGCTGTTTGAGGCTTGCAGGGCCCTTGCTGTCTCTTTCTCTCTCTGTCTGTGTATTACTAAAATGGAAGCAATGGAATTATGCCCGAAAGTTATATTTACAACCACAAAAAGCAAGCCGGTTATCCAACTGTGATTTAGTACTACATAAAGTGCCTCATCTACAAAACACCCTCAACACAACAAAGAGCTGTCCTGAATGTATCTCAGGCAGTAATGTTGATCTTTTTCAGTTTCTCTATAAATAACATCAAGGTTAAAGGTTAAACACAGGGGATCAATTATTTATTTCAAAAGAAGCATGATGGAGAGGGTAGATGGAAGTATCTCAATACTGTGAGCCACTAGTTGACCAGTAGTAGTGTTTGTGATACCGTATATTACTGCAACAGCATTCTTCACGGCACATCATCCAAAATCCTAAATAAACTCCAGTACATCCAGAACTCTGCTGCTCGCCTGCTCACCCACACCCGCGACCACATCACCCCTGTTCTCCAGAACCTCCACTGGCTCCCCGTCCAACAACGAATCCAATACAAAGTCCTTCTCCTCACTCATAAAGCCCTCCACAATCAGGCCCCCTCCTACCTCACCGACCTGCTCCACCACCACACTCCATCCCGTCGGCTCCGCTCCTCTGAGGCCTCTTGTCCCTTCCGCTCAGGACCAAGCACCGGACATGGACATGGGGTGACAGAGCCTTCTCCATAGCTGCCCCCTCCCTCTGGATCTCCCTCCTCAAACACATCCCAGACTGCACCGACCTCTCCATGTTCGAATCACAAATCAAACCCACCTATTCAGAACTGCTTTTAAGGTGTGACCGATATTATGTGTTTTACAGTGTTGGTGTATAGCTTTCTTTTATATGATGATTTTAATGTAAAGTGTCTTTGAGAATTATGAAAAGCGCTCAATAAATAAAATGTATTATTATTATTATTATATCCTCTGGAAAAAAGAGAATAACTTGTGTTGTAATAAACACCAGATGAATAGATGGTGTAATAAAGCGGCTGCATGTAACTCACTAGCTTCAGTGTGACGTGAGGAGGAGGAGGAGGAGGAGGAGGAGGAGGAGGCTGCTACGTCAAATCTGTACCTTTCACCTCTGAAGTATGTGATTGTGTGCTAAAACTCCATGACAATATGGTAATATTCCCAACATCTACAGAGAAGTATTTTGTAAGTGAGGTAATTGTGCTGCAGTATCAATTTACAGTCACTTGGAGAAAACTCTATCTACAGCCTACAAAAAGAAGTAAATAGACATGTGGTCATAATGACCAACAAGTGAACGTTGAGCTCTATCATTGGATGTAGATGGTGTGGTTTGAAGTATTGTAACTGACGTTGGTGCTTTCTGCTGCAGACTATCCTGACGGCAGTAACTCCAGTGAATACCTGGTGCAGCCAACCACGTACCTCCCTGAGAACTTCACCTACGCCCAGAACCTGGCCTGCCCACAGCGATTACCTTCTATGAGTGAGTAGAGACAAAGAGTTGTCTTAGAGGGTCCATTCACATATTCACACGGCAGGCCATTTAGCTCTTATGTGATGCTCAGGGTGGGAAGGAAACTCCCGATACTAGTTTGGCTGCTTGAAAGTAAAGATGCACCAATTGCTAATGTGTTGTCCAATTCAGATTTTTCTTTTTTTTAAGTATGACCTGCTGATTCCGATTTGTTTTGCAAAGTGCCGACACTTGCAGAAGCAAGTAATGTTGATGTATCAGTGGAATAATCTCTCCCTCTCCACAGAGGGCCTTATGGAAGTGAACATGACGGAGATCCCTATGGAGGAGATAGAACTCAAGTTCTCCAAGTTTTTTGACATTGACTTCGGAGGCCATTGGAAACCAAAGGACTGTAGACCTCGTTGGAAGGTGGGTTCATGCAGTCTACTCATTTTATATCCTCTAAACAAAAGTACAGTCCTATGTAATGTATATCAAGTATTATGTCAGTTATGCAGAATACATTCTTCTGGGAAAACAACCAAACCTAGAAACCAGATGGATCTAACTCATGCTGGTCCTGTAGGTGGCCATCCTGATTCCATTTAGAAACCGCCATGAACATCTGCCCATCCTCTTCCAACACCTCATCCCCATGCTGCAGAGACAGCGGCTGCAGTTTGCCTTCTACGTCATCGAACAGGTACTGTGAGTGTGTACTGCTGTGTATGTTGTATGTATTTTTGCAATCTACTAGAGATGTGAATCTTTTTCCACCTGCATGCATGTTTTTTTCAGTCTAACATTGTTGAAACAGAGTAGCTAGTGTGTGTTGCGACAGTGTGTGTGTGCGTGTGTGTGTGCGTGTGTGTCTCTTCCTCAGCGAAACACCAACATAGACGAGAGAACGTAGTGTGGCAGTAAATGAGAGAAAAACAGTAAAGTCTGTGAAGTGAAACCAAACTCTCAATTATGTTCTATCAGTGCAGTTTAGCTGAATGAAACTGTTCTCAGGCTGTGTGGATTGTGAAGGAGGTCACTGACATTACACACAAGTACATGACATCCAAGTACCAGGCTCACTGTGCGTGTGCGTGTGCGTGTGTGTGTGCGTGTGTGCGTGCGTGTGTGTGTGTGTGTGTGTGTGTGTGTGTGTGTGTGTGTGTGTGTGTGTGTGTGTGTGTGTGTGTGTGTGTGTGTGTGTGTGTGTGTGTGTGTGTGTGTGTGTGTGTGTGTGTGTGTGTGTGTGTGTGTGTGTGTGTGTGTGTGTGTGTGTGTGTGTGTGTGTGTGTGTGTGTGTGTGTGTGTGTGTGTGTGTGTGTGTGTGTGTATAGAGTGGGAGCCAGCCCTTCAACAGAGCCATGCTGTTCAACGTGGGCTTCCTGGAGGCCATGAAGGACTTGGACTGGGACTGCTTGGTCTTCCATGACGTGGACCACATCCCTGAGAACGACCGAAACTACTACGGCTGTGGTCAGATGCCACGTCACTTCGCTGCCAAGCTGGACAAATACATGTACATGTGAGTGTGTCGTCAGCGTTGAGAATGTGTAGAGTATAAATGAACTGTGTGTGAAACACGTGCAGATATTCTTCTACAGTGTTGACAAACAGACATGAGAGTTGAAGCATGAAATATTTGGACATGTGGTGAATGATCCAGATCACTTAGATCCATGTTATGTATATATAATATAATATATATGATCCATTTTTGTGTTGTTTCCAGTCTTCCGTACAGCGAGTTCTTTGGTGGTGTGAGCGGACTCACTGTGGAGCAGTTCCGCAAGATCAATGGCTTTCCCAATGCATTCTGGGGCTGGGGAGGAGAGGATGATGACTTGTGGAACAGGTGAGTGTACTAAAGAGAAGTAACCAGAACCCTTCATTGAGTCACTCAGGTGGTTGTGTTGTAGTTTGGGAAGCCGTTGAGGAAGGAGGGGCTTCACATCCAGCTGTGCAGACAGCAGCAGCTTTGTCTCCTCTTGATGGTCCACAAGTGACCTGACAATGGGCTTGAAGCAGGCTCTCCTCAGAAACAAAGGTATCATTATTAAAGAGTATTCTACTATCATTGTTATTATTGAAGGATGATGGTGGCCATGGCCAGGAGGATGAACAAAGACCAAGCTCAGCTTTTTGAAGATGAAGGGAAACTGTTTTTCCCATCAGTGTGTGTTTCCAGGTGTTGTGGTGAACTACTGCATGTGTGGGGAGACAGTCATATAAGGGCACTGTGAAGCCTGATAAATGTCCTCGAGTGATGTCACTTGAGTCTGAACACTACAAGATTCAAAAGTAATAGAATCTGAAGGTGGGGAGCTCACTAGAGATGATTCTAAGATGCATGGTGATGCAGACGGTTGTGCATTGATGGACTTACAGAACATACTAGTATAAGAGTCTCCACTGTCTGCTGCTCTTCACCTTCTGACGCACTAGTTTCTCTCTGATGTCTGCTTCACATTCCAGTCCCACATGGTCCCACATGGTCCCACATGGTCCCACATGGTCCCACATGGTCCTAGGAGCGAGCTGCTGAGTCTGTGGAGCAGTCGTTTAACGATGGAAGTTTCTCACTAGCAACATGTTCTATTGTGTTTGTGAATGTAGTCCACAGCAGACCACTCACTGTGGTGTCCATGGTGACCTACTGAAGGTATCTGCACACTAGTATTAGACCCCCCCCCCTAGTGTTTACAAGTGACTCTATTGTTTTCACCGCTGTAGATATAGAAAGCAGACATGTATTCTGATGCACATTTTGAAGTAGAACAGCCATATGGAAACATTTGACATAAAGTGTTTGTCCTTTGTTGATAAGGGTTGTTGCACTAACTGTATTATGGAAACACCTTTTGTCAAATACAGACACGCACAATCATTTGACTCGCACAACTGATGACCTGTTCCTGGTTATTCCATAACGTGCTGCCATACAGAGAGCAACATGAAATACTAGCTGACATGAGAGAACTATTACAACTCGAGCAGTTCAACTCATCTCTGAAGACCTCTCTCTCGTAGACGGTCAAAGAGGCGTGTTCAGTTTCTGGTTCACAACCTCTACTTCTTCTGCTCTGTTCACTGGTGGATTACAGTCTCATGTAGCCTAAAGAGCCAACGCCTCTCTTGTCTCTTTTGTGCCAGATTTGAATAGTTTGCTCAAAGTTCACTTTACAGTTGAATTGAAAGATGGCGAATGAATCCTAGATGTGTGTTCCTTTTGTCTCAGTAAAATAAATGTCGATGCGTTTGTTTCTGGCTGGTCCTGGCTTCCTTGTTGGGGTTTGTTCCTGGTTCATCGTGTTAGCAACATGGCTACTAAAGCACAACAACTGTAAGAATCCCAGTTTGAACTAGAAGTCTGGATCTCGTGTCATGATGAATGCTGGTAAAACTAGTAAAGAATAGAACCTTCATGGTCCCGAGAGACCGCGACCCGGTGGCAGTAAGAATTATATTGTGAAAGTGAGACTTGTATGGAACCAATCGAAACACAGATGGTGTCTCTTCTCTATTTAACGTCAGAGTCCCTCCGAGGCTTTAGCTGAGAGAGTAACTGGCAGTAAACAGTTTGCTTTATGAAGGTTGAAGTTGTCGGATCCGACAGAATGGTCGCTGTGCCACAGCTGAAGTTCTGCGTTTCTGAGGAGCGAGCTCATGTTCTGCCTCAAAAATGATTCTGTTTTTGTCAAAGGATCCTTAAAACCCTTTACCTCAGTATGTGTTCCTGTGTCTGCCCCCCGTCTCCTGCAGAGCTATGTGAGGGGCTCCCTACAGTCTGTTAGGAAAGGTGATCAAGTGCTTGACTTGATCCTCCTCTCACACTCTTTATAAATACTTGCGCCAACATTTTGAGATTCATCTTCTCCCCACATTAAGTATCAGTTCAGTGATTTAGTACTACTAGTACTACTCTGGTATGTGGTACTGCAACTACCTGCAAGTAGATCTTCATCATGCTTCCATCAGCAGATTGTTGGTAGACAAACTGAAGCACAGTGGGTTGACTCATACTGGTCCTGTGCTGGTTCTCCTCAGGGTTCACTATGCTGGTCTGAATGTCACGCGACCAGAGGGAGAGATCGGCAAGTACAAGTCCATCCCTCACCACCACAGAGGAGAGGTGCAGTTCCTCGGGAGGTAAGACCGCTTTTTTGTCTCCGATCTTCAACGAGGTCTCTGTTTTAAAGAAGACTTTCATGTGAACTACTAGTGCAGTGGTCACTTGTTTACGCCTGGGGAGGGCAGAGGAGTGTGGTTGTCATGTTACTATATCCAGCAGCAACAGTGAACCGCTACAGACCACATGCTGGACTCACTCCACAGAGCCCTGAGGGCCCGCCCCCACCTTTCAACAAAGCGCTGTTTGCGTCTTCATTCAAATGAATACTGAACGGAGTGTCGCGTGTCCAAACTACACCAACTTCTTTCATCTATCGTCACTAGATACTGGCTCCAGGGCTTGTCCTTGTTTGTTGTTGTTCCTTCTCTCAGTGAATACATGGAACTTCCTCTAGAGTCACAGGAGGGTAGCACATAAGTGATCCTTAAAGTGGGCTGGTGACATTTCTTCTTTTGGTCATGAAATCAATGAAAGGTCCGATCAGTACCACAGCCTGACATCTCTTCCTGCTCTGTGCCGTAGAGCTCCATTCATACCGAGTGTGGCCTCACATCTAGAGATGCACTCACACTCAGATAGCTGCATCAGTGAATAGGCCCATCTGTAATCACATACTATTTTATTATTCTCTCTTTTCATTTTCTTTTACTATCATAATAAATAACAATTAAGTACATTCTATCTATGTCTTTATTTGTTGCCTTTTGTTTTACAAAGTTAGGAAAGCCATGTTTAAGTCGAGCCTGATCTCTTCCACACAGTGAGACATCAAACTGGTGTCTCATCGCTACTTACCGCCACAAATATGTGCTAGAACACCTAATGTGTATTAATCCACTGATGAAAATAGTCCCCAACAAGCATTGAGCATTGAGCCATTTAGTTTTTAATGAAACTTGTTTGTGAGCTCCAAGCCCATTGGTTACTCCTGAAGCCACAGTGTCCGTCCTGTAGGACAGTAGGGGCGGGGCATACGGAGTGGACACCATTGATCGGAGTGTGTGACTGTGTCTGCAGGTATAAACTGCTGAGGTACTCCAAAGAGCGGCAACACTTGGACGGCCTCAACAACCTCCATTACAGCCCCCACACGTCCCTCAGCAGCCTCTATAAGAACATCACGGTGGACCTGAGCCCCGAGCTCGCCCCCATCGCAGACTACTGAACTGCCCCTCCTCCACACCCCCGGCTCCAGGTGGACGAGAGGAGAGGGAGGGGTGAAGAGGTGCACCACCAAATGCTGCCAAGAAACCTTAGCGAGGGGAAAAAAAGATGAAAATCCAAACCGAGGAGAGAAAAAAGAGGAAAAACGAAGAGGCGGTGGCAAGTCTCTCAACGTGAACTGTTGATTGTGTGTGTGTGTGTGTGTGTGTGTGCGCGCGCGCGTGTGCGTGCGTGCGATGGGTGAGTTGCTGCATGTCTTTTCGTCCGTGCCGGCTTAACTACTACGAGCTGACGTGAGTTGGTTGAGGCTGGAGGGAGCAGCAGCGTCTCAGCTCTGATGTTTGCTGCTAAGCCTTAACGTGGCAGAACCACAGCTCCCTCTGCTCGGCGCCGCACCGCTTCACTTCTGATGTATCACCATCACCTTACAAGCCAACAGACTTTCTACTATCCTTTGTTTTATACATATCATTTTGTCAGGCCACAGTATTCCTTTGTTAACAGGAGGGATGTGAGCGAGGGTGACCTTAATGTTTCTGATGTACATTTATTGGGTTTCTGTCATTATTTTTTGATACGTGGTATTTATTTTCTCTTGATTCGGGATGTTCGAAGGAGCACTCCTGTCCATGTCACTCAAGTGTTCGCTGCTTGTTTTTCGCTGCACTGCTGCTGAATCCGCATGAACATGTATGTAAATATCGGCCTCGTAAAAGCTCGAACACAGAACACAAATATGTAAATATGGGCCTTCAGATGCTCGGGCGTATTACAGTGATATTCCAGTGGGTTTGAATTTTATTTTGGCAGCTACCTTTGTTCTAAGGATTTAATAAGAGTGAGTGGTTTCTTCCGAACAGGAAGATCTTCTAACAATATAGGATGTTTGGCTTAAAACAACAGAAATATCCAAATCTTAAGATTTGACCTTATCTTTTGCATGCCTTAATTTATTTTATGTTCTTTTCAAACATAAGTTATTTCATCAGTTAGAGATGTGTATATTCTTGATTTTGCCTTTGTTGTGCTTTTCTTCTTCTTCTCTTGAGGTGCACTGTGTGAAGGAGTAGCGCTGCTCCTCAGGAGGAGGCGTGGCCAATGCTCATGTGAGAGTGTATGTTTCCTTTTTGTCTCAGATGTGTTTTCACTTTTAGATCTTTTTTATTCTGATGGTTTAGTGCTGGATTATGTGATAAAGCTGTTCATTGTACTGTACCATGCGCTGGAGCGTGGGGTTGGGCTGGATGCTGTGTGTCTGGACCGTAGTGTTCTTATCAGAAGGGCCAGAATGAGAGAACTGCTGTTCTTGAATGGCACGCGCTGTGAAAAGTTCAATTTCCTTCAAGCTTTGAGCACTATAAAGATAGAGAGATGTGTAGGCAGATGTTTTGGTGTTCACTGTTAGCACCTCTAGCTTTTGAATTTGACAATGAGTAGTTGTGTGGACACTGAGATGTTGGAGTCACAACCAAGACCGTATCTTCTGTCACACTGTTTCATCCTGATGCTTGCTGCATTAGAGGCCCCTATACACTGTGCCGAGCTGTGGTCCTTCATTTCACTGTGAGGCGTTGGTGACCAAAGACATGTAAGAACCTCAGAGCTACAGGGTCTCCGTGTGACTGCTGCAGGGACCGTGTCTACACTGACAGACACGTACCTACAGGCACCACGATAGCTGTGTGCTGTGCAGAGTTATGCTGTCATGAGTGTCTTTTTTTTAAGGCTCCATGAGGTCTATTTATTAGCTGTTCTGGAGCTTTTGATCATATCACATGGTCTTCATCAACAGATGGAGTTTGCCCCGTTGCCGTGGAGTTCTAGATGGATAGATAGCAGATCTAAAACCCGGCTGCTGATGAAGTGATTGAAAGCTCTAGAGTAGCTAGTAAATGGTCCTCCTTGTGAGATGGGTTCTGGTTCGGTCTGAACTTTATTGCTAAACATACATGTTTAAAGGCAGCAGGTGGAGGATGCTGTTTCTGTTCAGAGAGGAAACAATTTGTCGATTAATCAATTAGTTGATGGACAAAGTTAATCTGAGACTAATTTGAGAATGGAAGAGTTTAAAGGAATACTCTCAAAAAAGGACCATCTGTCCATCAGTTGCCCGCCGTGTGGACCTTCAGTCCTCTCGTGCTCCACAGTCAACGTGTAACCCAAAGAACGGAGAAGAGTCTTGATAAAGTCAATGCGTTTCATGTTGAACAAACACTAAACTAAATGAAAACATCCAGCTTTTAAATAGTTTTTTCAAGACTTCTAGGTAACATCTGGAGTGTTCTGGTGAAGGCCGTCTTCAAGCCACGCTGGACCGTCATAGCAACCTGTATGTGCTTACAGAGTTTAAGGCTCAACCTCCCGTCACAGCAGAGCTTTAACTCTGGTTTAGCAGATGGGTCCCTTTTCTTAGCTTAGCATCACATGTTAGCATATGCTGTTCATAGGTGAGTGGCTGTGATCTGACGGCAGCAGTAAGCTGGAGTGTGCCTGACTCCTGGTGATCGGCTGGTTGGGTGGATTCAGACTGGGACAGTTTAGTCCATGAGGCCAGAAGGTTTACTTCATTCTCTTCTCTCTCTTCATAGGTTTTTTTTTTGCAATTGCTGAAACACAAGTTCCGAAACAAGGGCGCTTATTGTCAAAACTCTACAAACAAAAACATACACACCATATCTTTCATCACTTTCAAAATCAAACGCGTCATTCAAAACTATATCAACTTTTCTAAAAATGATATTTGTGCAACATCTCAACTCTTCACACAAAGGTTTCATTTGTAGCATGCTGTAAACATAGAACACGTATGTGAACACGTATGTGAACACACGCAGTCAATGTGTTTATTCTCAATACTCGGCATCAGACACAGTGACGTCCTCCCACCAAAGAGCACACCTGAGTTCAAGTGATCTAATTGGTTACAGATGTTTTTCACAGGTGCATTCTGGGTGCAGGCCATTGATAAGTGTCGTATTTCAATCGCAGCATTTAGCAAACAAGGCGCAGGCTTTTAGCTTTGAATGATGTGTCTAATGTAGTTAACGGTGTGTAGTTATCTGCTGAAAGTCTAAAGCAGACAATGTGCTTATGGTTCAGCACAGCTGCTCAATCAAGTACCACTTTCTCTGTTATGGCAATTGCAAAAAAAACAGCACAACTCAGAGAGCAGCTTGTGAGTGTTGGATGGTGTGACGACGGGGTCAGTGTTGTCTAGTTGATCTGCTTGGTATCTCGTTTGGTTGGCTGAAGACAAAGCTCCGGTCCAGTAGAGTGCTAAACGGGGTCTCGGATCAGTTTTCTCAATAGTTGGTGTTCGTCCTCGGCCAGGAGGAGGGGAGTTGACTCCGCCCATCCCTGCAGCCCCTTTTCTTCACATCTAAAGTCTCTAAAGTGTGTGAGAGCCCTAAACACTACTGTATTCCATGTTGTAGTATTTGTTTGTGCCTTGAGTTCTTTTTTTTCTTTTTCACTTTACATATTGACTGAAGAGATTACAGACGTTTTGTCCCCGAGTGTGAAACAAGAATCCAACACATCCGATGAGTGTACGGCTCCACCCTAGACTGAGCTGAGCTTTCATCTCATTTCACACAAAATACGAACCGAATGTCTCTGTCCTCCAGAAAACAAAATAATAATGAACACAAGCACATCTCCTTCTGTCATCAACAAGTTCAAGCACAACCTGTTGAAGCTTTGAGGCTCAATCCACCGTCCTCTCCTATAGCCGTCAATCTGCATGGCCCAGCCTGCGCACGCACACACACACACGCACACACACACACACAATGTGACTTCCATCTGGTCTCCATTTGCATGATGACCAGAGCAGGCAGGCAGCCGCTTTGCTTCTGTGAGCAGCGCTGCGGTTACTGCATGACGTCCATGTTGGTGATCGGACGGGTTCCAGTGTTTTACATCACGTTCATCATTATGGCATTGTATGACATTTTTTGTCTTTGACTCTCAAAAATGTTAATTAGTACAACTTGACTGATAAATCGTGTATCGGTATTTGCGTGCGTGCCGGTAGATGGAGAACAATGTGCATCCAGTAAATGTTCCAGATGGCTGAAGAATCTCTGTTTAAGATAAGAATCACAAGGTGTTCACACGGGGAGCGCTGGCCTCCATCTGCAAATGGTTTGTTTAATAAGATGATGAAAGTAGAGCCAATAAATCCTCTGATCGCTGTATACAGTAACCAACAACTAGAACTTGAGTCATAAAGATGTGTTTGAAGAACTTGGCAAAAACATCGCACAGCAATGTCCTTCAGTAGCGGTTCTGGCGCTTTCGGTTTAAATCAAATCTTCCGCAGCAGTCTCTTCATCTCAACTTCTCAGTCAAGTCTTTAAAATACTACATGTTCAACATTTAGTATTCACAACAGGGCATCTGCTGAGGAAGATCATGTGATGCAGCTGAAAAGCTCCAGAACAGCTACCAGCTAGGTGAGAACCCAAGAATGAGTTGTCCCAACATGTCTTACATATTGCTCCGACACATGGTTTGTTGTTTGGCTGTTAAGTGTCCCACATGTTTAGGTTTTTGTAACCATCAGTGGATACAGTAGATACCAGTTTTAGTCCGGCTCTAGATAATCATTGCAACTGAACACAAACCATCTGCTGATGAGGACCATGAGGTGTGGCTGAAAGCTCCAGAAAATAATTCCAGTAAGTTAAGCTCCTGCTAAGAATTGTGTTATTGTCAAACTGTTATTTCCCAGGTCAGCATTGAAGCCTCCAGCTCACTTGTGTTGGAGAAAGACGTTGACATATTATCAGATTTATTCATCAGTATCCGTTGGGCTCCACTGTCGGCAGCGTCGGTGTTGTAAACTTTGATGGAGGCTGAACCAAAGCCAGAGACCTTTTCCAAACAATGTCCTGAGTGCTTTATATGAACTAAAATAAGGACAAGCTAAATTCATTTACCACCACCCCCCCCCGGCTGTGTGACACATCGGTCCTGATGAGGTGCGTGTCCCATGTGTTGTCTGATCCGCTGTACGTCTTCATCGGCTCATTCCACATCAACATTCCATGTTGAAGAAGGAAGCTCCACAACTGAGCCAACCCTGTTAACATGCTATCGTAGCCCCCCCCCCCCCCCCCCCCCTCATTGTCAGATCTCTGCAGGCTTTGGTAAGACCGTATAAAAACAGTTGAGTCTGGTGTTGAATTGTTACTTTGTAAAGTTCTTTTTCTTTGTCAACAGAAGACAGAATAAACACTTCATATCCATATTCTGGAAAACAAACGTGATGTTTGTCTCATTACTTTACTTCTGCTTACGACACGTTTCACATGACATCACTCTCGGTGGAAGGAAATTACATTTACTGTTTTTTTTATTGTTCTGCAGCAATAAAAGTTTCACATAAAAGAACGAACATAAGAAATGATCAGTAGCACTTTATTTGAGAGTATTTGTAACATTGAATCAATGTATAACTTGAGGTTCAACCGTTTGTAGATTTTAAACGGATTATTTTGAACTACTGGTCAAGTTCAACAATCATTCTGATAATGTGTTATGTTTATGAATTGTTGCATATATTCCATATAGAATCTGTCAAACATCTACATAGTTCTGCTAATAAGCTGATGAAATGTTACACCTTGTAGGCAGACGATCCAGTGTTCATACAGCAGCAGACGTAAACCAACTGAATCACGTCAAAGGAGGAGCTGTGTTCAGTAACGAGTGCATTCAGCCGGCGGATAGATCTCAATCCTGTTCTATAAACTTCTAATCTAGTTTGAAGATAAGGCTGCAGAAACATCAAGCTATCAAACCGAAGAGTAAAGAGAACACTTTCATCACTGGAAATGTAAATGACAGAACAATATCAAATAAAAAGTGGAAAAGTAACATTTGCTTTGTTGCCTCTCTTGATATGTATAATGGAGCATGGATCAGAATGGTGGATGTGGTCAGACGATGGATATCTTTGACCAAGAACAGCCGGTTCTACCAACGATGGACAGTTTGTCAGGATGACTGAAGGTTGTAAAGGAGTCGGTAGAGAACATGGATAAGGAGGTAGATGGTGTAACGGCGCCTTCTGCTGAAAACTCTACAGTGTTCTCATCTACAACCAACTTTCTCATTCAAACTGCAATATGTGGAAACATGAATCGGAGACAAATGGTAACGCAGCATGATGTATGAATCTAACGTTTGTGAAGATGTGCCTGCATGCATATATACAATATCTGAATAATCAACTGCTTGAATTCATTTGATCTGGCAGCCAAACACAGCATTTGTTTCTATAATAGAAACGTAACTTGTTTTAAGACACTATGTTTCAAAGACCGATTGTATTTATGTTCATTCACCTTATTATTTACAGATACAGATCAGCTGTCTTCTTTCTTGGATACTCACTTGGGTATTTTGTTTTTTTAAAGGGCATTTTATTTTTACTTTTTATCTCAAGTGTTGTACTTTGCGACATTTAAGTTGCATCCATAACAGAGTAAAAACAAAAGTCGTGTGAAAAGTAGTTGTAGCTGTTCAGTGGCTGAGAGTGGGAGGAGTTCGAGGTGCGTTGCATGCGGGCGGGGCTTGTACTTAGTGAACAGTTCTTTGAACTGGAATCCATCCATCCATTACTTTTAACCGCTTATCCTGTTCAGGGTGGGACTGGAGCCGATCTCAGCTGACAGGTCATAAAAACTATCACAGGACGGACACATGAAGACTCAGTGGTAGAGCAGGGTCCTCCTTCAATCAGAGGAACAGCGGTTCAATCCCCGGCTCTGCTAGTTCATGAATCATGGGCAGAACAACTACTAACCCCAATGTAGGCTGTTCCTGTGGTGTGTGAATGGGTATGAATGTTAGAGGCCTGATGGGCAGGTGCACAGTCCACCTCACACTCACTCATCAATCAACCTTAGCTGCATGTCTTTGGGCTGTGGTAGGAACTCACACGTTCTTAGTCTATGTTTATTCAACATTGAAGTGTGTCTTTAGCAAACTGAAACACATGACGGTCGTTGCTGGTAACTTCAAGAACTTAATAAGACGAAAATACATGCTAGTGTTGCCTAGAAACAGTTCCCGTTGTCGTCTGTGCTACTTGCAGCACTTTTCTATATGTGATTGTGATTTTTGTGTTTGTCATACACAAAGACACAAAGAAGGACAAAAGTACACAAATCTTCTCTACTAAAATGTATGTAAAGTACACTAACAAGCAAGTGTGTTAAGTGAGTGTAAGTGACATCAATGTTCTTGTCTGACCTCCACAAACACTCTCACACAGATGATGGTACCTTCAGTTACACAGACTTATGCAAATGATATAAAAGCTCACTTTAAATCATTACAAGAATACAAGAGCATATGAAATATCATGTTCTAATCTTATAACAAGCCATCAGTCCTGCTGTGTGGTGGTTAGGTTTCTGTATATTGTGTCTGAGATGTCTCAGGGCTGTCTAGCTTCATGAGTACTGAGTGGTGTGTGGATAGACAGACCATCGAACATTTGTTCTGATTGTGTGGGAGTCAAATGAACAAATATGGCTTTAAAGCAGGATTTTTCATGAGACAAAGAACATGTTATGAATCTTGGAAGTGATTAGTGTTCTGGATTGTAAATTGCAGGGAATTTCTTTCTGTTTTCCAGAATTCTCAAATGTTGCCACCGCTGGGTGTCTGAACACATGTCCCTCAGGGAGAGGGACATGTTCTCCCAGCTGTCTTTTGTTACTGTGTTAAAACGTGTCCTTGTAAGTCAATTATGGACCTTGACTGGTTAAATGTGTTCCATGATCATTACTACTATACGTGTTTCCTGATGAGATGAACTGTCTGTTGGTGCATATAAGACAGATCCAGCACAGCAGCTGATCAATGTAACTTTACCGATAACAAGTTATTAGGCAAAATATCCCCACAGAAACACGTTAACAGCCAGCAGGAGCAGGCCGTTCACATCGCAGACTCTCCTCCACAGCGGCTCCTCCTGCAGCGAGTCCAGCTCGCTGTTTTCAACTGCTGGAGCCACCGAGGCAGAGCTGGGACCAGTCAGACCACAGAGCCTCAGAGCTCCTCTCAGCCAACAGGATTCTGGCAAGCGCTCAGAGTCCCGGCTGGGGTCAGAGGTCATCGGGGGACCCGTGAGGTCGATACGAGGCTCCCGGCTGTGTCTGGACCACCAGGTCAGCCTGTACAGCTGGACAGGAGAGAGGAGGGTGAGCTCATACATACATGTGGTACAGGATCACATTGACAGAACAGACTAGCCCCTTTCCACTGTGTAGACACTGTCATTGGTTCAGCTTTGGTTTACACACTTCTCCACCTGTTTGAGGATGAGTTCCTGGAACTATATTCCTGCTCTGCTCACACTGAAAACAAGTACCTTCATATGAAATATCAAGCACACCTTTGTGAAGGATTTACTTTTCCATATTCAGGGACAAGGACTGCAGAAAGCACAATGCCTTGTGTCTGTCACAACACAGCCAAACAGTGGAGTGGATTAGCTCAGTGACACTAGTATAAAGGACCCCAATGTGTTCAGGGGAGCAAACTCAAACACATGACGGTCATTGCTGGTAACTTCAAGAACGTAATAAGCCAAGAAACCATGTCACTACTGCACTACTGGTACTACTTGCTGCGAATGTCAAATTGGTGAAGAGGTTTTCTTGATTTGCTTGTGTTTTGTTGATTTGAGCTCTCAGGGCCACCGTACATTTGCTTGTGCAGTGCTTTAACAAGCATCGTAACAGTCCTTCCATTTTCTTTATTGCGTCTTGGTCCAGCTGAACGTTGCCATTGAATTGTCCAATATGAATGTTTAGTGCTGTGGTGTTGAAACCCTCCAGCTAACACATGTGATCTGTATTAAGAGATTAATACAGAGCTGTACAGATAGCTCTGAGGAGTCACACAGCATAGACAGGGGTGCTGAATACTTGTGTCCATCAATGTAAGACGTGGTCCTTACATGTTCTTTAGGTATTGGGGCAGTGGCCAAGCTGACAGCAGCAATGATGAGGCAGGTAAGAGCCAATAGGATGAGAGCAAAGTACAGGTAGTGAACATCAGCCAGGATGGCAGGGCGACCGTCAGGCTGACCACAGGAGGGAGTTTCATAGGAGAACTCTAGCACCATGCGGATCAGTCCCACCACCAGTCCAGCCATCAGACCCCAGAATGCACCCTGAGAAATACACACACACACAAACATCACTGAAATGAAAAGGGCCTTAAGATTTTGAATCTTGTAGCCCTGTCACTGGTGCTTACTATCAAAATCTATTGTTGTTGTATTTTTCAAATAGGTAACTACACTCTGGGACGACTGCAGCTGTCTGGAGACCACAAGAACTACAAGTGGCTGCTTGTGTTTTCTCCTACAAGTTTCTGATGCAGGTCGATCATGTTGCTAGTGACCACAAAGTTAAGGAAGTTGAAGAAAACACTGAGTAGTTTTCTCCGTTTTTAGTAACACACATTTAGCAAAGCCACTGCACTGATCACCGCTCTATGTCTCGATGAATGTCAGTGTGACACTGGGTTCCCCTCTAGAATCATTGCGGACATGTCTGGGTTCCCCTCTAGAATCATTGCGGACATGTCTGGGTTCCCCTCTAGAATCATTGTTGACATGTCTGGGTTCCTCTCTAGAATCATTGCGGACATGTCTGGGTTCCCCTCTAGAATCATTGTTGACATGTCTGGGTTCCTCTCTAGAATCATTGCGGACATGTCTGGGTTCCTCTCTAGAATCATTGTTGACATGTCTGGGTTCCTCTCTAGAATCATTGCGGACATGTCTGGGTTCCCCTCTAGAATCATTGCGGACAAGTCTGGGTTCCCCTCTAGAATCATTGCGGACATGTCTGGGTTCCCCTCTAGAATCATTGCGGACATGTCTGGGTTCCCCTCTAGAATCATTGCGGACATGTCTGGGTTCCCCTCTAGAATCATTGCGGACATGTCTGGGTTCCCCTCTAGAATCATTGCGGACATGTCTGGGTTCCCCTCTAGAATCATTGCGGACATGTCTGGGTTCCCCTCTAGAATCATTGCGGACATGTCTGGGTTCCCCTCTAGAATCATTGCGGACATGTCTGGGTTCCCCTCTAGAATCATTGCGGACATGTCTGGGTTCCCCTCTAGAATCATTGCGGACATGTCTGGGTTCCCCTCTAGAATCATTGCGGACATGTCTGGGTTCCCCTCTAGAATCATTGCGGACATGTCTGGGTTCCCCTCTAGAATCATTGCGGACATGTCTGGGTTCCCCTCTAGAATCATTGCGGACATGTCTGGGTTCCCCTCTAGAATCATTGCAGACATGTCTGGGTTCCCCTCTAGAATCATTGCGGACATGTCTGGGTTCCCCTCTAGAATCATTGCGGACATGTCTGGGTTCCCCTCTAGAATCATTGCAGACATGTCTGGGTTCCCCTCTAGAATCATTGGGGACATGTCTGGGTTCCCCTCTAGAATCATTGCGGACATGTCTGGGTTCCCCTCTAGAATCATTGCGGACATGTCTGGGTTCCCCTCTAGAATCATTGCGGACATGTCTGGGTTCCCCTCTAGAATCATTGCAGACATGTCTGGGTTCCCCTCTAGAATCATTGCGGACATGTCTGGGTTCCCCTCTAGAATCATTGCGGACATGTCTGGATTCCCCTCTAGAATCATTGCGGACATGTCTGGGTTCCCCTCTAGAATCATTGCGGACATGTCTGGGTTCCCCTCTAGAATCATTGTTGACATGTCTGGGTTCCCCTCTAGAATCATTGTGGACATGTCTGGGTTCCCCTCTAGAATCATTGCAGACATGTCTGGGTTCCCCTCTAGAATCATTGCGGACATGTCTGGGTTCCCCTCTAGAATCATTGCAGACATGTCTGGGTTCCCCTCTAGAATCATTGCGGACATGTCTGGGTTCCCCTCTAGAATCATTGCAGACATGTCTGGGTTCCCCTCTAGAATCATTGCGGACATGTCTGGGTTCCCCTCTAGAATCATTGCGGACATGTCTGGGTTCCCCTCTAGAATCATTGCGGACATGTCTGGGTTCCCCTCTAGAATCATTGCGGACATGTCTGGGTTCCCCTCTAGAATCATTGGGGACATGTCTGGGTTCCCCTCTAGAATCATTGTGGACATGTCTGGGTTCCCCTCTAGAATCATTGCGGACATGTCTGGGTTCCCCTCTAGAATCATTGCGGACATGTCTGGGTTCCCCTCTAGAATCATTGCGGACATGTCTGGGTTCCCCTCTAGAATCATTGCGGACATGTCTGGGTTCCCCTCTAGAATCATTGCGGACATGTCTGGGTTCCCCTCTAGAATCATTGCAGACATGTCTGGGTTCCCCTCTAGAATCATTGCGGACATGTCTGGGTTCCCCTCTAGAATCATTGCAGACATGTCTGGGTTCCCCTCTAGAATCATTGCGGACATGTCTGGGTTCCCCTCTAGAATCATTGCAGACATGTCTGGGTTCCCCTCTAGAATCATTGGGGACATGTCTGGGTTCCCCTCTAGAATCATTGTGGACATGTCTGGGTTCCCCTCTAGAATCATTGCGGACATGTCTGGGTTCCCCTCTAGAATCATTGCGGACATGTCTGGGTTCCCCTCTAGAATCATTGCGGACATGTCTGGATTCCCCTCTAGAATCACTTAGACTTTGTCCCTCTTTATACTACGGCAGCTGCTCTGAGAGTCTAATAATGACTTGGATGGGTTGCCATCGTAGTTAATTGAAAGCCTAGTGCGTCTCATACAGACACTAAAGGGTGCCTCGGTGCAGCGGTATCAGACGTAGCTAAACCTAGGAAAATGAACATGCTGCAATTCCTGTCCAGGGTGTACCCTGCCTTTGCCAATGTCAGCTGGGATCGGCTCCAGCGCCCCTGAATAGGATGAGCGGTCAGGAGAACGGAATTCTTAGATATCCTACAAAATCACTTCATATGTAATCTACGTAATCATAAACAAGGAAATAGAAAGACCACAAAAACTCACACAGTACTGGTGAGAAGGAGGTGGGACCACTTCTGTAGTTATTTTAACCCAAATGATGTTTTCCTAAACCTACATAGTTGTTGTTTTTTCTAAACCTAAGTGAGTTGTTTCCTTGAAGACTGAAGTTTATTTTGAAAAGACTGTATTCATGTGACGAGCGGACATTGACACGTGTTTGCTAAATTCCTGTCCTTGTCTGTGTGTTTGTGTGTGTGTGTGGGAGTCTCTTCTTGTCCTGCTGTCCTGGGCACAGTCTGCCTTCACACCTGCCTGCAATCAGCTCATCAAACCCCTCAGCTCACACATCTGTCGTTCATCAGCTCGTCATCTCTGCAGTTCATGTGCTCTGGCTCTGGCTCTTCACCCACTCATCACTCATCTAGAATCCCATCTCAGGCTCCTCTAGAGTTCATTCTTTTGAGGATTTGACCTTGTGCTCAGCCGCTCACTGTTTGTCCTCTGTCCAAGGATCACTGCCACATCTGCTTCTCCAGTCTGCCTGCCTTACCCGACCGCTCGTCAACCATCCCCCCCTCGGGTCCAGCCACGCTCCTCCATTCCTCATCATGTCCCCTTCTCCATCTTCAACCCCAGCTATAAATCCCATTCTCTTTAAAACCTCCTCCCCTCTGTCTCTGCCTGTGTTTGGGTCCTCGCTCACTGCTCTTAACAAAATCTGCCTTTACACGTACAGGATGCGTCTTCCTAAATAAAAGTACATTTACTAAAAAGTAAATTTGGCTCCTTAAATTCATGTGTGTGTGTGTGTGTGTGTGAGTGAGACCTACCTGCTCGTTGGCACGTGGCCAGAAGACAGCCATTAGGAATACAGCGGTGATGGGCGGAGCTAGAAAGCTGGTCACTGATTGGATATAATCAAACAGCCGTCCACTGTTGGCTGTTTGGATGACCGGAATCCACAACAGACTAACACACACCAAGACCAGGATGAACACCCTGGAAATACACAAACTAGTTTTATGTTTGGCTGAGGTGAAGTCATGGTCACTGAGAGAGGTTCCGTAGAGACACACCTGTTCCACTCCACTACAGACAACATCACATATATTTAGGATTTCTCCCAAGTTCACTTCACTCTACTGCTGAAAACAAAGGATGAATTACAGTACTGGGTTAATCAAGCATGGGAATAGAAGCCACAATAAAAATGATCTATTTGTTTACCATGATCCCAGTTCAGCCCACACTTCACTTCTCCAGACTCATCTACTGTTTATGACTAAATATGTGCATCTATGCAGGTTTCTTAAATGTGTGAAAACCAGCTAAAATAGCCAATAAAATAATCATTTTCTATAAGAAGGGCGCAAGATAACTACATTTTAATCGATAGAGATTTTTATTTACAAAGTGACGAGATGTTATAACAGCGAGTCCCCATGTAGAAAACAGTACATCCAGCAATGGAGGCTTGGAATTAACAGGTTTATAGATCGCTGGAAGCAGAAATAGAGCAGCCGAAACAAAACCAAGAGGTTCCCGTTAGCTCTTAATGTGTTGCTTAGGAACCGATAAGCAGAACAACTTTTTCTTTTTTTTACGTATACCTGGTTCATGACATTTTGGATTCGGTTCTAATTTGGAAGACCCTTTTGGTAAATGTGAAGCAGCAGTGAACCCACATTTCTTACAGAGTGGGAATGTTGGGGTTTGGAACAACACACACAGGACCAGTAGTGCACAGAGAGATAAAGAGACACTCTTGTGTTGGTTTTTGAGTCAGTTGCAATTTTAATTATACAACCAAATCTCAGCTTTGCATCAAGGGGCATTTTTTAGGACATGTATCAGTCTTGTATCACTCCTACCTTCCAACTATCATGAGCTCCCTCTCTGAGGCTCCAGGCCTGGCTCTGTGGTAGAGGTCCAGTGTGAACAGAGTGGAGCTGCTGTTAAAGATGGAGGTCAGAGATGACATCAGAGCAGCTAGCATCACTGCTAGCATCAGACCACGCAGACCTGCACAGACAGAAGGACCAGCCAGGTGAGATATCAGGTGAAGCATTTTGATGTAGAGCAAATATTTGTTTTGATTTTTGCTGTTCAAACCTTTCACAAGTATTCGTGTTCATGCATTCCACCGAAAATGAAAGTTTCACACCCTGACAGTCATTGTTGTCATTATTGTTTTTACTGTAATAAACTTACACTCAACATTACACACGAAAGCTTCCGGTTCTGTTTGGATATAGGCTCATAGAAATAGATGTGTTTCAACTTTTAAGTTGTTTGTGTTTGATCTGAAAAGACCTTTACATTCTACTCATGTATTATTTGATCATTAATCTATTTACATAAGGAAAAAACAATACTAACGCAGAAGCAGTGAATAGCTCAGGAAACACATAGCTGTTGAGTGTTGGAGCACGTTAAACACACGTATGATGTTAGTAGAGGTTTGACATGTCTATGTGTGGAGATGTTTGTCAAACAGAGGCCAACATCTTATATTCTGTTTACTCTTTTGGGCAGAGGTGGCCTATAGGTTTGATATCGGGGTTTATCTTGCTGCTGCTCAGAGCAGACGCCCTCCATCACAGTCCAGACTTTATCATCACATATCATCTGTTAATAATAAACAATTCTATTTCTTGATCTGATTTGTCTCTCCTGATTGAACTAACATCTTCAGTTTTTCTCTCCTCACATCTTTTCCTCACATCTCTTCTTTGTGTGAAGAGACACATCGCGTTATGACGACAGAGACGTTCCCCCAGTGACTGTCAGGATCTCGGGACAGCTCCCCAGGTTGAGAACCGCTGGTCAAAACAACTTTCCTGCTGCAGCTCTTGCTCACTGAAACCGGTCTCCTGACTCACTGTTAGACCATAGAAGCTGCTTGTCTTGTCTCTCTGTAAGCTCGTATTTTAGACTTTGATCCAGTGGAACTGCTGATAAACTCAACCTTCCTGCTGTGCCTTAGGGTCCTCCTTACTGTTGGCCTGTTGTCCTTCACTCAATGTGTATTTACTTCAAATTCATATGGCAAATGAAACTAAGTCAGGTTTGACTTAACCTGTCTATGAAACAGTCATAACATAATAATAGTCATAATATCCCTGGTATGAATACTTTTCTATAATCTGTGAATGAATGATCCATTTTCATTCTCTGCTGGGATGATTATTATTTGATATTTATAATTGTTTTTGTGCTTATACTGTATCATTGTCATTGATGACCCCTTTGAAAACGAGATGGTACATTTCAAAGGCTTATTACTAATAAAGAATTTCCAATGATACGACTTTTTTTGTGTTGTGTTGTCGAACTGCAACAGTTCTCTGACGTTTTCCTTTCATAAATTGTCATATTTTCAAGATGTATCAGATTATATTTACAATCCATGTATACCACAGTACACTACAGTGCTTTACATAAAGCTCTATACACTACTATTTGAGTTGAATTTGAAATATTGTTTGATCTTTAGTTTCTCCTAATATGTCCTCACACCAGAGATGAAGGATTAACAGACAGAGCTAAAGTCAATTACAACTGAGTGCAAGGTGCAAGATTTGAAAGTAAAAAAACCTAAACATGGAGAGAAGAGTTCTCTACACTGACTTTGGCCAAGCCTAGTGTGTGTGTGTGTGTGTGCGTGCGTGCGTGTGTGTGTGTGCGTGCGTGTGTGCGTGCGTGTGTGTGTGCGTGCGTGTGTGCGTGCGTGTGTGTGTGTGCGCGACTCACCCACAGGCATTAGCTCCACCACTAGTTTAGGGTAGGCGATGTTGGAGCAGCCAACTGAAGTTCCACATACACTCTGACACACTGCTGGATCCACACAACCTACCGTATCTGTACACACACACACACACACACACACACACACACACAGAGCGTATAAGATGCAGTGAGTTAGTTACACGTATTTGTCCTGCTTCTTCATGTTTTAGAACAAAGCTCCCAACCTTTTGGATACACAGTTTGAGTAGTCATTCATTAAAAGATGTACCTTACTTTAAAAAAGCTGTGGTGTTTTAGATTGCAGATCTATTTCTGACCATTACTCATAATAACACAGTCAACCTCCAGAGACATCATCACGCACAGTGAGCATGATGTCTGTGCTGCCTGTGTGCTGATGTGTGGAGTTTCCCTCTGGATCTGCACTTTGAAAGCTGTTAAAGAAAGCTGTGTACAATCTCATGCTAAATTCCATCAATAAATGTAACGATGGATGGAAATATGTTTTGGTAAATGATTGGCTGGTTTAATGAGGTAATGATCAAATCAAAATGATGCATGTGCTTGAACAGAAGCATTTGGCATAACAGTCCAATAGAGATGGACTGACCTGGGAACAGTGATCGGCTGATCATGCCCGGCATGACAATGAAGAACATGGGCAGCAGTTTGAGGTAGCCTCCAAGCACACTGCCTCCTTTAGCATGAGACAAAGACTTGGCAGACAGAGACCTCTGGACTATAACCTGCACACACAAACACATACACGTTTGTCTTTGTATACTCGGGAAGACCCTCGTTGTCATAATACATTCCCTAACCCTGACCCTTCTGACCATTACAACTAAATACTTAACCAAAATAACCCTAAACCACCTCTCTTTCAACCCGACCCTAACCAGGCAGCAAACTCTGGGTCTGAAAAGTAAAGCCAACGTTAAAGTGCCTGAGACTTGCATTCTCTCTAGTGTCCACCAGGGGGCGACTCCTCTGGTTGTATAGAAGTCTATGAGAAAATGACTCTACTTCTCTCTTGATTTATTACCTCAGTAAACATTGTAAACATGAGTTTATGGTCTCAATCTCTAGTTTCAAGTCTTCTTCAATACAGCATGATGTTCATTTAGTACATTATGGTCCATTTAGAGTCACACAGACCATAAAGCAGGGGATGCTTTAGGGCGGGGCTACACAGTGATTGACAGGTCGCGAACACGGCGTAGTGCGGTCTGGAAGTTGTTCGTGTTTTTGTCTTAGAACTTAAACTCATTCACAGTGTTTGTGAAAGTTAATTTTAACATTTTGGTCACCAAAAAATGTCTTATTTAGCGTCTAGAGTCACTCGTGGTTGCAAAAAACCAAGATGGTGATGACCAAAATGCAGAACTTAAGGTCCACAAACCAATGGGAGACTATGTCTAAGTCTTATATACAGTGTCTGACCCTAACCTTAAAACCAAGCATTAACTTTCAAACTGTCCTTTGAGGTAATAAGGACCGGCTATGCAGAAAAGTCAAATTGGTCCTCACAAAGACTGCAATACACTGATATTGACACTTATTTGGTCTCAAGAGTGTTTGTAAATATCTTCTGAGAATGAAGTCATTAAATAAAGAAATAAAGCTCAGTCTGCAGTTAAACGTCATAGTTACATTTTAAATCCAACGTGCAGAGTTGCACACACACATTTCAAATGACAGATGCCCTCTTAATGCAGGTAAAGTCACCTGATCCGTGCACCAGACCCATGTAGCCAGGACAGTGAGTCCAAACACCAGACCTGGCCAGGGCAGGTCCCCTGACACGGGGTCCCTGAACAAGCGGAAGGCGTCACTGCGAGGTAGGTGGCAGGTGGTGTTGGCGACTGTCACCGAGGGAACTGCTGACATGTAACGGACCACAAGGCCTTCATACCAGCCCACTTTGGAGAATGCTGGAAAATGTGCAAACACACACACACTTCACATGAGAACTGATCGATATTATACTGGGTATGTTCCTGAAATGCGTCCTAGGATTAATGTGAATGTTACACTTTTTCACCTTCACAGGAAGAGAACACTGGGAGGAACCAGTGTGAAGTACAAAATACCAGATACTGTCAGAGGCATTTCTAAAACATAATGCTTTATCATTGTTATCAGAGATTATAGGCACATTGTTTTAGTTTTTCTAACAAAAGTTCACAGACTTCAGTAGACTGCTACTGTTTCCAAAAGGTCTGTCTCCAGTATGTTGGAGCCTTTATTGACCATGTATTTATCTATGTGTGTGTGTGTGTGCGTGTGTGTGTGCGTGTGTGTGTGTGCGTGTGTGTGTGTGTGTGTGCACCTTACCGATGAACATTAGAGTAAAGGCTCCACCAACCATGATCAAAGTCTGGAAAGCATCAGTGTAGATCACTGCTGCCAAACCACCTACACACAAACACACACACACACACACACACACACACACACACACACACACACACACACACACACACACACATATGTAACCATCCATAAAAAATAATCACAGAATTGACACATTTGTTTGGTGACAAAAGGTGATGGGATAAGCGAAGCTATGCAAGCTATAAATAGAAAATAAGATACAATTTTAATATGTATTCAAGTTCACGATAATGAACAATAGGACAAATAAGTGTGTGTGTGTGTGTGTGTGTGTTTACCTGCCACAGTGTATATAGCAGTGACCAGCAGCAGTACGGCTGTGGACAGATAGAGATCCCAGCCCAACGACACCTGGATAAACATGGCCCCCGAAAATATATCTGTCTGGGTAACACACACACACACACACACACACACACACACACACACACACACACACACACACACACACACACACACACACACACACGCATACACAAACAGACAGATGTTTCCACTGTGTTTTCGGCTGCATATATCACAGAAGCAACAACCTTCACTTTAAAAGAGCCAAACGATATTCATCAATGTCAGACACTCCCACTGACTGCTTACAGTGGCTTGTTTATCACCAGAACCATGAACAGCGCTGTTTGTGGTGTGTAGAGTGTGTGTGTGTGTGTGTGTGTGTGTGTGTGTGTGTGTGTGTGTGTGTGTATGTGGGTCACTGCCTGTAGTGCACTGCCGGAGCGGAAGAGATCGATAAGACAGACAGAACACGTCCCTTAGTTTGGTCAGCCTATTTGCTTTCCGTGGTTGTAAAGAGAGAGATAGTTTCTACAAATATTTCGGACTAAAAACGTGTTCTGTAACTACTCGATAGTAACATAGACCGCCATCTGTTATGATGCACATGTCCTCCACCCTATTCGCCCACCTGGAATTTATGCCTCCCCCCTTGCCTCCCCCCATTCTCCATCCATGTTGGATTTAACCTCATTTGTATGTCGCTTTGGACAAAAGAGTCGGCCAAATGAATACTGTAAATGTGTGTGTGTGTGTGTGTGTGTCTCACAGATATTTTGGTGAAGATGTAGAGGATGAGTGACAGAACAGACATGTATATGCGTATCCTTTGGCCTCCAAAGCGCTTGGCCAGGTACTCAGGCATGGTCACCACACCAGCAGCAATGTAGACGGGGATAAAGATCCAGCCCAGAGCCACCAGGACCCACACTGCCTGCAGGAACACACACACACACACACACACACACACACTGCCTCAGTATGTGTCCGCTATTGTCCTGTAATCACTTTAGTGTCATTATATTGAATGCAATGCACACAGGATAAGAATAGGATAGGTTGACATTGTACAAAACAAGAAATATAAGATATGTTTGCATAAGTATTCACCCACTTTACTGGAATAGGACACACAGATGTAAACAATGTGGAGGGTCCAACTTTTGGTGGGTCTTGGTGATAATTGAAAAGCAAAAGTCAGGGGACGGTTACAAGAAACATATCCCAGTGCAGTTCCCAAATCCCAAATCCCAGTGCATCATTGAGAAATGGAAAGAGAATGGAACAGTAGTATATCTGTCTAGACGTCACCAAGAGGTGACTGAAGGGTTGTCTCACACAAGGGGTTTCAAGCATCAGAGGTTGAGATTTTAAAGACAGCTGTTGGCCTCACCAGTCACATCTTTATGGGAGAGTGGCAAAGAGAAAGCCTCTAAAAACTAGAAGTACTGCCTCGAGGTTGTACGCCTCCTCCCAACCAGTCATGTTGCAGTTTACATCATATCTGTCCAAAAGTCAACAATTCATCATCTTATCCTATTAGACTTCTGTGTGATATTTTCATAATTAGCAAATGATTCTTGAGCTATTTCCATTAACATGTTTCATGAGGTCACATTCACCTTGACCTTTGACCACCAAATTCTAATCAGTTCATCCTTGAGTCCAGGTGGGCGTTTGTGCCAAATTGTAAGAAATTCCCTCCAGGCTTCCCACAAAATCACCGTTGGAAGGACAGACTGTCGAGCCATAGAAAGCCCACAACATATCAGAAGAATAACACTTACAATACCTATTTAATTACTACAATACTGTATTGTAAAGTGTTACCTGCAGAGGCCACAATGAACCCTTCTGAAAGAAGGTTCTATGATCTGATGAGACCTAAATTGAGCGTTTTGGCTTTCAGACTAAACACCATGTGTGGTGTAAGCCAAACACTGAACATCATCATGAGATGCCAGCCCTAGCATGACACATGGCGGTGGCAGCATCATGCTCTGGGGATGCGTCTCTGCTAAAATTATACAAGGAAAACCTTCGGGGAAGATCTTTTTTCCAGCAAGACAATGAGCCCCAGAATAAAGCCAAAGCTACAGGGATGGTTCCAACACAACCTTTATTTGTCAGATTCATGAAGCTGCACGTTCACCTGGTTTTGTGTTTTAAATCTAAATCATTATGGAGCCTACAACCCCCACAGGTAGCCATGAATGGATGTAGAAACACTCTTAATCAGTTTGCATGTCATTACTTATCCCTGCTCCACCACTCATCAGAGCTGTCAGAGAGAAGAACCACTGTGTGACATCTGTGAGCTTCTCCAACAGCACCATAATGTCCATATCATTCATTTATCACATGCATCTGTAAACCATCATCGGGGTATCTATCACTATTAATACACGTCAGAAGGATGACGATGATTCATAGTTCTAATGTTGGAACAGACCTCACAAAGTGCTTCACAACTCAGGATATAATGGAAGATGATGGCTCAAACAAAAACCTGTCTCTCAACTCAACTCTCATCTAAGACTCATGTCTGAAGTGTCTGTGAGGGTCTCACCACACATTCTTCTTTGTTAGATGTGTGGGGAAAGTCAAGGCCTGGGTTTTGTGAGCACACATGGTTCTATTCATCTGCCCACTGAGCTCAATCCAGCAGCTAAATTGCAGTTGGATTTGAAAAAAACGCGTTTCACTGACTATCTCCATGCAATGCTTGAACAGTTTCACAATGAAGAATGTCCAGATGTTCAATGCTGATAGAGAACTATTCACACAGACTCAAGACTGCAATCACTGCCAAAGGTGCATCCGCTATATATTGACTATATATACTGGATATACAGTATGTACTATATGTATTAGATGAGGAAAAAGAAGACTTGAACGACTGGTCGCCCCATTCTCTCCTAAAATCACAAAGTCATCCTTACGTTCCATTCAAATCCCCCAACAGCAATGCCTCCGGCTGCTCCTGTTCCTGCTAGACCAATAAACAAACCGCTGCCAACATTACTGGACATCAGAGAGGCTCCAATCTGGAAACACATACAACATATACACATTAACAACAAAGGCTTTTGTCTATTATATCAGAAAGTAGAATGTATACAATATTTAATAAGGCTTTAGATTACAGTCCTTGTATTGTGGTGTAATTGTTTAGTACCTTAGTGGGCTATATACCGAGACAAACATGTACGAGGGAAGAGGACAGTGACCTTGTTGTGGCTGCCTCGTCTCTGAGAATCAGGCTTCAATCTATGTAACCCTGTCTGGAACTCTTGAACACAGCCGTTCTCTGAATCAAGCTCCTTTGGAGACTTCTGGGTATTCTAGTCCTCAGACATACTGGATATCAACATCACTCACCTCCTGGTACATCCTGCTGAGACTGAACATGACTCCTGAACACGATGAAGCAGAGGTCGTCAACTACATTTGTCCAAGGGCTCGAATTTTCCAAGCAGTCAATGTGGGGCCGGACTTTCAAATATATGTGTTTTCTATTTATTTAGGCCTAATTAGCCTATCACAAAAAATAAAAAGACAATGCTCTTAAGAAATCAGGGACTAGATGGAAGAAACGTTGGTATTGACCTGCACCAGGAGGGGAAAGGTCGAGGAAAATAGTTATAAAACCTTTGAGCTTTCAAGAGTATCTTTTCCTATGCTCTTGCACAAACGTCTGTATAATGAAGACATCTCCTCTACTTTTTGATCTGACTAAACTGTGTGAAATGGGAGAAACTGATCTGCAGCAGACTAAGTGTCACACTGAGCACGTCTGAATCACGCAGGGCCTGCTAAAGAGCTGAGGATACTGTTTATCAAGTGTTGCCATATTAGAATCAAAGGACATTGTATGTGCGATGAAAAGTCAATATATCATAGCTCAGAATAATAAAGAGCCTTTTTTTCTTTTACTAAATGAATGCACCACACGTAGTTTGGATCTGACCGATCTATAAAAAAACGACTTTGTTATTCATACTGTTAATAAAGCTTAATATGCTGAAACATCTCAATACTTATTGGCTGACTCCTCTACTGTCAGAATAACTGCTCTGTTATGTCTTCAGTCCAAACAGAACAAAGATTCAGACAAAAAACAGTACAACATGTTGACAAAGACATATTGTATATGACATACAGCACATCAACATGTTCTTATGGAATTGAGAAGAAAACATCCCACGCCAGTCAGATATACGGTACTCACAGGCCACCAGGTCATTGAACGGCCAGCCAGGAAGTAGCCCCTCACTGTGCTGCGATTGGCTCGCGCTGACGACTGTAGAGGAGGCAGAGGTAGAGAGCAGGCCAGCAGGATACTTCAAACTGTGTTCTCATGCAGTATCACACATTTACAACCAATGAGCACCATGAGCTCCCAGAATTGCTGTTCTCTTTACATAAAATAATGAGTAAAACACATACTGACTCATTAAAGAACAAGCACCTTTCAGGTAGCCTAGATTATGAAAGAAATATCTCAAATCCAGAAACGTGTTTAGCATGTACAGAAACGTGCACTCATAAAAAGGACTTGAACCACTGTCACCTGTTCATGTACTGTAAAGCTTTAATATTTTTCACATAAAGAGAAGTACCACTTTTAGAGCCCAATCTGGCTCTTTGTCGGGCACCTGGTAGTATCCAGGGCTTAGCATTTTCTCCAATCATGTCTTAGGACACTTAAAGCATTTGTGAAAACTAAAAATGGTTATATATTTCAATTAGTTACAGGAGCTACATTCCAAATTCAAAGCATAGCTATGACTGAGGGATCGCCTGCACAAGGCTCTCAACATGATGACGGCTGAGCAGGTGGCTAGCAGTTAACAGCGCTAACAGTGCGGACAACGGCAACAGCGCTGACACAGTGGGTTGGATACTACACACACTGCTGGATCTCCACTATATCTTTACAATAGTTGTTTGATGATGTATGAATTAATATGTTTTGCAGCTTTAAGTGTGAGCTCACAGGGGTTTAACACACTCTCATGAACACCTGTTATAACACCTGGGATAGGTCTTAAGATAGTGTAGGTGCAAGTGTTACATGAGTTGAGCCACTTCCAGGTCTTACCCAGATCCCAACCACCATGACGAAGACAAGGTACACGACAACCACAGCGATGTCAGCAGCATGCACACTGATACCTGTGCTGGGAGGGGCTCCAGTGGTGAACCCTGAGGAGCTGCTGCCTGCAGCTATGTGCACACAAATCAAAGCATACAGCAGAGATATAACTACAATATATACAAAGTACACGTATTAACTGTAATTCAACAACGCTGTAGAGGATGCCGGAATGTCAGCTGTGACAACAGTGGGGCTGAATTTCCAGTAAAAGTGTGGCTGAAAGTGTTTGACTCTTTCTAGTGACTCAGGTTTCTACGAGTCACTCATTAAATTGAATCGAGATTTCGAGTCACTTAATTCACTGAGTCAGTCCCCCAGTGACTAACGACCTTAGGCAGTAAACGAGACCAGCTGACCAACCGCAACATTGCACAACTCACAAATCAACTCCAAGGTAAAGAAAACAACTATAAACACTGATTACAGACTGTTGGATTTCATGATTGATCAGTAATAAACTTCTAAAAGGGGACAAATTAAAGTTCATGGTTGGTTTATGACTGTAGCATGGAACTTGTGACTTGTGCAGCCCGAGTCAGACCTTCAGCTCAGGGCTGGGAGAGCCAGTACTGAGCTGAAACAAGCACCAAAGTGATTTTCCTCACAACAGATCTAGTTGTAGCAGGTAGGAGGGGCGGGTCGTAGTTATTGGAGATTGGAGATGGAGATTGAATCGTTTCCAACAATTCAATCGTGACTCACATCACGTATCAACAGAAGTCCAGTCAGAGCTCTGATGAGATGTGAGGTGCAAAAGAAACACTCCAAAAGTGCACAAAATTATAGATGAATTTTTTTCCTGTACCCCTAATTATGAAAGCGTAGTTGAGTAATGTCTTAAGTAGAAGCCACTTGGATTTTTAAAAAACTATTCTGGATGTTATTTAAACAGGCTTTGTGTGTAGTAATTTAACTCAAATGTACTTACGAGCATTAACAGTAAACTGAAAAAAAAAATACATTTCAACCAAATGGTTCCAGTATATGTGGTCGGTTGTGAATGTGTGGAGAAAGCTATTCCAGATACAGTTACCCACAGAGCTCACAGCTGCACCTCCATAAGTTTGGGCTGGTGGCAGAGGTCTCAGTGGAAAATCTGTTTTTGTGACATAAGAGAACTGACACTTTCAGATGACCGTTCCACCTACAGGCCCCAAAGATACATCACTCCTTCCTTATTATACCCCAATAAGGCCAAGAAGGTTTGTCTTGCACGGGCTAAAGGTGAAATGATAATGCAGGTGTTGTAGTGAAAAGCCCGTACAGATGTGTAATGTCCATTCCTGTTAAGAGTTGATGAATCAGCTGTTTTAACACGCATCTGTCTCCTGTATAGTTTGTATCTCTGCCTTCCCTGTGTTCCTGTGTCACATGTTTTGCAGAGCTGTCTGTAAAGTCTGCTTAGGACCTGCCATAAAAATAGAGCTTGCTGTTGTATAAGCAGTAGTTCACGGAGTCAACGAGCATGAATGTGAGAAGGTCATACCTGTAGTGAGACTGGCAGACATGCTGATTCCGATCTTCCAGATTGTGTTAAAGGCACTCAGTCCTGCAGCTATTGTCCTGTATGAGTTCCTCTGACTCTATAACTGAGATAGTCGATCCTGCTGACCCTGACAGAGACGTGGGAATCAGTGCAGTCAACCTGGAGCTTAATTATTAATCAGTCTGTTATCGAGACAGGAAAACTTCTCTGGTTAGCTATAATTGGCAAGCCCTGACATACATGACTTAATTTAAAAGGGGATTAACAGTTGGCTCTGGGTACAGTGCAGTATGTAGTTTGATTTCATGTTAAGTATAGGGATGCACCGATTTGACTTTTTCAGTCCGTATCATATCGATACTGACACCTGGGCCGGAACCGAGTACTGATCCGATACCAGTGTTTAATTAATATGCTGTATGTCTCACTGTGTGGAAGAGACTGGGATCACTGTTCTGTATGTAAGGCTTGACTTAAACATTGCTTTACTAGTTTAGTAAAACAAAATGTAATAAATAAATGCATAGATATAAATGTACTAAATTGGTATTTATTAAAATAATGGTATCCGATACCAGATCCAGCTATCGGAGTCAGAATTGGACAGATATCCCATATCAGTATTGTTATCGGTACATCCCTATATCTAATCGGTCAACACTGATCAATGACCATATGCTGCTCCTACATGCTGCTTAGACCTGTATAGTTCTTTCTAAGTTCTTGTTGGCATGTTGTTATCTCCGCCAGAAGGTAAGCCTGTGAGATCATGCGTTTGGTCTGTGTGTGTCTGCGTGTGTGTATCTGTCTGTCCACGGCTAATCTCGCACACTACTGGACCCATCAGCTTGATATTTTCCATCCTCATTCATGACTGTATGCTTAATGACCTCACTTGGTTGCAGTGCAAGTTTGGTCTCAACTGGATCATCTGCAGGTTAATTCCATACCCACTAAAGTTAGACATGATATGAGATGCATTAATCCCTGTTCTATTTCATCCTTACTGACCGTCAGAGGCAATGCTTAACACTGGATATCTTCTGTCTCGCACATGCGCAGGTCGAGTACTTATACCAACAAAGTCACCTGTGACCTTGGATAACCCCCGTCGTCTATAAATTCCAGTGTCATCCTGAGATCAGTCCTTTTTCATCTTCTCGCTATGCAGGTTAACTACCATGCTAGTAGAAACTAAACAAGAATAAGAAATTATTTTGTCTACGATCAAGACATGTTAGAGTTTGTAGCGGTAGCCATGTGACCACCGGTCGGAGTTGCGGATCTTCGCCCTCCAAAGGCTGCGACAAGCTGTCCGCCTTAGGAGGGAACGCCGTGTTCGCCGTGCGGACCATCGAGCCCCGGACTCAGTCTGATAAGGGCCACCAAAATCGCGAAGACAGCAATCGGTGAGATCGATTAACATTGTTTTTCTATAACCATTGTTCGTTTTCCACGGTTGGCCGAGCGCCTCCGTTCTAGCTAATCGAGTGGCGTGCTAACGGGAGCGTAGAGTTACGCTGTCGGGCCGCCTTTCACAGTTAACAGAGTGTTCCCGCTAAAGCTAACTGGTGGGACACCAATATCTGCAGCAACTATCCTAGTGAAGAGAGTGGCCTCGCTCCCCTCTCACTGACTGTCCCCTGCCTGTTCTCTGCCTATGCATACAAGGCGAGCGACCATACTCTACCATCCGGAGTGAAGGGCCACTCTACCAGGAGTGTCTCCACGTCATGGGCAGCCCTGAGAGGTGTGCCTGTGGAGGATATATGTGCTGCGGCCTCATGGGCATCACCGAGCACATTCACCAGACACTACAGAGTTAACATTGCCACCCCTCACCCACTGGGGAGGGTTCTTTGGCCAGCTTCCTCTGCCTGAGCTATACGAGGTGGGTACTTGTGATTCCTCGTGACTCTGTTGATATAAGTCATCCAGTGTTAAGCACTGCCTCTGGCGGTCAGTAAGGATGAAATAGAACGAAAGTTACGAATGTAACTACGGTTCTATGAATCCTGGATGACCGCCAGAGTTCTTGGTCACTCGGAATCCCGTGAATTCAAGAGAAGATTCCGTAGAACTGATCTCAGGATGATACCGGAACTTATAGACGACGGGGGTCATCCGAGGTCACAGGTGACTTTGTTGATATAAATACTCGACCTGCGCATGCGCGAGACAGAAGATATCCAGTGTGAAGCACTGCCTCTGGCGGTCATCCGGGATTCATAGAACGGTAGTTACATTCGTAACTTTCGTTTCTTGACTGCCATCTTGACTGTAAGGGAGCCTGGAGGGACAATTGAGTGAGAATCAACTCTTCTTTGTTTGGGAGGGGAGAGGGAGACACACCTATTAGAGATCTGCACTCTACTGAGTGCACTTTTCTAGTTCAAAGTGTGTCAATCTCTCATCGAGCTGTCTACTAATACTTAATCCTTCAATAAATAAGCATCCAAAGTCCCATTTTTCTCTGAGCCAATTTACCTCAATTTGATTTATCACAACATATCATTTAGCAAATAAATAATATGCACGTTGTTCACGATGTTAGGCCAGATGGTGATATATTTGACTAACAGTGTCCTTGTTTCTAGGTGTATGTCGTTTGTATCTGCCAGTAAATCGTTAACAATCAGAATCAGAATCAGCTTTACATGGAATTTGACTCCGGTTTTCACGTTGCTCTCAACTTACATACACAGAATATACAAATAAAAAAAACAAAATAAAAATATAAAACAAGGACAACAAAGTAGAACAGAGGTAAGCATAAACATCTAACTACTGTGTACAATATGAATCTATATCCAAAAGTATATATATGAACATAAAGAACAACAACAATGACAATGGAATTGAGGTATTGGCGCAGAGTAATGGTGCAAAACAAAAGTACCAGAGAGCGCATTACCGAGGCTACCATCGGCGCCATCTTGTTGTTAGTGCACATTAACAATAACCTCAAACGCATACTTGGTCAATAAAGCTGATTCGTAAGCAAAGCAAGAGCCGCTTCAGTGCTCCGCATATACGAGATGCACAGTACTGAGTGTGTTCGACCACACAGGATTATATAAAACATGGTTCAGTCAGGAACACTTGTCATAGATTTTTAACCATTTATTGCAACAAATGGAAATACAGTTAAACTTGGTGCTGACGGCTCCGCTCTTAACATGCTCCCTGGATTTAGCCAAGCAGCTACTAAACCAAAACAGGGAGCACCATGCATAACCCCCCCGGGTATACAGGAATGAGCCTGAAGTAAACTTTGAATGCATTTCAACCATTTGCTATGCAAGATGAACTCTGAACTAAAAAGGGTGGAGGCTGGGGTGGAGGAGGCAAAGCTTTGCCAGCAGTACGGTCTGTAACAGCATAGGTGTAGAAAGGATCAGTGAGGAGGGAGTCCTATTTAAATGAACCTCCTTGAGGTGAGAGTGGGCTGTGATTGGTGTGTGGCCATTAGAAGCATGATTCAATCAGCTGGCTGTCAGCTGGTTACAGCTGGAGGCCTATGACCTCCATGTCCTGCATGAACTAACGCGATGCTTCATTAGGGAACAGTATATGCGGTGAATGCTCTGAATGTAAAGTTAGAGGATGCTGAAAGAAAAATACTTGTATCCAATTATGGGGCTACTTTATTTACCTAATGATGAAAAGTAATTCAGGGACAATATCTCATACTACATACT
The DNA here is from genome assembly GCF_050575085.1 of Anarhichas minor. Classification (NCBI taxonomy): domain Eukaryota; kingdom Metazoa; phylum Chordata; class Actinopteri; order Perciformes; family Anarhichadidae; genus Anarhichas; species Anarhichas minor. Next base: position 5,604,777 of record NW_027466517.1, on the reverse strand, counting down.
CCGATTTGGGCTATTTATTATGGATATTGTATCACTTTTTCTTAATATATATATAGTTTTAACATTGATAAGTTGTTTTTTTTCCACTTTGAATATGTACCCTTGTTAATGTACATACTGTTAATGTTTTCGAGGGGGAACTGCATGCTCCGGTCCAGCAGGTGGCGGTATGTTCCTCACTGGTTGCAGCCCACCATTAAACCAAACGAAGAAGAAGTTTGCCCTTCGCGCTAAGTGCTTCCTGTCACAGTTATTTGGTCGCAAACATGTTTTTATTGAGGCTGTGTACACCACAGAACATTTTATCACGGTAAGACTCGCAGAATACTTCTTGAAAATGTATGTTTGTTAAAGTAGAGTTAGTTAGTAGAGCTCTTGTTAGTTTACTGTCAAACATTGAAGGAATGAATGGAGGAGGGTCACATCATATTCAGCCACACAGTCAGATAACAAGGTAGCAAACGTGTCACGTGACGGTAAACGGCCGTTTATTCCTTCGGCTTGTTAACAGTGGTAAGTTATTCATTCATTATCCAAACCGCTTATCCTGTTCAGGGTCGCGGGGCGCTGGAGCCGATCCCAGCTGACATTGGGCGAAGGCAGGGTACACCCTGGACAGGTCGCCAGTTCATCACAGGGCACATGTAGAGACAGACAAACATTCACGCTCACATTCACACCTACGGGCAATTTCGAGTCTCCAAATAGCCTAAGCTGCATGTCTTTGGACTGTGGGAGGAAGCCGGAGAACCCGGAGGGAACCCACGCTGCAACGGGGAGAACATGCAAACTCCACACAGAAGGACCACCCGGGATCGGGGGTCGAACCCGGGTCCCTCTTGCTGTGAGGTGATAGTGCTAGCCACTACACCACCGTGCAGGCAACCTAACCTAACCTTATATCGTGTGTGTGTAACGTTACGGGCAGGTGTGTCTGCCCTGTGTTCGCCCGTCCACAGGGTGCGGGGCTCCACACGCAGACTCCCCAGCTCAGCTCCAACAGGACGTCCGTGGTGCGCTGCGGCCGCCAGAAGTACGAGAGACTGTACCCGGTGATGCTGGTCCGAGCGGACGGATCCACCGTCAACATCCGGTACAGAGAACCCAGACGCATCCTCATGGTCAGTACTCTCCGCTCTGTTTGCTGTACACTTTCTAAACAACACGGGCCTCATTCCACTGACCAGACAGTTGTATAGAAACATGTTCTCACAATGTTAAGGCATCCTCCACATGTCGGTGGTATGTCGGTGTCGTTTAAATGGCTCATGGTGATAGAAAACGGTATGTTCCACTATGCATATAAAGGGTTCAATATGACTGTCTTTCATGTTAGAAATCTCTGTTTGTACTTGCCACTGTTTCATTATTTATGAGCAGTAATCAAATAACAATACAAATTGTCATGTTTAATCTAAATTTAAATAAACCTAATAAAGAGGGAAATCGCCATTGTTGAGCCCTCGTACACCACTTCTCACAGTCATAGACGAATTCGTATCGACACAACCACTGTTTCTGATCTGCTTATGCTGTGTGCGAATTGTTACTGGTCTAGAATACGGTACGGTTGGGTGCAAGTTTTGACGATGCTAGACGTGGGCATACCGGGTAGACGGTGGATAGTCCTGTCACGTGGCATATACGTCAATAAGAATCAGTGCCTGTGAGAGCGGTAGAGGACAGTGGAACTGGTGTACTGTTTGTAAGCACCATGAGCCAGAAAAACATCAGCATAACCACAAACAGAGACGCATGCCACTAGAACAAAAGTAGCACGTCATCAAACACTAAATACACTAACACTAAACATTAAATCTTGGCTTGACTTCCAGAGAGGCATTTCATAAAACAATAGTCCAAATTAAAACCACAGATGCCAAAATATCACATCTGTTAGTCTCTTGAATGGGTTGAGTTCAGTTATAGTTTTCAAGCCAAAGCTGAGGTCATAGTGATGTCATCGGGGTTATTTTCTCAGACCCACATAGGACATTATGAAGCGGTTTTCACTTTTTGAGATTCATGATATGCATATACTGTTGTGGAATATTTCTTATGACTAGTCGGGAGAAGAAAGTTGAGGTTTTCTATCAATATAAAGTAAAACAGAGTTTTGATGAACGATCAAGGTTTGTAAAGTCAATTTATTTGCTTGCAAGCAAAGAGAACAGTCTCACAGACACATTGCAGTGATCTGTATGAGTGCTCTGCATAACAGTCACAATGCATGGACATTTATACTCAGACAGCTTCCTGTTATCTGCTTAGCTAACAAGAATACACAAAGAACACAATAAAAGGCAGGTCATCCTTCGAGCCTTAGTATACTTCATTTAAGACAGTCAGGAAGATGCTTTTATCTCCTGTTTACAAATCCCTTTTGTTCACAGTTTGCCTTACCCTAATCAGTTTAAACTCACAACAGATGCTTCCTTTGAAGCCACTGTGACATTGTTAAAATGACCATTGCAGAGACAGGATAGACATTCTTTACCCTCACACATCATATCTGCATGCAAAGGTTTACGCCTTTACAACTTCAGATAACGCGTCACAAAGGAAGTCAAAAGTATTTCAAACAGAGGATCTCTGTTAATCAAGGCCTCTCTGTGTCTCTGTCTTACGAAGAAGAAAGAAACAGTGCATAATGATAACAGATAACAAGACACCTGGATACTAAACTAATTAAAGTCATCTACTGAAACTACAGTTTGGTGTCTGCTCTTTTAGGACTTACATTCTTTAAACCTTCACATGAGACTATGACATATTTTCCCATTACAATACATATTTTCACAACCCTAGCCCTACTCTGTTAACACTGACAACTAACAGACCCACATCCTAGCCTCCTTGCTCAAGAGAAGAAGGTGCACTGGTCCCATAGCTTTAGGGTTCCTGAGTATGTTCATTCATATTTCATGTTTTGTAAGTTTATTCATGTTTCTTTGTTTGTTTGGAAAGATGCCGGTCAATCTGTCCACGCTGTCTGAAGAGGAGCGTCGAGCCAGACAGAAAAAGAGAGAAGTGAAGAAGACGAAAAAACAGACAGCAGTCCAGTATGAAGATGACTTCAAAGTCGACAAATACAGCCACTTCTGGAAGAAGAAATGACTTCTACGTGAAAGTAGAGGCTCACTGCTGCAGCGTCAGTAAAGATCTAAATTTCACTTCCATTTGTGCATCTACGGGATGTTTTAATCGGGTTGTTTTCGTGCCAAAAAAGTGGTTCCTCCAAAAGGTTAAATCGCAGTGACTGAGACAGACCAAGGACATTTGTATGGCAGGGTGACTGACTATACACACCATGTGTAGCAGGCGCAGCTCTGCTGAGTGCTATGACTCTGTTACTGTCCTTGAAGCGTCAATAACCTGCTAACAATGGAATAAGAAACAATGTTGAGTTAATAAAGTGGTTTAAAGATGGGTATCTGTGTGGTCAATTTTGAAAAAGTGCACAAAGTTGTTGCACCAGCTTTGTTTTGGTCAGTGCACAGTTTAAGGAGGTATTTGCTGAATTTGCCAAAAATTCATTGAAAAATCTGATTAGAATTGCTGACTCCACTTTTAAGGCTCCTGTGTAGATAGTAGCCCACTGCTGTGATAATAGTAAAACAGGACACACCATTACAATACTAAAGGTATGTTGGTAGCAGAAGTGGGGCATCATCGTCATCTGTTTGTGGTTAGAACCAAAAGCACTCAACTGCACACTTCACAAACACTCCACAGCAGGATTATGTGCACAAACCAAAGTCAGTTAAAATGGTGTTTTTTGCTCCATATAAGAGAAGAAACGTATTGATTAATGAAAAGGTTATATAAATATGGCGTCCTTGTTACAGACAGTCATTTAATTCAGTACTTAACGGTTGAGCAGGGGTTTGATTTCCCTTCTGTTTCAGCGCCAGTGCCCGGCTTCACCCTCCACTCCAGTAGGTGGCGGTGGTGCACCGTAGACTGTTGTCAGCGGCCGAAAATTTACGATGAATACATCTCTCGCGAGAATTTGACTCCTTCAATTGCGTCCTTGCTAAATCCAAAATGGGGTACTGGGACCTACCAGAGGGCACAGGCTGTGTTGAAAAAACATGGATCACAACCAAACTAGCCACCGCTTTGGGTAAATATCAGCATTGATACAACGAGCGCGGGAAACGTCTGCCGGAGATGAGGGTGTCGCGATGAGCCGGCAAAGATAACTGCGTTACCTAGCGTGAATGTTCTAGCTAATGCTAATGCTAACAGGACTGCTATGAAGCGAGCTGCGTTCAGGTTATTATTCAGCTCTATGATAAATGTATTTGCGTGGAGTTCACTGCGGAGGTCAACGTATGTATTCTGATGAGTTTCTGTCGGGTGAGCTGACCGCGCACATTAAGCCTGTTATCGTGTAGAATAACTTGTATGTGTTACTGGTTTGTTAGATAGTTTGACATCTGAGGTAACGTTACGGTAACTATTAGACGTAACTGACTAATCGGGGTGATTGATAGACGCTCCAAAGAACCGCTCAGTAAGCACGTATGGACCCTGTTTAATGAAGGTGAGGCGTTCACTGTCGTCTCTCCTAATCCGGAAAGTAGAATAGTGTTTGGAAACACTTCTGATTAAGAGGAAATCTCCTCTTTACGGACAGTGCATGTACTCATTATTTTACTGTTACATGATGCACAAGAACATCCACATTTAATGCAGCACTTCAAAAGTTGTACAAATTTCATAATAATATGCAGTCAGGAACTTTTAGTGCACACATTGTTCATGTTTTTTTTCCACTTTCAGAAATCTACTTGCCCAAAGTCATTTGTACTTGCTCCTAGAAGTTATAAAATAACAACAAACACTAGAGTTAATTTTGATGTTAAATCTTTATTTATGGACATGAATCTGAACTCTCATCCTCCAATGTCATGCAACTAAAATCCTGTTACTAGTATTTTTTACCACTTGCTAGTTGCTAAATTAACTAGCCCAACGTGGCATTGCACTTGCCCCGAGCAGACAACCCTTGTTGTTGAGACCTGGCAGTGAGACCAAGACCACTGAAAACAGAGAGGCGTTGTCGTCCTGAGGGGCCACTGTAAGTCTTACAAACCACTAGATGTCACTGTGCTGGCTGTGTTTGAAGTTTGTAACCACCAATAGAAAGAAAGCACCAAAATTTTATAAGCCTTCATTTGCCTAAAACCACCACGAGGGGCAATAATGGACCCATTTACGCTCTGTGTTCGCACGGTGTTTGTTATGAGGGTGAAGACTTCCATGTGAAGTGTACTTTCCAAAAGAGACGATACAACAATCTCGCCCACAATATGCTACAATTGCTCAGATGTGTGAGGGTGTCAAAGTTCACAACATGTTAACATCTCTCAAGCTGAGTTTGTAGAATTGTTACTGTCAGCACTTTGTCCTTTCGACGTGATTGGACAACACACACACCACATGTTGCTCATTGTTGTGGATGGACTTTTATCCAGACTGTAAACTCGTAATATGTAGATGTTACTACACATCTATACTCGCTACGGACAAAGTCTAGTTTGACTCCGAGCCCATTGTCAGCTTAAAGTAGAATTCTGACTTTTTCGTTGATTTTCAGTTTGTGTTCATGTTGTGTGTGTGTTTCTGTGTGTACATCTTCAGGCCTGGTTGGTTCAGCCTATCACATCGTGGCCTTCCAGCCTGATTCTGCATTGGCGGCGCTACAGAGGGCTACCAACACCACGGTTACCATGGGTAAATATTCATATTGTCGTGCATCATTATGTAAGACCAAACAATATTACTGTATTCTGCTTCCAAACACATGATGCAGTGAAGAGCTCTCCTGCTGGACCAGTCATGGAGTCATTAACCTCTTTGTCTTCTTCTAGTGCACTTGATTGCATCGTTTAACTTAAAGACCATCTACCATCACTGATGATCACCTGCCACCACCATAGAAAGGGTTCTCCTCATATTATGAAATATGATTTTATTTTCTATTTAACTTCAGTGGTGGCATTTGAGGCAAAACTTCATCTCATAGCCTGCTTGAGGCACTTCACACAGTCAGCCTAGGGTTGTTATGTCGTACGTTAATCCAGAAGTATACATACTGTATGTGAAGGTTACTCACTGCTGCCACTGTGATGGCATGTTATCATAACCAGTGTGATCGATGTTAACGCTACTAAAAGCACTTTTAAGCAGCATTTTCATTTAAAAGGAAATCAAGTTTGTCATCAACCTTTGTCTTTGTTAACTGTGTAGTTAGTGTTTGAAGAACAATGCTTTATATCAGAACAGCGACCAAAGCATTCAGAACAATGCAGAGCTGCTGCGTTATCTTAAAGTACATTCTGAAAGGATGCATTTAACCCTTATTGTTTCATTTCTAATCCAAAGTGCTGAAGCACAGACTCGCAGTCATGTGACCCAAACACGGGGTCTCCATGTGCTGTTCTTTGGCCCACACGTATGGTATGAAACGGCTGATATGGGTCCGTCTGTGTCGTTCCAGCCTCCATGGGAGCAATTTTCAGCATGGCCACTTGTCTGAGTGCTCAGGCCCGTGAAGCCCCAGATGACCCACTGAACTACTTCATCGGGGGCTGTGCCTCTGGGATCTTCCTCGGAGCCAGAAGTAAGTATCAGGTTTCCATTCAGCTAAAGCTCTGTGCGCTGCTTTATTCTCCGAAACACCACAGGGCGTACCAACAACATGAACTGTGAAGAAGCACAAAGACACAGACCAACCTCCACAATGCAGAAAAGAGATTGTAATTAACTATAAACTCATGTCTCATATTCATGGACTACTTTATACAAGCCCTGGAAAGAAAGAAGTCAAGTATTAAATGCAAAATAAAGACACAAAGGTTTAATATCCTGGAAACAATTTGACTTGGCTGGAAAATATGTTTTTGAAAGTAGATTTTTAAGACTTCCTGTTTCTAGAGCTTTTAGAAGTGAATCGGTCTTCTTTGTATAATAATCCTTACACATCTAAATAGTGCTTTTATCAGTGAACCATTTGCGACAGTCACGTGATCACACGCGACAAGTTACAAGAATTCCGAGGTGCACGACGCATAGCATCACTACGGCGACTATAACCTCAGCTTAACTCTGCTACCTCCCAACCTCTGGAAGTCATCATTGAGGATGTTGTAGCTGAAGTTAAGAGTTGTGACTTTACTTATGAAGGTGATAGAATAATTACACAAAGGTTTCAAAGTCTGAACCATGAAGGCAAACTGTTAATTGCTCCCACATAGTCAGCAGCACCAGTGCTGTTTTCTACATGTGAACATCATGTTTATGCTTGTTGAACGGGTGTATTGGTACATTTTTGGCGTTCTACTTGCAAAGGTTTTAGTGCATGTACGTACAGTCTAACGGCAGCCATATTGTGTGTGTGTGTGTGTGTCCCTCCCTCCAGCCCACAGCGCTATGACCGGTACAACGGCGTGTCTGGGTCTGGGCACACTGGCCTTCTTCACTAAAGTCGGTAAGATGGAGGGATGGAGGGTAGCTGGACCCCCCAAACTATGAGGAGAAGGATGGATGTGCATTTAACCGTGTGTTGTAAAAAGAGTTCATGTAATAAAGTTCTTGTGAGATAAAGTCTTGAGTCTGTTGCGTCGTAGTTTGGGGACGTCAGAGAAAAGAATGTAGAGACATCCCTTCCAATAATGTGTCTTACATTAAATTATGCATTGTGACATTGGCTATATTCACCATTAAAAGCCATTAAGACATGGTCTTAATTATTTTAAATATTCATCTTAGCACCCACACATTTATTAAAAACTGTGTTTTTGTATTTCTGTTATGAACAGCCAGCGATGTTTTTTATTATTTATTGATTGGTTATTATCATGAGTGATCTTTAGAAATGTATTGGTTGATCTTTGTTTTCATTCACAAGGTGAAGTTGTCCACTATGAGAGTGTGACATACTGAACAGCACTATTCACCTCACACGGCCGGGTTCTAGCATGTATGTGTGTCCTGTATGGGTTCTGGGGCAGAACAAGAAGAGATGAAATATCGATAAGTATTCTACAGTGGAGGGAAAGAAAAGGAATCAAACGTGTGACTTCGAGAGCGACATCTAGGATGGAAATGGCGCAGTAACGGTCTAGCTCCAGAGGGTGGCAGCAGTGCAACGTAAGGGATGCGGGCTGCCGTAAATCACCAACGAAGAAGACAAAAGCAGAAGCCCGACTGGAAAGAGGAAGAAAACAAACTCAAACGCGTCTTGTGACCTGCTGATGAGCAAGCACTCCACTCAGCTGGCGTAAGTCTCTTTATGTTTACTGGTCCAGATAAATGTACGGGTTCAAACATTGAGCTCGTTTAGTCCACATTTTACTGTCGTATGTGTCTTAGGTCGGACAAACCAAATGATTCGATTCGATTCAATGTATTTTTGTATAGCCCAAAATCACACGTTCTCCTCAGGGCTTTACAGTGTGTACACATCCTCTGTCCCGGGACCCTCGCGTCGGAACAGGAAGACTGATGTGTTCATCAGGGCAACTGTGTAGACAGCAACTGTTCTCACGATCGGTCACATCTGGACTGTGCTTCCTCCATTGGAGTTATTTTTTTTTACCTTTGTAAAAAAGAAAAGGCTTTGTATGATGATGCTTTCTGCATCAGAACAGAGAGGAGACGTTTTATTTTTCATGTACTTGTTTCACATTATCCGTTGTCTCGGTCCACACTGGATCGGTCTTATCTTACTGCGGTCAGGTCAGCAGACACTCGGATCTCCGTGGTGAACTCAGCAGACAATGAAAACGTGAGACAACATCCGGTTTCCAAAATAAGATGTCAACTAAACCTATATATAAATTGCATAATGTGGAAATAAGATTAAATTAATTATATTAACATTAAGTAAAAAAACACCTGCATCTCGTGAGTTAAAGGGAAAATACAACAAATTGTGCGTGAAGTGTCTTCATTCTTTGATTTGAGGGTTGCTGGAAAGATAATAATTAAAATAAATAATATCTGACTGACTATGTATGTGTTCAGGACATTTCTGACCACATCCAAACAAACATCGTAACATATATACATCAGTCATTGTCTGGAATTATTGAGAAAATACTTTTTATAGCACCTCAAATATTCGGTTATTAGATATTTTCTTGGTACTGGTGGTATGACTTTTACTTTGAAATATATCTTAATTGGTAAAGTAAAAACGATTGATTTTTATTATGAATGGAGTCAACAATGTCCTGAACACATACATCAGTCATTGTCTGGAATTATTGAGAAAAATATTTTTATAGCCACTGCTGATTACATATTTATTGACTGGGAGCAAACATCAGTGTTTAGCTGAATACTCTGCCCACTGTTTAGCATCAAGAGATGTCTTGAACACATACATCAGTCATTGTTTGGAATTATTGAGAAAAATACTTTTTATAACACTTAAAATATTCAGAAATTACCTGTTTCTCGTAGAAATGTACGACATTTACTTTTTATAGCAATTAGTCATTGTGTGGAATTATTGGGAAAAATATTTTTATAGCACCTTAAAAATTTCAGAAATTTGCTATTTGAAGGTACAAATTCAGTTTAGAGTTTTTACTTGGTAAAATATCTTAATTGGTACAGTTAATATGTCTGATTTTTGTATGGATGTGGTCAGAAATGTCCTGAACACATACATAATCTTTAATATCTTTCCAGCTACCCTCAAATCAAAGAATGACACTTCACGCACAATTAGTTGTATTTTCCCTTTAACTCACAAGATGCAGGTAACTTGTTTTATATTTAATATATAATATGAATAAAATGAATTTAATTGATTAATAAAATAAAACATGGGGCAATTTGGCCGGTCTCACGTTAATCTCTCCGCTAATTTTGCAAAATCCTTCGCTCGCTCCCGATCTGTGCTGTTTGAATGCGTTTACCGTGAATCTTAGCATATAGGCGCACTCAAATTTAAGTTTCTGCTGAGTTGACCGCAGTCTTATTTTCAGCTCAGTCAGTCATCCGTGAAGCACTTTGAACTGAACTAACCTGTAGGAAAGGTGCAATACAAATACAGGTTGGTTGAAGGTATGGAGGAGGAAAAATGTCTTAAGTGTAAATAAATGCATTAATAAATGTATAAATAAATACAGGAATAAATACAGAAATGAATAAATAAAAGAATAAATAAATACAGAAATATTTAAATGCTGAAATGAATAAATAAAAGTTGATACCTAAACAGGACATATATAAATAAATATATTTCTACATTTCTGTTCACCTTCATTTATTTATTTCTGTATGTTAATGAGGTAGGCGGGCCGAACCTCATTCTTAAGCAGGATTGGTCAAGTAGGGGAGCAAGACAGAAGCAACCGATTAGCAAATCATCCCTGTAGACGACGTCAGAAAACTATCGAGCAGCACTAACGGCTTCCACAGTCTGCAGCTGGGACTGCTGCGGGAGGCTGCTGTGAGACTGACCACCTGTGAGTGCTTTGGGACGGCGGAGGGGCTCACGGCAGCACCCGCTGCTCGCTGAGGACAGTAGGCTCGTTCGACTTAAGCCAGGCGTGCGCAGAATCGATCACCGGCGATCGGCGCACACTGCATGCTGGGTAGATTTGCGTCCGACTTGCTCTGACGTCATGAAAACGTGCGTAACGATGATCTCACGTGAGCGAGGCGGCCGCAGATTTTAGAGCCAGGCGCTGCAGTTGCTCTACACCGACTGCATGACCCCAGGGCATGATGGGACTTGCGCTGACGTCATGATCACGTGGGCAACGATAACCTCACGAGAGCGGGGTGGCCGCAGATTTTAGAGCCAGGCGCTGCAGTTGCTCTCCACTGACTGCGTGACCCCAGGGCATGATGGGAAACTTCTTGCTGTCTTCGGATCAAAGAGCTGATTGGCTCTTAGATTTTCTTTAGTGGAAAAGGTGGGCTCACTGGGTTAAGAGGGTTGGCTGGTGACCACAAGGTCGGCTGTTCGAACCTTGGCCTTTGACGTGTCATGTGTCACCTGTCAAAGACATCCCCATATATAGGGATGGGTCAAATGCAGAGACAAAATTATCCTTAATTAACAGGATAAATATAGTATAAACAAATTTAAATCCTAATTTTCTGTCTAATTGTAATACTTAACGCTAGATTGTTGGCTATTAGTCTCATTTTGTGCAATAACAATAATAATATATAAGGTTATTTATTTAGCATCTGTAAATAAAGATATTTATTGAGAAAGCCTACATCCTACTTGATGTCAACATGTTTTCAGTCAGAGCACTGAATGTGTCCATCGATTAATGATTGTGAAGCATCACAAAACATATTAAAAGAAAAGCACAATTGTCACTGATGGAAACTTGCAGCGTTGCTTCTCCTCCGTGTGGAGCCTGTTTATGTAGCTGTGATGTTTGGACTGTTGGTTCAGTTTTCTTAAATTTACAGTTGTATGATTTAGAAATGACGCTATCTTCACATATATTTATTTATATAAATGTTTAAATAAATATGACATCCAAGAACTAAAATATGCCAAATCTTATATCTTCAATTATAATAATAACATAGTTAAATATATGAAAAGACATCCAAACTTAAAGACCAGCAATTTTAGGGTTAAGTGTCTTGCTCAAGGACACATCGACATGCTCCTAGCAGAGCCGGGGATCGAACCGCCGCTCCTCTGATTGAAGGACGGCCCTGCGCTCCACTTAGCCACAGTCGCCCAAGATCAGTTCTAGACTATGGCTGTGTGGCTTATAGGTCGGGGTCTAAAACCTTGTTGGGAAAACTGGACGTAATACAAGCGTCAAGAATATGTAGCGGGGTCTTTAAAATAACATCTGTGCCGGCATTGCAGGTAGAAATGGGGGAAATGCCGTTGGAGTTGAGAAGAATCCAGATCATGATGACATATTGGGTCAGTTTACAAGGACATAACAACCATCCAACAATAAGTGCAATTGAGCCATGCTGGGAACATGACAACAGGCCAACACAGAGCTCTGGTTGGGTTGTTCAGAAGAAGGCTAGTGAATTAGGTTATAGGAGTTATTCTCCAGCTGTGGTCCAGCTGTTCCTCTTTGGTTACTGCCACAGCCTGGAATAGATCTTGGCCTCCTTGAACTGATGAGAGATGAACGTGGGGGAAACTGTAAGATCTTCAAGTCATACATCAGTTACCACAATTAAATACAGATTTATGGATCTAAAGACCCTAAAACTGGTAGAACAGCAGCAGCAGCAGTGATCCCAGAATTCCATTATGAGTGTGGGAAGAGACTCAGTGATGATGTATCTGTGTTTACATGTGAGATGATGGCCATAGAGTTATTGTGTTACAGTGGGTAGAGGAGGTCAGGCCAGAGAGAGAGGTGATTGCATCAGACTCATGTGCAGTGATAACGAGTTTGACATGTTGCCACTCCAGAAGCAGAGAGGATTTACTGTTTGAAATTCTACAATCATTTTTAAGAATCCATCAAATGCGGATAGCGGTTCATTTAGTGTGGGTCCATGTTGGAGTCGATGGCAATGAGAAGGCGGATAAAGCAGCAAAAAGGGCTTTGAAGAGTGGGAAAAATAACGTTAATGTAAATATAAGTAAGTCAGAAGCTAAAGTGGTGATTAAGGGACAAATCAAAAAGATACGTCAGAACGAATAAAGGGAGTAAAGGAAGATATCTGTTTAAAGAGGAACCATTGGTTGGGAGCAGGATCTAGTGGACAAACTAGAGAAGAGGAGATGATTATGACAAGACTAAGGAACGGCCATACTGGTCTGAACAGTTCCCTCTATGTTATTAGAAAGCATAATAATGGAAAGTGTAAATTTTGTGGAGAAGAAGAAACCGTGGACCATGTTTCATTGTCCTGTCAGAGGTACGAGTCAGAGAGAGATGTTTTGAAAAGAAGGTCTAAGAGAGATTAGAGAGAAAAATATCATTAATGTACTAAAGAAAAGCTTTAGTGACAAATGTTGGAAACTTTTTCTGGAATATTTAGAGTCAACAACACTAATGAATAGAATTTGAGAAAGAAATGTATTATTATTAATTTTTTCTATTTTATTATTTTATTTTTTCTATATATATATATATATATATTTATATACATATCTTTATTTATTTACACACATATGTATGTATGTGTGTGTACATATGTATATGTATTTCTTTTCGTTTGGTTGTCGTATTAGAGTCCTTAGTCCACACTCTAGATCAGTGGGAGGCGGTAATGCACCGAAAGCTGTTTGCCAACCGCCAAAAAAAGCAAAAGAAAGAAAGAAGAAGAAGCAGGCGGCTGAAAACAGTCGGACTTGAACGCAGTTTTTTGTCAACGCCCCTTTCTACGTCCGCCTGCTCTCGTCTGCTTTCCAGGCGAGGCGCAGTTCAACTCGAACGAGCCTAGTAACTGCAGAACGATACGTGCTTTCACGTCAGAGTCTCCAAAACACCAGAAAAGTCACTAGATTTGTCGCTAGTCGCTTTTGACAAAAAAAGTCGCCAAGAGGATTTGGAAAGTTGCCAGATTTAGGGAGAAAGTCGTTAGTTTGGCAACACTGGGCTCGCCAACTTCAACGTTTCTGTGCAAGGCAGCAGACCAGAAGCCATCACACTCCTGTGACCAATCCTGCTTTAGACAGAGGTTAGGACCTCCCACCTCATTAGCATACAGACACATAAATGAATAAATGTGGTGAACAGAAATGTAGAAATAAATATATGATATATGTATTTATTTATGTCCTGTTTGATTATCAACTTTTATTTATTTATCTATACATTAATCTATTTATTTCAATATTTATTTCAGCTTTTAATTATTCTTTTATTCATTTATTTCTGTATTCAAACATTTATTAATGCATTTATTAATTTATACTTAAGTCATATTCTGTCCTCCATATTAAGCTGTCATTATAATAAATAAATAATAAATGACTCAATAAATAAAATGATAAAGAAAGAAATGTAGAAATAATAGCCTCAACTATCAAATATGTGCAGGTTGATTTGAAAATATATAAATATGCACAAAAATATAAAATGTATTTATTTATTTGACAAATGACTTCTTTTTGTATTATATTACTTTCATATTTAATTCTCTATCTCTATCTTTTTAGTCCCCAGAGTTTTGTCGGAACATTGCGATGTAAATATGTAATATATATATATATATATATATATATATCATGTAAACATGTGGGACTGAGAGCAGGTTGATACCGTACATTTAATGATTTCAAGTGAAGGATCTCAAAAAGTAATTCATAATAATGAATAATGAATATCCTAATGTTGTAACATTTTGATATGTTAATGACTGTAATGATGCGTTGTGCCTCTGTCCTTCAGGTCGGCAGCATGCATCATTGTGCAAAGATGGCCGGTCTGGCCCCGGCAAAGAGATGGCTTCCTGCTCAGCTGCTGCTCCTGTGGATGCTGACCGGCTCCTCTGGTGAATGGCTGTTACTTCAATGAGGCCACTGGCTGTAGACAGGAAACCTGTTGTTCTTTCACCCAGTAAATCTGGATAAAAATGAGGTTCTGAAAATGTTTAGCATGTAGTAACTTTATGATAAGGGTAGAATTGTAAATTAATATGTTTATGATGATGTTTTGTTTGTTTCTGTGAGCATCTTGGATTGATTGTTTCATTGTTGTTGTTTTTTTCTGTCTGTCCTCCAGAGTCCAGATTGTTTCTGTTGGCTCCACATGCTGTCACACTTGAGAAAAACTCTCAGGCCAACATCAGCATCGCTCCCAGGTACCCACAGAAACAGATAGCAAATATGTAGCATTAGCTTCTCTCACACTGGCTGACACCATCGTATTAGGTTATGAATGACTTCAGTTTCTGTTTGATTGTCTGTCCTTTTTAAAGGAAATCAAGCTTTTTACAGTCCTTCACTGTATCCATGAGCATCTTCAGCACAAGATGTACATTACATCACTTACATTATAGTCATTTAGCAGACGCTTTTATCCAGAGTGAGTCACAATTCAGATTCTATCACATACACTGTAGGCATAGCTACGGGAGCAATTTTTGGGTTAAGTGTCTTGCTCAAGGACACATGGACATGCAACTAGCGGAGCCGGGGATCGAACCGCCGATCCTCTGATTGATGCGTGGAGCCGGAGCAGGGGATCGAACTGCCGATTGAAGGACGGCCCTGCTCTCCACTTAGCCAGTCGTCCCACAGTAATATGTTGGGTAGATTTAGGACATCTTAATAATTTATTTGCACCCGACGTTTGAGGTTTTGCAGGATTTGATCAGCGATGAAATGGTGTTAAAGTAGATCTACACCTGGCTGCCAATTGATACCGCCTGGTTGTCAGCTGATCAGCCATGGTCAGTCTCATATTTCCAATCATTGCGTGTTACGTGTTCCGCCACCACATGACAGCTTTAAGTCGGGACACAGCTGCACAGACACTATCGTCAACATCTCGTCGGTGTGCAAGTTCTTAGGTTCCAGGATTTCTTTTTTTTATCAATAAAAATACAATCATTTGAATTGTGTGTTTTCATGCAAATAACCACTATAGATAACAAAACCAAAGTGACGGTGTACACTGACCTGAGGTGGTGGTGAAAAAGGTTTTATAGTTCCTAGATAGAAAATCATAATCAGCATTAATCGTAATCTGCAGATCAGACTTTTAAATAAATCGGAAATTGGCCGAGAAAAACTTCCAATCGGTGCATCTCTATTTAAAAGGAAGAAATCATGAACAACTCACCATTTCAATGCTTGGTTGAATTTATTAATGTGTTATTTAAACATTAAAGCATGTAAATAGAAACCCAAAATACAAGTATGAAGCTGAAAATGATCCATGACTGCACCTCACATTCATCAGGTCCACACAGTCACAGTCACAGTCATAGTCATAGTCACAGTCACAGTCACAGTCATAGTCATAGTCACAGTCATAGTCACAGTCACAGTCACAGTCATAGTCATAGTCACAGTCACAGTCATAGTCACAGTCACAGTCACAGTCACAGTCATAGTAGGCTGCATTCTAAAATTCAGTCTATTGAAATCCAAGCTTTGACTCGCTTCTGTTTTCTGCTTTAGTTTGTAGATTTTTGATGTTACTCTTTAAAACCACAGGTTCATCCAGTGTCCTACTACAGACTGTGGCTGTGGTCTGTTAGTGAATAAGTAAGCGGCACACTAGTTGCCCTGGGGCAGCTTTAGGTGTGTTACAGCTCATCACTCCCACTTCACACAGTAGTACAGTGCTGAAGCTGCTGATGTTCTGCTTTTCGCTCACAGCAAAGGCAAACAAACCTGAAGCAAATATGCTCAGCAAGTGAATTAAAGAAGTAAATCCTGATCCTGATCCTGTGCTTTGTGATCAGTGTTGTTCTGACTGGACTTGTGTGTCTTCCTCTAGTTCTCCTCTCAACCAGTCGGCTGTGATTCAGTTAAATGTGACCTTCAGCTCCAAGTTGAACTACACGTCTATACTCACCGTTCCTGAGCAGGTAACGCATGACACCAAACACAACATGTGCTGCATGTGGCAGGAGTGAAACACACTCAGCCAGTCTGGGTGTACGTTGTTCTTACGTTGTTCTTACGTCACCGAAGTTTGCAGCAACTAAAGATGACGACAACATAGACAGAGTCAATCCAAGATCCTTTACAGAGTAACTGCACCAGGTCCATAATCTGTTCGTCCCTATTTATTTATTTTATATACTTCTAAATATGTATTTATTTTATTCTCACCTGTGCAGCTGCAACATCCACATTTGTGGAGATCAATAAAGTTGTATTTACCTTTCCTCTTGCACCATCAGGCTGAAATATCATGTTGTACACGTTCATATACCGAGCGTATGAATGCCATGAAATGCACAAGCAAACATCAGCAGATGAGGATCAGATGTACTTGTGTTTACGTGCTCATTACTTAAGCT
The DNA here is from genome assembly GCF_050575085.1 of Anarhichas minor. Classification (NCBI taxonomy): domain Eukaryota; kingdom Metazoa; phylum Chordata; class Actinopteri; order Perciformes; family Anarhichadidae; genus Anarhichas; species Anarhichas minor. Next base: position 5,587,818 of record NW_027466517.1, on the reverse strand, counting down.
AGCTCACACACAGGACCGTCTACCAAACAGCTGTTGACTCAAAGCTCTTGTTGTTGTTGTTTTGTTTAGGTGTTGCTGCCAGTGGAGGCAACCTCCGTCAGTTTCAATGTGACGGCCCATGACGTCGGTCAGGTGACCACATACCTGCTGAGCAACAACACAGAGCTCAACAGGTGGGTGTCTGCACAGAAGCAGCATGCAGTGACATAATGGCCTTTCCCTTTCTTTCATCAATTCTTACAAAGGTCTGTGTTTGGGCTGTAAATCAAGCCGGACCCTACAGCACCTCGCATCGTGTCAGTCCAACCCGACCTGAACCATGGAGACAGTTTTATATATGCTATATATATAGTGTATATATATATATATATATATATATGTATGTATGTATGTATGTATGTATGTATGTATGTATGTATGTATGTGTGTGTGTGTGTGTGTGTGTGTGTGTGTGTGTGTGTGTGTGTGTGTGTGTGTGTGTGTGTATGTGTGTATCTTTTCAGAGTGGTAGCAGATGTGCGTCATCTCATGCCGAATGTTCAGCATGTCATGCTATTAAATAGACATTGCAAAACATTTCTCCTCATTTTGAGAGGCGAGAGTTTGTTCAAGGAAAATGCTGTCGTGAGTTGATTTTTCAAACACCAGTGAAAGATCAATGAGACAATAGTCAAATGTTGGTATTCATTTTGTACAACAGTAGGTCATTGATTATAGCAGGAAACATTGAACTAGATTCTGTGAATGGTACGTGTGCAGTACCAGTATTATTCATGACATTACGCAGACTACAGGTCTGCATATTAAGATCATCAACCTGACCCGATTCAAGCCGGGGGAGTTTTGAGAAATGCCTGAACTCGGAGGGTTGGGTCGGGCCCAGTCGGGTTCAGGCTGAGAATCAAAAGCTCTACAATCGGTCCGCTGTTCAATCAGTTCAGCATGACAATAGGAATGATGTAAAATGAGCTAAAGGCTAGCTCAAAATAGGATTCCGGGTCTGCCAGAACACCTGGGTGAGTCACGGTGTATCAGCGGTGCGGTTGGTATACTGTGTGCTGAACCTGCTGTAGAGTATGATGGTACTTCACCACCATCATGTGTCTTTGTGTGAGTAAGCCTGACGTTCTCTCCTCTAGTTTGAACTTCAGGATCCACTTCATGGTCGTTCATAGCAGCGTCCTGTCGGTGATCAGCCAGCTGATTGGCTGGCTTTACTTCCTGGCCTGGTCGGTGTCCTTCTATCCACAAGCCTGGGAAAACTTCAGGAGGAAGAGGTAGACTCTCTTCATTCATCTCTGCCTTCACAACTGTAGTTGTTGTGGCCGCTGACCAGGGGTCCATATTCAAACAGCCTCTGTGTTTGGTTGAATTTTTATATTCTTGCCCTGTGATTAGTTAGTTATTGGCTTTTTTGACAAGTATTAGTATTAGAGGTGCACCTTTTACACATTGCATCTTTTAATCCTACACTCCCCGATAGATACCCGGCTGTATGTCTGCATTATGTCTGCTTAGGTTAAACTAAGCATTATTACATCGTTATTTCCTGTAAACGTCATCATTACAAACATACCAGAATGATTTATTTAAAGTGTTTGCTCTTGTAGCTGACAGTGATTGGGGCAGTGAGATGGTATAACATGCAATGAGTCCAAACAACTGACAAATGAAAGCAACATGTGTGGTTTCAGTGTTGTAGGTCTCAACTTCGACTACCTGGCTCTCAACCTGACTGGCTTCATCGCCTACAGTGTCTTCAATATAGGACTGTTCTGGGTGCCTTATATAACGGTAACTTGATGCTTTGTAAGAGGCACTGCACTGTTCATACACACAAAGTCTACCAGTCATGTTCCGTACTGCAGGCTCTGGAGAAGTGACACCTTTACAACAGTGTGCAGCCAGAACGACAGCTGGACTTCTATGAGCCTGACATTACAGTCCACAGGAAAGGATCATGAATGAATGAACTTTAGATTATTCAGGTTTCAGGGTAGTGAAGTGGTTGTGCCCCTAAAACCACAAGAGGAGTTTTACTGTGAAACGTTTAGAGGAAGTGTTCAGCACAGCAGGAGGACACTAAACAGGGAATGACTTAAGTGAAATTATGAATACATTTTAACATTTGGCACCTGCTCTTGTTGTCTGACTTGATCATTATGGTAAGTAATAAAGTCACATGTATGGATAGGATGATGTAGGATTTTACTACAGCTCGCGATTAAAAGAAAACACTCCATTGATTGTGAATTTACAGAATACAAGAAACATAGAAGAAAGAAAACAGACTCACGCAATATTAGTTTTATTTGTATTGATCCTTTATTCATGCAGTGGACCTTATGACTTATGATTACCTTATTTGAGATGGTTAGTTCTTCACTACAATAAGCCGGTCCTATCTGTGATGCAATCAAAAAGACGTTTCTTAACTAAACGTAAGGTGAAGTAACTCCAGTAAGTTGTAAGCATGTCTGGATGATCATTGGGATAATATCATTGTGTATCATAATTATTTTGGCCAGGATTATGGTGACATGAACTTTTCATATTGTCCCATGCCTTGACACGTTCATGATTTCCTAATCATGCACAATTATATCTGATAAGTGTTGTTTTTATTTCACGGTTGAAGGTTTGAATCCCAGGTCAGTTCACAGTGTTTGTGATGTTCACATCTTGAATGAAGCATTTACAGTGTAATGTGTTCCTGCAGGAGGAGTTTCTGAAGACGAACCCAAATGGAATTAACCCCGTCAGCGCTAACGATGTCTTCTTCAGTCTCCATGCTCTGCTGCTCTGTTTGGTCTACATCAGCCAGGCTGCTGTGTTTGAGGTGTGTATCTGTATCTGTGACAGGATGCACAAACGTTGTATGATCATGAAGCTCAGAGCCGGTTCTGACCAGTTTGGTCTGGTGCTCCTTGCATCGCAGCCACTTCACCAACCATTGTGTTCATACACTCTCACAGAAACTGTGACATTTAAAAGAGAAACTGTATTTCTGAAAATGATACCTGAATCGTCCAACTTTCCAATATGAATTTAATGTTGGAATAACAGACGTTAGCTCGAGCTAGTTATTAAATGAGCAAACTTTACTATTGTCTAAAGTAAGCTAACATTAGTCTGCTCCAATGGTAACCACTTTAATTATTCACGTTAATTATTCCCCTGAATATACTGCTGGGTATAAACATAGCTATGCTGTTGTGGGCTTTTTTCTAATGTTTCTAAATTCCCCAAAAATATATGAGCAGAGGTGCTCTGAATGAATAAGTGAACGGAAACAGCAAACATCAGTGAGATGCCTGCCATCTAACCCCAGAGGTTTCTTTAGGGACGCTGGTGCTCTGAGACACTACCACTGCTGTCCACAGGGCCACCGACATCAACACAAGATGAAAGCTCCTCACAGTAGCTTTAAGTATTTGATTACGTCATGGATGGGTCCCACAGGTTAATCCTCTGTGTCCTCTCTCTTCCAGAGGGGGGGTCAAAAGGTCTCCTGTACGGCCATGTTCTTGTTGGTGATTGGCTGGACTTTTGCCTTGATCAGCTTGTTTCTGGCTGTAGCCAAACAGATCACCTGGTTGGATTACCTCTACTATTTCTCCTACATTAAGCTAGCAGTCACTCTGGTCAAATATGTGCCGCAGGTAAGTTATACACACACACACACACACACACACACACACAGAATGGAAACACCTGGACAGAGTAATGCAGTAGCCATGCAGATAGAATGACTCTTGTGAAAATGTTAAGTTTATAGCTGAGACTGTAAAAACAGTGTTATTCCACAGAATGTGGTTCAGTGTTAAGTTGATTTGTTGATTGGATGAATAATCACTCACAGATTGTTACAGTGTTGGTGTTGTTCTGTTTGTTTCTTCCAGGCGTACATGAACTACAGGAAACAGAGCACTGAAGGGTGGAGTATAGGCAACGTGTTGCTGGACTTCACAGGTGGCCTCCTCAGTATTCTACAGATGATCTTGCAGTCTTACAACAATGGTAACTATGTTATGCTCGATCCTGTTGATAACATGACATTTGTCACAACAAATAGTAAAGTGTATATGTGACTGACAGCATGTCGTTTGTACTAACTGTGATGTGTCTCTCATTAGACGAGTGGAGGCTGATATTCGGCGATCCTACAAAGTTTGGCCTGGGTCTGTTCTCTGTGGTGTTTGACATCCTCTTCATGATTCAGCACTACTGTCTCTACAGACGGCCATCACAGTACCAAGCAGTTGCAGAGCAACAAGATGACTGACGCTGACTGTTGACGGACTATAGTCTGTAAACGACCGATTTCTATCAGTCAACAGCAACGAGCACACAATAAATGATTCAATCTGCTCAAGAGAAGCCCTGCTGGGTGTCATCTTTGACTTCCATCATGGTATGATGCAGAGTTCTCTCACGCAGGCTTTACTCATGTAGCTGCTTTGAGCTCAGTGTGCCGCCATCTTAAATATGTCAGGATCAGCACTTTTGTTTTTTACCACTGTATGAAAATATTAGATAGGTGTAAGAAAAACGGATGTAATGACAACTGTGTCAACACTTTTTATTAAATGCCATGTCACAACTGAAGTCAAGGGGCCTTTCTCATTTCTCTGTTTGTACAATCTTGATTATTTTACTCACCTCTTAGTCCCGCCCACCTGAGAGAAGGAAGCGAGGAGAGGGGAGGCGACATTTAACAAAATGAGACATCCTTGCCTTGAAGCTGTCATCTCTTTGGCCATGTCAAGATGACCATGCCCTGATGCTTGAGGGGGATTCCCAGTGTACAGTTGCTTGGTATATATTGTCTGAGGGGGTCAGCGGCCATAAAATGCAACCAGATATTCATCCACAGTTCAGTAAGAGCCTGGATATCGTTGTACCCATTTGTCCCATGCATCCCATATTGCTGAGTTTGTTGGTAAGACCTGGAACCATTTTTGTCACAATAGCAGCACTAAGTCTACCCCGTCGTTCAAGCTTGGAGAGGGACCATAATCATTTCCAATTTTGGAAGCTAACATGTCTGCTGGTGGGTTAGAGACAACAAGAGGTTCAACTCCAAGGGTCTCACTTTTATCAGAGGAGGATGTCTCCTGATCAGGGACCTCCTCAACATTATCTTTATTTCATTTCAAAGGGATGTGGCAAAACTTCACTGCCAGAAAACCTTTTCTGAGAGGTCATTTTCAACTGAGTGATAGTTTAAAGGGTCAGCACAAAGTGAAAGCTTTTATATGTCTGCCCCTCCCATAAGTTGTGTGACCTTGTGATGACCTCACAGGATCATATTCCCCCTCCCTCGCAGTGTGGAAAACAAGTTTTCTCTCCCCCATGTCAAATGAACTGTCGGGGGTTCCCAAAACAACCTAAACAAATGTGTGTCAAATGTTCATATTTCTTCTATGTTATAAACAGCTAAAAGAGCCTGGAGTCAAATGGACCTCAAGGAAAACCGATGCATACAAAATGCGTACAGGACATTGAAAATATGTCATTTTGGTAATTTTATATTTAGCCGGTTGTCCCCAATAAATTAGGAAAAGTTATTAAATACAATGCAAAAATAATTATGTCAAGCGTTTATTTAGAGATTGACTCCAAGGATAACAGAGGTGGAATATTGAGTACAGTGGTCATCTAACACCAGTCTTTGTTCTCCAGCCAACCAATAACACCAGGCCCTCTCTTTCAGTAACACAGGGCCCTCTGCTCCAACCAACCAACCAACCAACCAATAACACCAGGCTCTCTCCTCCAGCTACGCAGATGATACCCAGTTGTACATCCTGATTAAGCACTGCGGTCAAGTCAGCAGACACTCAGATCTCCGTGGTCAACTCAGCAGACACTTAAATTGTAGTGCACCTATACGCTGAAACTTACGGTAAACGCAACCAAACGGCACAGGACGGGAGCGAGCGAAGGATTTTGCAAAGTTAGCGGAAAGATTGTCTGCTGAGTTGACCACGGAGATCTGAGTGTCTGCTGACTTGACCGCAGTGATTAAGCCTGGCTCCAGCACTGTTTCGTGTATCATGCCGATTTTCTGGAACTAAATGAGTCCAAATGCAAAGTAGTTATAATTACCCCTGCTGGCCCCAGCACCCGCATGAATGCGCCCAGACTTGAGGAGACATCATCATCAGCATTAATGATCTCTCCTCAAGTCTGGGCGCCTTATCTAATAATGGTCGGCATGAAGCCCGCAACTAGGTGTTATTTTTGACTCTGAATTGACTTCTGATGCTCAGGTGGGCAAAGTTGTGCAGATCTGCTTTGCTCAATTGAGACAGCTCAGCAAAACCAGGTCTCTCCTTTCACCTGCAGACCCGGAGAGTCATTCATGCTTTTATCTCCTCAACTACTGCAATGCACTTTATTCTGGTATCAGCAGGCGAAACATTCAAAGACTAAAATTGATAGAGAATGCTGCTGCCAGGCTTCTACGAAGTGACCACATCACACCAATCCTTGCTGCCCTTCACTGGTTTCCTGAGAGTTTTAGAATTGATGTTAAGATTTTACTGCTCAATTTTAAAACCTTGAACGACCTGGTCCGATATCTGTGATCTGCTGATTTCTTATGAGCAGACCTGGGCATTGTACGGCCCGCGGTCCTTACCCGGACCTTTGGCTGTCGCGGGACGTCAATGGGACATTAGGAATGCAACGTACATAATTGTACATCATGCACGGAATACAGCTGCATTGCTTTTATTTTGAAGGCGACTGTTGCTGTTTGTTTTGTTTTTTATCTCAATGTACGTGCGTTCGTACGTACATACGCTCGTGAATGTGTGAGAGCAGCAGCGTCACTGCAACGTGTTGGTGATGCAGAGCGGCACGGACATCTGAGGCTTTGTAGCTAAGCTGCTAAAGCAACATGCGCAGAAGATGTTGCTTCTCTTTGGATCGACCTCCATCTGTGAACAAACATTCTCTGTGATGAAGTTGAACAAATCCAGATCCAGATCCTCTCTCACTGACATCAGCTGTCAGCTGTCCTCCACATCTCCCCTCACACATTCAGCCTGACTTCAGTCACTCGTTGGAGCCCAACACACACTAGAGTTCTGCACTGAACTGACAAACAGAAAATGAGGTCATTGGACTACAAAGAATAGTGATTAAAGTACTCCTGTAGCAGAAACATGATCCCCGTCAGTGTTCTACTATTATATATGGATATTACTATGTATATTTGTTTGGATCATTATTCCTGCTGCAGATGTTTTAGGTGGAGCTCGTTTTAACTCCTTTATACTCTGTTGTTCAGTTTGGGTAGTTAGGAAGGGTTTGACAAATTATACTAAAGCTGCCATGTAACAGAGTTATTGATTCCACTTACCATCACTGGCCATTATTTACTAATATTACTGTATCATTTAAGTTATTACTAAGCCATATCATTTTCATATTATTTCCTCCTCTATTTCTGTCAATATCATTTACAACTTATTATCATTAGTTTCCCACGGAGACAGTGTGTTGTGTGTCTCATGAGCGGCCTGCTGTCCGTGTCCAGTCTGCAGCACGCTGTCTCCTGGTAGGTTGATCTGTGACGAGCTCCGTCGTGATATCTGTATAAGTTTCCTTTTGTTCGTAGAATTGTGTTTCGATCTATAATTTCCAGAGCAAATGCTTCATTCTGCTGACTTTATTTAGCATTAGTAACATGCTAACAACAGCTAGCGTAAGCATGTGTTCCGCTGCTCGTGACCACGAGGTGGGCTGTGAGAAACCCTGACATCATTCTGCTTCTTACCAGGTGTGCTACCGATATGCTGTCCTGTGAATACACGGCTGGTTTGTGTGCCTGAATTAAAACACAACGCAAAGAGAGAGTACACCGCTGCTACACCAGACACATGTAGTGGAGTAAAAAGTACAATACTTCCCTCTGAGATGTCTTAGTTACATTCCACCACTGATCATAATATTCACTCTTACGACTCACAGCTGCTTTTTATAAAGAGGTGGATTAATATAGAGCAGGATTGAGTTCAGTCTGTTGGTCCGGCCCTCCACAACAGTCCCTGTTTCTCATGTGGCCCCTTGGGAGAAAGAATTGCCCCCCCCTGCTTACGAGCCTGACCGCTGCCTGAGATCTTCGGGCAGGGCCTTACCAACTGTTCCTAATTCACGACCGGTCACTAAAGGGGACCGGGCCTTAGCTGTTCAGGCCCCTAAGCTGTGGAACTCCCCTCCTGAGAATCTGAGGCAGCATCCTCTTTTAGATCTCTTCAGAAGGCTCACTTCTACCGACAGGCTTATTCTTTTACATCTGATGGATTATTTTAATTTAGTTTGATTGTGTTTCTTATTTGCTTTCATGTTTATTGTGAAGCACTTTGTAACTTTGTTTTGGAAAGCTGCTATATAAAGTTATGATTATTATTATTAACCTTATTAACTATCATCAACTGGACACAGTTATATTTTTGTCATGTTAACTGCTATGCCACATGCATCCGTTTGCAGGTGTGACCGTTAATGCACACACACACACACACACACACACACACACACACACACACCAAGTAACACTAACAAGTCTAAGTTATAGTCGGTTATTCTCCGCAAACAAATGCGAGCCAGCAACCTTTAGCTAAGTTAGTTAGCATTAATAAAAGCTCATTTACAGGGCACAGCTTAGCTTAACTTTGAACTTAACACGTATCGTAGCCGACAGCACAAACAACATATATTCACACGATGGTTAAAGACGAGTTAAAGGATGTTTGGGGCTCACTGTCAAACACACGAGTGTCAAAGGAGAGACACGAGCGTCGACAAGTTGTCACAGGAGAAACACATTTGAAATATCTAAGTTTATAAAATACAGTTAATGTTCAACTGCATCTACAGTTCTGTTAGTGTCCTTTCTTATGAACTGGATGTTGAGTGTTGTGCCTGCGATGTTGTCCCAACGAAGCACAGCAGCCAGTCTGTCCCCAGAGGACAGAGGGACGCTCCCACCCGTCCTTTAGTGTTTCTCACCCAGAAACCGATGTGTACCGGAATGAGTTTGATCCTATTCATTTATTATGTATATATATATATGTACACATGTATATCTACAGAGGTCTGTTTGTGTCATGATAACATCGGTGTAATTGTTTAATTCATTCTATATTTACTTGATCAGCTTTTATTCAGAGATTTATATCAAACTATTTACTGTTTTGCACCTTTTCTAGTCTTCCGACCACTCAAAGCGCTTCAACACATTTATCCACATGCAAGGATAAGGTTCATCAGCACGATCTCACCATTCACCCGTTCATCAAACGTTTGTTGCAGCTTCTTGTGGGAGAGAGTTCATATTTCATCGGTGTGGGCTATCTCCCCAAACAACGTTTAAATGCACACAAAGAAACTATCATTACACATAAATACAAATAAAATCACATATATAAATATAAAAGTCACAAATATGTCTAATGCACACACAAAAATGTATTGTTTTAAATAAATGCAAAATAAATCCACACATATATTTAAAAGGATTTGGAAATGTCACTAAAATCATTTTTGGATGTTGTTACATTGATATAAAAACCGTTGAACCTGCATGTACTGCTTGTCTTGTGGGGACTTCTCTTGAAGACTCCACTGACGCTTGATTCACAAATGCATTTTTTGTAAACGGCCAATCCGCTATTTTCAACCAATCACATGAGGGTACACCTTGCTTCGTGCGCAGTGTGGGAACCTGGAACACAGTGGAAGGAAATCTCCTGGAAATAGCTTCGATAGCCGAATGGTCCAAACGTCTGACTTGTGCACCAGGAAGTGTTGAAACAACCAAACGGGTTGCAAGGATCATTATGCAAACAATGCATAATATAATATATATAAATATATATATTGAACTTACAACAGTTCAGACTTTATCAGGTATTTATCTTTCTTCTATTCTTCAAGTTTTATTCAAATAGATTTCAGTCTGTTTTGAAGTGAATTTCTCAGTAATAGTAGTTTATTTATCCTCACACACTAGAATACTGATCGTGTTCAGTATGATATAATAATTCCTATATTACGATAGCCCTGAGAGATCAACACACTGCAAATATGAAAACATCTTCAGCAACTGCACCACCGAGCACCAAGTGCAGCATTAAAGAACTGCAGATAGACAAAGTGTGCTTCAGGGACAGAAAACACAGCAAATACAGAAAGATGATGCAAATAGAGAAAACACAATCAAATACACAACCACAAAGATAAACGTGCTGCAGTAGCAGGTGATGCCAGAGATTCATGTCATTTAGTGGAAAATGAGCTAGAAAGTGTTTACTTTTTGTTTGGCAGATTTTATCATGTGATGTGATCGCAAGTTTTCAGATATTATTGCAGACATGTTAACCGAGCCTTTTGCTTCTTACTTGCCTATGAATGATCTGATGGCTCATATTATATTATTATATTAGCTGCTGTAACTTTCAGAACTGTCCCCAAGAAACGTTCAAGGCACAAATAATTAGCATTGCAGTTGTGTTAGGTTATGATGGCATGAATAATACTTACAAGTGTATACCTTAGTAAAATTCAATTACATTTTATTTATACAGCTCATGGGCTTTTCAATCTGTACAACATACAACATCTTGGACACTAACATCGGATAAAACCTTTAACATGGGACACAAAGGAATCAAACTCAGGAAGAGCAGCTCTCAGGATGCACAGAAGTGCATCACGTGCCATCTGTTACACAATGAATGATAATGAAAGAACAGACGGCAGCTACTTCATGTTTGTGTCTATTTGCTTGTGTTTCATAATTTGCAGTGTGTTTGTCCCTCAGAACCACCGTACTATATAATCATCCTACCAACCGCCTTGTATTCATATTTAAATGACATTTCTTTCTTTCTTTTTGTTCTGCTTCAGTTGAGTGATTATATCCTAACTTGTTTACCTTGCTGAATACTTTCCACTGCAGCAGCACCACTGTGTTAACATTCTTCTTTAATGATGGGAGATTAAGACTCAGATTTAAGATCCTCTCTGATGAATAAATATGTTTCCAAACGTTAAGATAAATAGTTACAAAATGCAGCTGTTGTTGTCACACGGACACTATAATGCCTTTAAATGCTCAACAACCTACAAAGTCAGATTAAATGAAAACATGTCCAGACATTTACAACAGTTATAAAATACACGACTGCTCCTGAAATGGAAGATTCCATGACTTCCCCAGTTGATATACTCACCCAAACTTGAGTCTCCAGAGTTCTATGTGAACCTTTGCACATCATTGATGATTGATTCATGTACAGGATAGTTCAGTTGTGTGCCGCTCAGTACATACCTGAGTTAAATGTGTCTTTAAGTGTTTGAATGGTTATACACCAGCCTACTCACTGCTGTTGTTTTGGCAAGTTCACATAGTTTGTCCATTCAGAATTCCCTTGGTGCTATTGTTTTAACAAGCCCAACTGTGAGCCAGCTATGTGAACCTCCTCCAGTATGACCCCTTCACTTTGGACTTGAATCCTTCCACAGGGATGGGTACTGATGCCAGTTACTGGTAGATTCCAGCAGTGAGCTTGACTTTAAAACGTGACAGGCTTTGCTGTAAACCAATGTTTCACACAGAGAGCCTCTGTAAGGAGTGGATTATCTCCCCCCTTCAGCAGTGGATCTCATAGGCTATCTGGGAGTCCATGAACAGGCCTGTATGATTAAGAAACATCCCTTCTGCCTCTGACGTGATTACAGGCTTGGCTTCCCCTCCCTCCCCCGCCATCCTCCTCATGGTCCGTATGTCGCCATCCTGCTGCTGTTGCAGCTTTTTGTTGGGGGCCAGGGTGGGACTCATGGTCTGGCAAGGCCCAGAGGAGAGGGTGTGGCTGGAGGTGTCAGACGGAACAGGGCAGCCCAGGTTAGTGGTGGAAACAGCTGTGGGTGGAGCTGGAGGCAGCACAGGCTTGGCCCTGTTCAAGACGTACATCTCATGGCCGCGCTCATCACGATACTCCTCCAGCTGGGCAAAGGTGGTGGGGCCATCAGAGTAGTCATTCACGTACAGGATGCTCTCCTCCTGCAGGTTACAATTTACCTTCATCACTTTTGAGTTACAGCAATAATGGAAAACAATGGCACACATGTTCAGTCTAGTCAGTGCAGCAAGATGGCAGCCTCTTCATGGAGTGTTTCTGTTTATTTGTTCAGTCTTCAGCTCACCCTCTCCAATTCAATCTACCAGAGAGGAACTTTTGAACATTTGACAAGTAAACAAGTTGACTCTCAATTCCTCATAAACTAGCCCCCTCCTCAGGGTCTGGGAACAGTTTTTTTAAGGGATAAAGCCCACAATTGGTCAACCCCAGACCTATAGGAGGGGGCTGATCAAATCAAAGTTTGATCAATCAGCCAAAAAAAATATTACAAATCCTCTTTAACAAAATGATATGTCATACCAATAAATACAAAATGAAAGAATAACCCAGTCCTGCTGGACTGCCCAATTCTGGAATTCCCTGATGATGCCGATGCTGCTTCACTGCCAGTAGACGGTGCCCCTGACTAGGGCCCAAGCACTGACCAGTGGTCGGCCAGAAGTGGCCCTCATGAAACTGAAAGAATTACGAGGGCCCAAGCCCCGACCAGAGGCCCTATTGAAACTGTAGGAATTATCCTAATAACGCCAGCAGAGACGTTATTATATTTCTAAGGATTGTTCAGGCCAACGAAGGCCCTTTCGAAACAAGGGAAATAATTATTAGGGCCTGAGCACTGACCAGGGGTCGACGAGGCCCTATCAAATTTGATAGAATTATATTCTTCCTCCAAATGAATCGCAATTCGTGGTGACATATTTTATGACTCGGGTGTAGCATAATGGCTCAATTGCTTCCCCTACAACATTTTAATGAAGCAACATTTATGTTTCACCTACATGTTTGGTAGGCAGATTTAACATGTGGAGACGTGTAAAAAAGTGTCTTGGAGGTCTACAATAAACCCAACAGGAAGTCAGCCATATTTAATTCAATGTGCTATTTTAGGGCAATTTTTGCAATTTCCAGGAAGTGTACTTTGACGAACTCCTCCTCGAGATTTCCCCGGATTGACTTTAAATTTGGTTATTACAATATTAAGACCTATGCAATGCTCAATTGTGAAGCTTTTCAGTTTTTATGGAACGATGTTTCCGTGGTGGCAAAAAAGCGCATTTTGCCATGAAACAGGAAGTTGTTGTAACTTGTCCAATCTGCCCCACATTTCTCATCCATGTGAAGGGTCTAGGCTGGAGGACATCCATCCATCCATCCATTATCCAAACCGCTTATCCTGTTGAGGGTCGTGGGGCGCTGGAGCCGATCCCAGCTAACATTGGGCGAAGGCAGGGTACACCCTGGACAGGTCGCCAGTTCATCGCAGGGCACATATAGAGACAGACAAACATTCACACCTACGGGCAATTTCGAGTCTCCAAATAACCTAAGCTGCATGTCTTTGGACTGTGGGAGGAAGCCGGAGAACCCGGAGGGAACCCACGCTGCAACGGGGAGAACGTGCAAACTCCACACAGAAGGACCACCCGGGATCGGGGGTCGAACCCGGGTCCCTCTTGCTGTGAGGTGACAGTGCTAGCCACTACATGCAAAGAATTACATGCAAATATTGACTTTTAGTCATTGCGCCTAGTAAAAGGAAATGACATGTTTTATTCTTTGATTTACTCCTCCGAGAGGGTCGACCACATGTGTTTAGAGGAGCTGTAAGACCTTGATGATGCTTTATCGTGAAGATAGTGAGTTTGCAATGAACAGCGTAGAAAAAGCCCCGCCCTTTAACCTTCATGTACGTTGATGAAATTTGGTAGGTAGCATGCGGAGACGTACGAAAAAGCCTAAACAGCCAAAAAATGTTTGTTGCAGTCTTTTGGGAGGCATCTTGCACTCAGAAGACAATTCATGTTTCATCGGTGTGGTTGATCCCCGCCCCCTAAACTTTGTAATTGAAGTACTAACCCTGGTTTTGAAAAGTGTTTAACAAAGTTTAACTTACTTACTAGTCTGCAAGTCCGCAGGGTGGACATTTGAATTCAGCCACACACTATTAATGTTGTAGTTTGTACTGGCTGCCATTCGATGTTGCTTAAGTGCCCATATTACTTCTTCTTCTTCTTAACCGCAGTTTCTTGTCAGATAATAATTAATACATTAGTTCCAAAGGGAAGGTTTAGAGTTCTAACTTAGAAGGCTATGCAAACCTGCTTTCACCTGTGTGATGAAATCTGTGTCAGAAAACGATTGTTTCTATATAAAAGAGTGTGTTGTTCTAATAACATATCTACCTCAAGAAGTCCCTCTCACTCATCAGGTTAGACATTTAAAAACATTTTTGTTGCTAATTCAAATAATTTACCATTGAATCTATTACAGACAAACATACACACACCTTCTCAGCTCCATCAGTGTCCTTCTCTCTTTGGCGATGTCGGCTGTAGATCATGGCGACCAGCAGCAGAGCGGTCAGAGCCAGCAGGGAGATGCCTACAGCTATAGCAGTTTGAGTGGCAGCTCCCAGAGCGCTGAAGGCCATGCTGCCTAGTGCGTACAGGGGCTCCCGGCTAACATCTGAGCCCATAGCAGCACCGTGGCTCCTCAGCCTGGGCCAGGAGGGTGAGTATGGCGAGGACACCTGGGACCACGAGGCCCAGATGGAGGAAGAGGAAGTGGATGAGTTGATGGCGAGCTGAAAAGTCACCCTGGCCACACCCCCTGCGTTCCAGGCTTCACATTCATAGAAACCTGCATGAGCCACAGTCACATTACTCAGAAACAGCATGCCACTGCCAGTGTCGGGGTCAAAGCGCTCGCCTTCAGTCTTCTGCAGACTGACTCTGCCTTCCTCTGAGGGTTCCTCTCCTCCACTCATTCCACCTCCTCCTGCACCCAGCTCCTGAACCAGGCCTCTGGGGGAAAGCACCACTTTACCCTGGGACGCCTTCCTCCAGGTCACCTGGAAAATCAGTCAGTGTTTCATGAACAGTTTTTTTGCTAAGAAGGTTATCATCACATAAATAATCAAATGATGTGCTCTCAAGCTAAGTTAAGCAGGGGAATCATGTGACACAGCCACTGAGGTTGGATCCGTATCTCTGAGCTCTTGGTGTGCCTCAACAGGAGTAACACATTTACTGGAATTGACTTAAAATGACAAATACTATAGGTTTTTTGTTATTCCCTTCAAGGACGTTTCAAGGGTGAGAAACTTCATGTAACGATATTCATCAAGTGAGACCTCTCTCTAGAAAAGATGGCGGCTGACCAAGAAAAGCCAACGCTGAAATCTCTCATGAAAGCTGTTCAGGATTCTAATGACGAATGAACCTTTCACATAGACAGAAGACAGCTGACATCCAAACTTCACTGTCACAACTTTAGCCAAGCAGGTTCTGCTGATGTGTATGACTTGAGAGACTTAATGTTAAGTTAAGCAAAAGCTGGAGCGGGAGATGGCATTTCTGAAAGACAAAGATGATGACCTCAAACACTGAGATCTGAGGGCCATGACATAGTCGGATACTTTGAATGTCCTGGAAGGCCTTCCCACTCAATGTAGTGGATGTAGTGAACGTTGACGCAAAAATGATAAAAATGGAAATTTGATAATAACAACGATGAAAAAAAATCTCAAGTAATAAACTTCTTCCAGAAACTGATCTCAGGGCTCTCAATCTACCACTTACCTGAATAGACTCACACACAACAACTTGGGGTCAATCTTGACACTCGAACCGACTTATGAACTATAAGATCATAAATCTTGTGGGACACCACCTTTCTTTTTTTACAAGCATCTACATTCCTGAGGAGCAGCAGGACACATGGACACATCCAATTAAATAAACAACTTCCAGAAACTGAGTTTTGATGCAAAATGATACGTTCCTTAATTGATATGTTAGCATTGGTTCTAATCTTTCTACTGTAGTCATACAAAAGACACACGTTAAATCTCACTGATTCACTAAACATAGTGTGTCTCTATACATTCATCTGAAAGCCTGAATGGAACCAAATCTTAAACAGTGAAAACATCTGAGTTTATAAATAATGGTTCACATTTTGTTCATGATAACCAACTCTGTTTACAATTCTTTCGGTTTTCTGCCATTTAAATTGGATGTTGATGTTTCTGCCTGCAGCTCCTCTCTCAACCTGTCTGTTGTTCTCCCCTCTCTATCTTTATTCAGGGAGGTATATTAAACTGCTTGGTACCGTTCTGCAGCTGAGATAGCCCAGCTTTCAAATATGGAAGAATTAAATATGAAATACTGTGTAAGTGAACTAGTAATAATTCTGTAAAAGAAGGTTCATTTAAAGAAATAAGATAGTTGTTGGATGGGAGTGATTTATTGTTCGCGCCAACTAAACACCGCACCCCTTCCTCAAGAAGATAACAGCAGGACGAATGAGTCAGAAGAAACTCGGCTCTTCTACTCTGGACTTTGAGGCTGAAGGGTGATGGCCAGCCAGACAGAGGGGTGGGGGAAGCGGGCAGTTCTGTCCGCCTGCAGGCTCGAAGACCCACTGTGGGCCAAGACATCTCCATAGGCTGAGAGGACATCCAGCCGACCTGAGATGCAAGAACCTGGTTTCTAATATGCTACAACCATGATTAATAACTTTGAATCCTGCATGCCAGATCTCTCCCTTGTGGCTCTGCTGGTTCTGCCTCTTTTCAGGCCTCGTGTTCCTGACCTGTCGACTACGGCCATCCTGGGCCGTCTGTGTGCCCTGCAGCTCCAACCTGCCATGCACCAATGTGCTGAAGATGTGTTGCAGCAACTATTTAAAGAAAGGGAATTGAAAAGAAAATACATTTTGAGACTGGCAAACATGCCATGCAAAGGGGGATGATAAAATGATTTAGCATCCCACTGAGAGAGAGAGAGAGAGAGAGAGACGAAGAAACACAGTTTAATTTGAACCTACACGATGAAGACAATTATGTCCAGAGATACCAGAGAAAGCCGAACCAACTGCCCCAGAGCAAGAGATGAAAAAATGCGATCCAATTTAACTACTATCATCCATCAAGATCCAAGATGCAGAGATTCCAGAAGAGCAGCAGCCACCACTTCATCCAGCTTAACGTCCCATCTGCCCATCAGAAGCCTCAGGTGAAAACAATATACAATTCCAGATGTGAATGAGTTTGATGTTTCTAGGCCAAATCAACTTGAAGTCAGTTGATAAAGTAATTTGAGTTAATAAGTTAACCTCGGATAGAGAGATGAATGAACAGATACAGCTGTAATCCTAAAGGATCTATCTTACATTTCAACTCGTATGAACTCGCACAATCTTCCCTGCTGCTTCTTGAATGGATAAACATTAATCAAGGATATGAGTCACTGATTCTACCTGGTCACATGCAATCCTTCTCACTTTTCAAACTCTTACACGGTAACCCGAGCCTGGCCTCCAGCTTACATCTAAGCTATTCCATAACATCACTCTCACAAGTCCTGTGCACAAAGAGCCATGCTTAAAGAATCCTAGCCGCTATTTGATGCAGTAATCCTCACATTGCTTGAACCTTAAAAGCTACATTCTTGCCCGCCTTTATCGCCAGCCTCAGATGTTCCGAGTTCTCCGCCTCACACTTCAAGTAATGCTGACCCCTTCCTCCGTAGAGCTTGGACAAATTACTTCCTCCACTACATTTGCCCACATCATAAACATCTCAACTCAGGTCGATCTAGTCTCAAGTAACATGGGGTTTTGGGGGGTTTGCCGAGCCCGGCTGCTATGGCTGATTCCCTATGGAAGCTCCCCCACAACTCATTCGGCTAACCGGACGAGCTACACAAAGTTTAAGCCTCGCATCTCAATCACGTTTACCTTCAATACTGTAAATCTGTTAAATGCTTCTACTTGATGGTGTGGTCCTTGTTAGAGAAGTGTTATATCCAGGGTGGTAGAACCACTGATTCAAAAAGTCATTCTGATTGCTGAATAACATATAAATACTGCCGTGAGACTCGTGATGTGTTATGTTCTACCAGCACTGTTAGGACTGCGTAAATGAAAGAAGTGGGAGTAAATGAGTAGTAGCCGTTGATTCCCCGTAAAGACCCACTGATCAGCAGCTCATGTTTATGCATCAACATTCATAAGGTGCTTTGCATTGACCATTTGTGGTTGAATGCAAAGGGCGGGACGTGAGGCTGAACAAAATGCGCATATTTACAGGTTGATTTGGAATTTGTAAAAGGAGATGCGCACTGGCAGGTGCAAGGTTTTATAAATCTGAATATTTTCTGGCATACGTGCATTTCCTCCTTTGAATGCAGGCAAACATTTAGTGTGGATCCTACTGTTTTATAAATAAGAGCCCTGTGTCACCAGTGTACAGTCTTGTTCCGGGCTCTGTATACTGTACTATTATTAAATATGTAGATGACATCACCATCCTTGGCCTCATCAGCGGGGTGGATGAGTCTTCATAAAGGGAATGGATGAACAAGATCATTTATGGAGAGGACAATGAGCTTGTTCAAAGACAAAACCAACAGAACTTATTATAGCCTTCAGGAGGAAAGCCCCCCCTATGCAACCCCTCATCATCACGGGGATGGCTGACAGTTCCACATTTCAGGGTCTTCACGACAAAAACCTGAGCTCAGCCAAAAACACTGTGGCAACAGTGCAGAAAGCACAGCAGTGGCTCACAGTGGCACCTACATGACCCTACAGGCCTACAGGTGAAGAGAGGAGAGCAGTGTCACCAGTGTGAGCATCGTGGGGTTTGGATACGCAAACCAGGCTGAGTTTGCGTATCTCTTCAACAAGTTATTAAAACTGCAGAGAGAATCATCAGCTCTGACCGTCCTTTCATGGAAACACGATACATCTACAGAGTCTTGACTCTGAGATCTACGCGCACTATTTCCAATGTGCCTGTCCTGCCCTGTAGCTGTGCAAACTGTAATAATACTTATCTGAATCCGATTTTTTTATTTATTTTTACTTTCTGATACAAGAGTTCTTTCACACATCATAACCAAGTGAGCAAACTGCTGCTGGACTACTCTGGATGCTGAAACAAACCAATGTGGAGGAAACTTCTGGAAGTTGTACTTGTTCTTCTTAAGTATCCCTACCTGTGGCCGCGGGTAACCAGAGGCATGGCAGGACACCCTGAGGCTCTCTCCCAGGCGCACAGCTAGCCTCCTGGGCTCCAGCTGCACCAGTGGAGGGATACACACCAAGCTGTTTAGGGGGACCTCCACCAGGCTGAGGTGAGAGAGGCGCGGTGGCTCGGTGCAGACCAGTCGACGTTCTGCAGAGCTGAGCAGCCTCTGGCCCTCCTCATCAATCCAGCTCCTCAGCCAGTGGAGAGCACAGTCACAGCGCCATGGGTTGTCTACAGCAGAGCAGAGCACAGGAGGTTAGGTTGGAACCCCTTGATGCTGAGCCAGTCGAGGTCCTATCACTGGTGGTGGTGGTAGGGAGAGGACATTTCAGAGTACTGAAAGACAATGTTTTGTGAGGAGTGAATACGGTGTGTGTGTGTGTGTGTGTGTGTGTGTGTGTGTGTGTGTGTGTGTGTGTGTATGAGGTATATAAGCAATGTATATGTATTGACAGGAGGGTCATGAATGGTTCTGGACTGACCTATGGAAAATGAGGAAACTACATTGTGACATGACTGGACTAAAGGTTTTGGAGTAACCATACATACATTGACTGCATAAAGAAGTCAGGAATAATGTGAAATAAACTGATTCAATGAAATTATTATTGTTTTATTTGATAACCAGAGTTCAGTCTGCCTGGCTGGTTCAATAGATTTGTAGGAAATGGACATTTTTAGGATAATGCAGATTGCATTTGAATGAAAAGTAGAAAAACGAATAAGTTTTCCCAAGGATGTGCCCCAAACATCATGTATGTCAGAAAGCCAGTCTCACCTGTGATGCGCAGCACCTGTAGGCTGACCAGAGGTCGCAGGGACGCAGGGCCAATGGTGTGAAGATTGTTCCTACTCAGGTCCAGCAGAGCCAGAGAGGTCAAACCAACTAGAGCTTGGTCTGCTAAAATCTCGATACTGTTGTGCTGCAAATGGAGCTCCTGCAGGCGCTGCAGAGACATGGTAAACGGTACATTTCATCTATGGAGCCTCATCTAGGAATGAAGAACACTGCAGTGCTGAGCAGGACATATTGAGTTTATAGTTAAAACATGTGAAACATCATGGACATCATACATGTGCTCTAACATGCCTTACCTGTAAACCACGGAAGGTGTAGTCCAGTAGGCGTGTGATGTCGTTTCCTGCCAAGTAAAGGATGCGGAGATGTTCGAGTCCCTGAAACATGTCAGCTGTCACCAGGTGGACCCGGTTCCCGTTCAGAGCCAGCTCCAGCAACTGACCCTGGTTCTGGAAAGAGCCAGGCTCCACTGCTGAGATGGTGTTGTTCTGGAGGAAGGGGAACATACGAGGGTGACCAAACAAAGATCTTTGCGGCTCAGGAACTGCAGCTTCCACTGCTGATACAATTTGCATATATTTAAATCAGTGCCTCAACTGCTTCGGAGCTGATTCTTCTGTTTTGTTCCTTTCCTGCTGAAACAGACGTCTGACTTTGTTCCATCACGCTTTAGAATCTATTTTTCACCCACATTCAAATATTGAGAGAAACTCTGTTTGTGTGTGTCCATCTAAACATCACATAGAATGCAATGTTTGTGATGTTTGGAGTTTGTTTTCAACTTAAAGGTGAACTCCACTCATGTTCCAGGGAAGAACTACTGCATGTGTGAAGAAGATGTGTTTAGCCTTTAGTGTCTCCAGAGGGAGCTGTGTGAAGTCTAACAAGTGTTCTCAAGTGACTCGCTCACTTGTGATGTGTAGTAAGTTAACCTGTGGTTACTGTATGACCTGTAAACAGTCAAGTTGACACACAGCATGTATCCATAACAATATCACATAGTGTCATGCGTATAAA
This sequence comes from Anarhichas minor, assembly GCF_050575085.1. Classification (NCBI taxonomy): domain Eukaryota; kingdom Metazoa; phylum Chordata; class Actinopteri; order Perciformes; family Anarhichadidae; genus Anarhichas; species Anarhichas minor. The sequence continues at coordinate 5,566,808 of NW_027466517.1, read as the reverse complement.
AGTAGAAGACCACAAGGTGCCGCTGTACCGCGAGGATATCATAGATATAAGAAGTGGACTAAAGCTTAGTTCATACTCGCCGTAGTGAAGCCGGCGCGAGGGGTCCCAGAAAATGACGTAACTACGGCCGTCGCGTGGTGCGCATAGTAAGTGATCGCGCCGCTTGGTCGTGCAACTCTGAATCTTTGCACGTTGCCGCACGTGAGGCGCACGAAAAACATCATTATAGTGTTATGATTCGACCAATACTCATGTTTATCGAGTATAGCTTGAACACACTAGATATGTGTCAATGCATCGTCCATAAAAGTTATCTGTTCAACTCTGTGCTGTCAGCAGACTATATATATAAATATATATATATATATATATTGCACTGTAACTTTACTGTAATGTTTTAAGCTTTAACATATCTTATTGAATGCTGTATTGTAATTATTTTACTCTGTACAGTAGATGTACTGAAACAATACGTCACAGAAATATGTATGAGAAAATTGAAAAGGTATACACAGTACTACAGACAGCAGTGAGGGGAGGCAGTCCCTCATATCTGTGGTCTGAATGTTGAAACTAGCACCTTCATGTGTGCTAACATAATATAATGGAAGTTACTGGCTCCAGGACTAATCATCTGTGTTCTACAATAGTTGGACCCATCTTAACTGATGGAGGAGTAGTGGTTACACATACTTTGCAAAGTGTTCATTCGGTAGTATAATCGTATACTAAATGGCTGAGTACATGGTAATCAATTGCCAACATTTTTTTTTTTTTTTCAAGCATGTTTTCTTTTAAAATCTTCTTCTATTTGTTTTTTCAGTGCGGGATATATTCAGACCTTTTCCTTGGATAAACTGTTTTCTAAGCATTTTTTCTTTTAAGTGGTATTTCTGTTGAATTGATAGCAAATGTACAAATCCCTGGTTCCAAGTCGGAAGCAGTACTGTAGGTGTGTGCATGTATGTGTGCTTGTTACCTGCAGGTACAAGTAGTGCAGGTGCCGGAGCAGAATAAGGTCCTGTCGACGGATCTGACCAATCACGTTGTCCTGGAGGAAGATGGTCTTGACAGAGAGAAGATAAGATGAAGATGGCCAGAGGAAGAGTTGTGGTTAGCACTGGTACATCTTTCAGATGTGATTTGGTGGTGAACTGTATTTCATCATGCTGTTCTTGTGGATTCTGTTATCAGTCTGGATGAGGATAACATCCGTAGTAATCTTCTCTTTCAGTGAAACGGGCTTCATGCTAGATCCACTCTTCCATTCGCAGGGATTTTGGAGAACTTTTCACTAATTTCCTCGTATTTTGAATTTTCTCGAACACAATTTACGAAACAAGGTACAAACACCGTGTGTTCCAGACCTTTAGGAGGAGTCATGTGACAATAGCCTGTTGTTATCCAAACCTACGTTCTTCACGAATGGATTGTACGTTTCATTACTTTGAACACTTAATCAACACCACATCATGTTGACATTTTGCTGTTTAACTGCAATTTGAATTATAATATAATAAAAAATTGGCTATTGTTGCTATTGTGTCTCGCTGACCACTTCTCTCTCTTTGGAGAACTTCATGTGAAATACTTCTCTGACTCACGTAATTATTCTCCGACTCTTCCTTCTCTTTCCTCGTCTCTCCCCCGTGTGTGTAAATCTCACTGGAGTCGGGAAACTTGTCGGAATACCCATATTTGATTGGCTGAGCAGCATCACGAGATGTGATTTAATGTGCATGTGATTGGTCAGTGTGTTTCCTGCACCGCTGAACGAGTGCCGTAAAGGCTGGAAAAGCTGCGCCGGTTAAAAGAGAAGCGCTCCGTCAAAATGTATTAATTCTCAATTATCTATCGGTTTTAGGTCCAGGGTCCGGATACAACGGCGTCTGGGTCTGGATCTGGACCTCGGTCCGCCTATTTGTGACCCCTTCCGTAGCTCATCAGAAGAGAGCATGTCTTTACATGCCGTCCTGACATATGGATGGTTCTTCACTTGCAGGTTTATGGAAGTCTCTGTCCAGAGAAACCACCTCTGTTTTAATGCCTGTCAGCATCACCAGAAGCATGTCTTCTCTCCTCCAGCTCTGTGATGGAGACTTCCTGTGGACTCCTCCCTTTGCACTGATTGATTGTCATTGTGAATGTGTGCCCCGCCCCTGATTGGATCCAACTACACCTCCCCAGTGCAGTTAAACCCTGTGTTCCCCTGTCTCTGTGCCATTTTGTCTTCGCCCTCTGTGTCCAGCTATTTTCCTACTGTTATGTTCCTGGTGTTTGTTGTCTCTGCCTGTTTTTCCTCGACCACATTTCTTCCTCATCCCTGCTTGATTTGTTTGCCCGTTCTGACTGCCTACCTGTGTACTGAGCCTCTGCTGATAAGTGAAGTCGTTGTTTAGGTCGTGCATTTGAGTCATGTTCTTCCTGAGGTTCCACTTGTCGTAACAGCAGGACACAAAGCTTTATCATTGAGGCGTTGATGATGCTAATCACAATTCTCACGAAGGCTCATTCAAGCAAAGGTGGTTTCATAATGTTTCCGCTGGTCGCTTACACAGTTATCTGAAGTTAGAAGTGTTTGCTGAATCTGACGTGGCTCACTCCTATGAGCTCAACATAAGGCCCTACCTGTGTGGATGGAGGAATGTGTTTGGGGACGTCCCTCAGGCTGGTGGACCCACACTCCACAGTGAGGCTGTAGCAGCGACAGCTCACAGGGCAGGAAGGAGATGCTCGACTCGGAGCGTGCAGCGACAGAAGAAGCACAGAGAGAGGAAGCCCCCAAAGCACAGCCATCACATCAATGGACAGGACTGAAGATGAAGAGAGAACAGTGAAGACATAGGTCAGTACTGATCGATACTCTGCATTAACAACTGAGCTCAGCGTTTTGAACGATTAGGGCCAAACAACAAGCAGAGTGACTAATCTCCAAACACCAGATGTGATCAAATACTGAACGCAGGTATGGGTGGAGCAGCTTGCTTGTGTAGTTTCTGGAGTTACCTCCGAAGGCTTGAGCGATTAAACACAACTCAGTCGATAAAAAGAGAGTTGCTCAGTATCTCAGTACCTTGTAGGTTTGGGGGAACTATCCAGAGTGCTGATCTTTGCTTGCTGAACTTAAACACCAACATGTTCCTTTGGGTTCTGTGGTGTTGAGAGTTTGAGTCATTTACTTTTGCACACAATAACACTATTTTGTTGTGAGTCATTGTCCTCTATGTCATAATGCCAAATAAACAAAACTACATTAGACATTATTATGCATAATCATCTTCACTGTTAGTGTGTTAGCGTGTGCCTGCTGATATTAGCTCATGACAGATATTACATATATATATATTACATATTTGTCTGCTAGAGAGCCCTCACAAGTTTATTTTTCAATGTAAACTCTTAGTTACCTACATAACTTGGTCACAACTTTTTGATGACAAATAGTTTAACAAACAGAAAGAGAGTGTGTGTGTGTGTGTGTGTGTGTGTATGCACACGCAGAATATGTACACACTGTTGCTCACAATTCTTTACAAACCACATTTAAGAGATCCTTATTAACAATGTTTCATTATTTGTTTATGTTAATAGTATGAATAATGGACAATATATTGCTACCATATTTGACAAAGAACTCTCATATCAGTATTGGCCTTAAAGGTTCCGTACCGGTCCCGTTGTTTGGCTCCTAGCAGCAGCGCTGCTACAGCCTGAAGGCCCTCTGAGCCTTCAGGCTGTAGCGCTGATAGCCATAGTAGACATCAACAATTAGACCTCATTACATTTCAATTAGTCACAATACCTTTTCAACACGTGGTAATTCAACTGTAGCGACCATCAGATGTTTGTTGAGTGAATGGAAACATGCTTCCTGTTTGCATTCAGTGCTGTTCACCTTTTCTGCACCTTTTCCTGAGTGTGTTCATCCTGACGAGGAAGAACACTTCCATTTCTCTTCACCGTGTGATATTATGTCAAGGTTATTAACAATACGAAATATCAAATATTTTCAATGGAATTGTTTTGTTCTGCTGCCAAATGTGGACTCAAAAGTAAGTAATGAGACGAGCAGGAGAGACAGGTGGACGCAGCCTTTAAAACCACAGATACGGAGAAGTGATGTGAAAATCCATCAAGTGTTGAGAAGTGTGCAAGAGAAGAGAAATGTGATTTCATGCATATGAAGCTTACTGTACCTTGGATATATAAATGCAGGTGTGAGGTTGCAGCACCATTGAGACTATGTTGAAACCAATAACTAAATAACTCAGATGGTTTCATTTGTCAGAGGGCAAATATATGCAGAACATGGCTCTAGAAACCCCAATTAATAAATCAAAAATGTATGGTGGATGATATTCTACAACAATAGTTCATGGCTTTTTATAGCAAAGCCAGCCACACGTGTCATTGCCCGCTCGCTACATGCATACAGTCCTTTCAAAATAAACTGGTCTTGACAAGAAACAACTTAGTCAGATTTAGCAATAGATTGTGAAATACGTTTAGGCAAAAATACCATTCTTATGTTTTGGAAAAGATGGTTGTTTGGGTTCAAATAACTACAGAAGAGACGTTACTGAAGTACACGAGTTCTCCTGTCACACAGGGAACAAACAGAGGTCTCCAGGTGACCCTCCGCCGTCCTGAGTGGACTCTGTCTGCTAAATGATCAGTGGATTATATACCATCAGATTTTGTGGTATATATACAAATTACATCGCATTATTTTTCATATAGCTACAAATGCTGGATGAGAACAGCCTGAATGAAAGTGTGAATACAGGTCTGACAGAGTCACAGTAACAGTGTGATCTTACTATCAAGGTGTAGGAAATACTTCAGTGACAGTGAAAGAATGAATCCTATCAACAGCAGCTCACTGGGATTATGTCTTTGAAGAAGAATACATTCATTTTAACAATGATGACAACACTCCTTTAGACAAATATTCATCTCAGTCTCTGAATCACTGTCACCATAGGAACCACCCATGCCATGAGCCATTGACTTCCATCAAAGGATCCATCATCAAGGCCTGTTGTGTTTCTCCTGGAGGACTCACTGAAGGGCTCTGCTGTTTGCCTGAGAAGCGTTTCCCTATGGGGACTGCTATCATCATTATTTCATCAAACACTCAAACATTTGATTATTTTCACTTATTTCTTATATCTGACACAAGCTAAAGATGAATGGTAAATGCAGCAAATATAACATGAAGCTGGATGAGCAATATGAAATACTTTGTAAAGAACATCCCTTAATTATAAGGGCTGAGAAACAGCCTACTTTTAAAAACATATATGAAAATATTATATATATAAATATGAGGATGTGTAGTGTGTTATCCAAAACTTTCATATATAGAATACAAAGCCAGCCTCAAATATGAGCAAAAATTAGCATGAAAAATTAAGAAAATGAATTATTATTAGATATTTATTATTGGTTTCCTTATTTGATCATCTATCTCCATGTTATACAACATAATGCAACAGTTGGCAACAGTCCATTATTAGTTCTCTTTCATTGTTTTAGTGTTTCTAATATTCTGCCCTCTCAGAGGAGGATAAACAGAAACACGTCTCAATATAATGATGTCCAGTACAACGCACTGCTCAAAGATAAATGTCCACCTTTCCACCAATGTTGACTCAGCAACGGTACAGTTTACAGCAAAGCCTTTGTATTGAATGTCAATAGATTGAACCGGTGTATCTAACAAAGTGGCCATTGTATGTATATTAGGTCATATGTAGGCAATATGTAGTTTCAATATCTTTTTCATTTTTGTCAGCTATTACTGAAATGATATTCTGTTTTAACACTATTTACATTTTTGGCAATCATTTATTTCGTCTGGTGTGTAAAACAGCTCTTTGGTACTTGGGGCCATATGAAGGCTCGGAGCAGCCCTGCAGGTAGAACACACACATCATTCACATTCACTGATATGGACACACAGTACAATGAAGCATGTACTGGTTAAATGCCGTGACTGTAGTTACAGCGCATGTAATCCTGACAGCTGGAGTGGTTGAATGTCCAGCGGTGCTGCAGGCCACCTCCACACACTGAGCCCACAACACACAATAACACTGATCCCAGGACTGGACAGGCCCATCAGTGCTTTTGGCCTCAGAGTAGAAACACCTACAGATATATATGTACGAATAGATCATAAGAGTCATACTAGCTCAATGGAATCTGATTGTTGTTTCATACCTCGCTGAAGAAGGATGGAAGAGACTCCGACAGTGATGCCTGCCCCACACGACGCCTTCTTACTCCCTCTCACTTAGTGTTTGATCCCGATCACTCGGATGTGTTCTCGGTGTTGAAGATGAAGCTCCAGGCATCTGAAAGCAGAACAGCAGCAGCTGGATGTGTCCACAGTGCGCAGAGCACCGCGGGCCCGTCGCATCCTCCTAACAGAAGAACCGATGGAGACAGAAGCGAGAAAGCAACGAGCAGCGGAAGATCGGGCGAAGCGTCGAACGACGGCAGGCCGGTCGAGTCTGCAGCGCTGAGTCTAACCCGTGGAACGGATCAGGTGTCTCTGTGGAACATCCAGCTGCTCATCTGCTCTCCCGGACCCGGTGCACACTCTCATTCCATTAGTCCACGCTGCTGCTCCAGAGGACCACAGTCAAGTCAAGCCAGTAGCAACACGAAAAACACTTCCGTCCCGAATTATTCAGAATAAAAGCATCAAATAAGCGATCATATATCTGCAGGAAATCTGCTGCTATTCGGTGCAATCAGACATATTGTCACACTTAGAGTGTTATGTTAGAACATAACACTCTATTGGTAATATGTAGCCTGTTTATTTTGTAAAAGAAAGCTTCTCATGGTAGCTGTTGTTTGTGTCATGTGATTTATGTTATTACATAGTGCTACAGAGTGTGCTGACCTGATATCAGTGCATGTGGAGTATGGCATCTCAAGTCGAGGTGAATTGTCCTCCTTATACCAGGAGCAGATTTAAATGAAATGTCTGTCTCTTCCTCCTATGCTGAGACGTGGATACTAATTTCATATGTTGCAGCAGCCATCTTCTTTTAAAGGGAATCTGCCACCACGCTAACAGCTTATTGTCTGATGTTGGCGACAGAATGTCCTCGCTGAAAAACTAATGTTTTCATCGGTGTTTTTGCCTCACCTGTGCTTAAACCATATTGCAATGCATCAATTTAGGCCCCTGCTCCAATTTCTTTCTCATTTGAAGGACATAGCCTACTGGAGGACTTGAACTGGGTGGGGCCCCTAGGTTCCTCTGTGAGCGGATGTGAGCGGATGTGACTTTCCTCTCATACAGCAGCTCCAAGGAACCTGTGGAGGCAGTTCTCTGTAAGAAAACATTCTTTAGGCAACCACTGATACCAGTCTTTTCCATCTTCAGCCACAAACAGCATAGACTTTAATGTTTTTCCTTACCCGTCTGCAGGGGGTAAGGAGGCAAATGATAGACCCTTTTCCTCATAATTGCGTCACGGTGATAGGTGGCACAACAACTAAGAAAAGACTGGAGGCAAACATGATTCACCTCAAAGTACTAGCATACTCCAACTTGAGATTTTATTGCAAACCTTCGGCTGCTGCACCACAGCGGTGAGCTCACCACTCACACAGAAGTCTAAACAGAGATGGAGGGGAAGATGTTGCTAATAGTTCAACCTTGTGCAAGGCACAGCCGCGATGCACGGCCGCGATGAGCCTTTGGCTGCGGTTAGCAGAGGCTGACTTTTAAACATGTGAATTAAAGCCTGAATTGAATTTGTGTTTATTTTCTCAAAACCTGTACATTAAATGAGACAAACAGTATCACTGTCACCCAATCATGTGCATTGTTTATCAACATCATTGTTTGGAACCCTGCAGCCAGTTAGTTTTGTGTGTAGAGGGTGCGTGTGTTGGTGCGGCGCTGTCCATGGTGCTGAGACAGATTGGAGGACATTGATAGACAGAACATAATACAATAGACAGTTTCTAAGTTTGTTTTCTTAACCTCCAGACTTGTTGTGGTTGTGAGGAGAAAGAGAGAGAGAGAGAGAGAGAGAGAAAGAGAGAGAGAGAGAAAGAGAGAGAGAGAGAGAGAGAGAGAGAGAGAGAGAGAGAGAGAGAGAGAGAGAGAGAGAGAGAGAGAGAGACAGAGAAAGAGAGAGAGAGAGAAAGAGAGAGAGAGAGAGAGAGAGAGAGAGAGAGAGAGAGAAAGAGAGAGAGAGAGAGAGAGAAAGAGAGAGAGAGAGAGAGAGAGAGAGAGAGAGAGAGAGAGAGAGAGAGAGAGAGAAAGAGAGAGAGAGAGAGAGAGAGAGAGAGAGAGAGAGAGAGAGAGAGAGAGAGAGAGAGAGAGAGAGAGAGAGAGAGAGAGAGAGAGAGAGAGAGAGAGAGAGAGAGAGAGAGAGGTGAAAGCTACAAACAACAGTCAAAGAATGACCTCCTCCTGTCTATTCCTAACCACTTCTCCTTGGCCTCTACGGAAAACGTCATGAGGTCAAGGAGAGATGTGGAGAGTTCATGAGGAGTTAGGAAAAGACAACCGTGGTGCTTAGAAAATCCGACTACACTTTTACTAAACTACGTACTTATGATGCGACGGCAGATATCACTGCTGTAGGTCTGCCATGCAGAAACTACATCGAAGAAGGTCTACAAAAAGCGCAACTACAGCATGACCCATAAAAGCTTCGGTGACACAGCATGCAGGCTGCTCCACGTGGTGTGAAGGAGAACCCAGAGCTCCTTCCTGTCCCACGAAACAACATGCTTCAGTAGAAACTGTTCAATGTCAATATTTCCTCTGTGCAATAATGCTACATATAAAATGAAAGGAAAGGATTGTCACCGTCTATTCATATTCATCAACATGTATCCCATTACTTTATTATGACTGTATGAAAATAATTGTTTAAACTTGTACAAGCTAACTGTGGTGGAAAAAAAATCTTTTTAACCTCTCTGTGAGAAATAATCACGATGGAACTTCTTAAAGTATTAAAAACATATTTAATGAACAGACACTTCAATCAAAAGTCAGCTGAATGGATAGAGCTCTTTCCCCACGGATGGTTCGGAGGTCTAACCACAATAAAAAGACAAAACAGAGTATATACAGTATGTGCGTTATCTCGTCTCCTCTCCCTTCACCCTCCCCCTCGCAGATGTTGTCGGCCGCTGCACCCACCAAGGCCAGGTTCCCAGCCTTATCGTGGGAAGAGGGTTAGGGTGATACAAGTCATAACTAAAATAACCATATGATACATTTCCACAACACTAACCATATGGTTTGTTTTACTCACTGAACTAATGCTTCATAGTCATTATAAAGTGTTAGTGATCTCTGTCAGCACTAGAACGTAACGGCTCCTTACTGTCCTCAACCCGTCTGTCTGTAACATGCCAGTCGATCCTCCGACCTGCATGTCTCTCATTGTTGTTTAGCTGTGTCATGCCGACATATATTTGAAATACTCTGCATACTTTTGTTTTTCTTTAGCGTCTAACAATTCAACATCGTGTCTCTAGTCTCTATCCCTCGTGTTGTTGTACGTGTTGTTTCATGAGCCTGTGTCGCATGTCTTATTACTTGAAAGAGTCATAAATGATGTTTCTTCTGTTATTAATATTCTCTCTTCTTTTATTGTTTCTGCATGCTTTGTAAAGGCTAAATAATGCATCACTTTGTCATTTTAATCTTATATTCTGTCTTTAGGTTGATTTTGTAACATCTGGGACTACAGATGGAAAAATTGTCTCTTGGCTAAATCTGGCACATTTACAGGAATGTTTTATTAATGTGCACTGTACCTTATCAAATAAACTAATGTAAAAAATGAAATAAAAAACGTTATATATTATATATATATATATAAATAATGAATTCTCTTTGATATTTGTCTATAACCACATCTGTGCATGATTGTATCTTAACAGTAGGAATCTAGTTTTGTTTGTTAAATAACCTTTTCTCTTGTTTCTCTTGTTTTTTTTAATAGATAATAATAATAATCCAGACAATGGAATCCAATCTCAGTCACCAAAAAAAAAAAAAAATCACAGGTTGATTAGTAAAGATGAGAGCAGTCGGCAGAGTTGCTTTTATGATTTAATTTATTTCAACATCATCTTCACATCTGGCCAATATTAATATAAAATAATATAAGAAATCTGTGAACGAGTCCATCCAAAGCCCTATATAATGAGAGCTGTGGGTAAAGAGGCTAACTGGCAGCAAGGTTGTCACGTCAACCTCAGTTAATCAATGACATCACATCCTGTGATGACCGGCCTGTGTTCATCATTACCATGACTTTACTGTGCATGTCCATCTTTGGCACAGTTGGCTGCATGGTTTCAGTTCAGTGATGTTGTCTTCTGTCACATGATGGTCCTGTGAATAATCACAAAGTCAGCTGTTCTTCTGGATGATTCTAGAAGAGATAATGTAGTGCCAAACTTTATATCTACTACAACCAGTCTTATCTGGTAACAAACCAAAACAGTCATTCTTCGTCCATCTTGCTTTGATTTTAGTGCTGTAGTTGAAATCAGGTTAAGACTGGTCCTATGGGAATGCGATGGGGTAGAGTTGGCAGTAGTGATCCACATAGTGGACCTCTAGGCCCTCGCTGATGTAGTCGGGCAGGTCAGAGAAGTCCTTCCTATTCTCAGCCGGCATGATGATGCAGGTCACACCAGCACGACGGGCCTAATAGGGACAAGAAAATACAGTTTACTTGAGTAAATGATTAGTTGAAATACTTTTCAAAATTACTTTTACAAAAACAACTATATTTTGCCCTGACAGCAGTGGGATCTAAGGCTTGTAATGTCAGTTTGTCAAATCAACATGTTGGCCAACAGAAACATCTAAACGGCTCTCATCAAACACCTGGAGGGATGGCTTTCTGAGTGCACCTCAAGCATCTAGGCAGGCAGGAAGAGACCCCGCCACTATGGTCCGCACACACTCTACATGCAGTGTGGCAGTGTCGGCAGCTTTGTTCGGTGGGGTGAGTGTTGAGGATTTATGTACGACGGTTGCTTGGCCGTCGCCTTGCCCGCTCATACTATCTGTTAGGCATGACGGAATCTTTTTCTGGATCTGTGCTCGCTGGAACGACACAAGACTGATGTAAAGGGGGAGTGTGTGTCGGTTGCATCTACTGTACATGTTTCCATCCTCCTTGATGACCTAGGTACTGTGGTGTGCAGGGTGTCTACCGCTTCTCTTTTTGACCCCTGCAGGCTCAGGCTCAGGCTCTACCTAGTTCAGTTACCTGCTACCTAGGTTGGCGGGGGCCCCCTACTTGTCCGGTGTGGCAGCCTAGGTTTTAAAGAAGTAGGTGGGCTGCAGCGACTAACCCTTAATCAGTCGGGATCAGTGTGGTTGGGTCAATGTTAAGTCGCGGCAGCGCGTGCATTCATCGGGCTCCACTCACTCTACCCATAGAGTCCAGTAGAGGGCTCCACCTGTGTGATTTACAACAAAGGTTACAATAGTGTAACCCAGGTTCTATACGCACAGGTGGATCCCTCTAGTAAGGAGGCACATTTTTTCAGAGGGCAAATGCGTGCTTGTGATTGGAGCAAAGTATCACCCATAGAGTCCTTATTGTAAGCCAGGTTCCTTCTGTCTAACTCACACAGGCGGAGCCCTCTGCCAAAGGAGCCTATGCTTATGCAAATCATCAGTGGGCAAACGCATGCTCATGATTGGAGGAGAGTATTAGCCATACAGTCCTATAAAAGGCTCTGCCTGCGCGAACTTGAGGGTTACAACATCGTAACCTCCGTCTGTGCTCGGCTGTCCGGCTCTCTCGGTGCGCATTTCCACCGCAGTGACACGCAACGACCGGTTCTAAATGGCCCGGAAAGTAAAAGTGGCTCATGACTCCGGCCTTGTCTTCTTTACAGCACCCGTCATCCGGCCTTCACCACATCCCGGGCTGCAAACCTAGTGCTTGCTGCGCCCTCTCTCCCTGCAGGTAGTGACGGTGCCGCCTGCTCCCGGCATGCCTGTTAACCAGGAAAGACTGTCCTCAGTGCGTGGTCTTCGGTGATGCGACCCCCCAGTGACAGACCCAGATCCTGCTGGAGACCCAGGTCGTATTGTTGGGCGGGGCGGGGGGGAAAGGGAGTATGGGAGAACAAAAAACAGACTGCACAGAACAGACTGTCCCTGCTGCAGTAGAATGAGAGATTCTCTAAAGACTACCACTTTAAGTCAACAAGGACCGCTAAAATCAACACAGGCTTTGACGAGGAAGAATGTTTGGAATAAAAACAGACAACAGAACCAGTCAGATGGGCTGAGATGAAACCTATACTGACAACAGATACTGATATTGAGAAGAAAAAAAAGAGAATTTCTCCTGTGTTTGGGAATCATATTTATCTGTGTCTCTATCTTGTACTCACAGCGATAGTTTTCTCTTTAATTCCGCCCACTGGCAGTATTTTGCCAGTCAGTGACAGTTCACCAGTCATGGCTATGTTCTGGCGCACCGGCTGGTTGGTTGCCAGGGATAACAGTGCTGTGACGATGGTGCAGCCAGCGCTTGGTCCGTCTTTGGGAGTCGCCCCCTGGGAAAAAAGTGACGTTATTGACAAACAGAAAGGAGCATTGCTACCAGCCAGTGTATTTGTGATACCATCACAGGGAACACCAAAGCAGGATATTATCAAATCTACACAATGTTGAAAAATGCTACACAAATGAAAATGTATTTTGTCCTGCATACTATTAAGTAACTAGTAGGGATGCGTCCTGAAACTTGGTGCTAAACGTAAACTGCTTCTAAATGAGTAAAGAACGGGACTACTGATAAGGTCTGGGGTTAGCGGTACTTCAGAAGTTACGCAGTCTCAAACCTCCTCTGTCTCTGTGCCTTTACACGAGGGGTGGAGTCATGCTTTACACGCGCGCGCGCGCGCACACACACACACACACACACACACACACACACACACACACACACACACACACACACACACACACACACACACACACACACACACACACACACACACACACACACACACACACACACACACACACACACACACACACACACACACACACACACAGGCAGAGAGAAGAAAAAGATCCAAGATCCAAGATCCAAGATTGGCAAACAAGCAGAGCACGAGTGTGCAGAGATGCCCGTCCTCGTCCACTGCAGCTAACATCAGCGGGGAAATACTTTGATAAAAGCGAATCACTTTTGTAATTGTTTCGCTGCAAATGTATGTTTTTAATTTAGGAACTTCTTCTTATTGCTGCTCAAAAAGACTATTTGTTTATATACAAGAATAATGTAGCACTGTTGATATGAGTATGTATAAGGAACCAATAAGAGTACTAGTATGGATGGAACCCTAACGATACGCATCCCTAGTAGCTAGAACACAATGAGTCAAAGGAACAGATGAAGCAATAGTAATCAGGAAGTACTTTATATACATCACTGCATTGCCATGGTTACCTCAGGGACGTGCAGGTGCAGGTGGGAGTTGACCAGGAAGTGATTCTCTGGTTCCTGGGTCATCAGGAAGGTTCTGGCAAAGGTTGAGGCGATCTTTGCACTTTCCTTCATGACATCACCCAGCTGACCTGCAGAGGAGCACCAACATCTTTACTGCCCTATCCCTCCAAACAATAGAATAACACACACAATGAATAAGGTACAGCTCCTCCACCGTAAGGCGTAGATATAAACATCTGGTCTCTTCTGAAAGGTAAGAGGATAAGAAATAGGAATCTATTGTAATTAAACTAGACTACATTACCATTCCGGAGAAAATGGAGAAGCAATGAAGATTGAAGATTTCTATTTTATCCTAAAATACAACTTTTATAAATAAGAATGTATAGATAAATATTTAGGTGTCTCAGTGTTTGATTAATATACTCTATGTTCAGTTTATTTTGAAAATATCAGACTGGTGCTTGATAGTGTTTAATTAAACTCAGTCATGTCCTTCCTGACTGACCTGTGACCTCCAGTGACCCCTCTACTTTAGGGTCCGATCCTCCAGTAGGCCGGCGTAGTGAAGTCTCGATGAACAACGTCGACCCTCCTACAAAGAGAAGAAAGTGCAGGCAGAGTTTCAGCATGTCACATCTTTTATTGGTGTTGGTTTGATTGTGTGTGTGTGTGTGTGTGCGCGCCTCTCACCAAGAGAAGTCCATGCCAGCCCCATAACCACTCCTGGTGGGGTGACATCGTACATTCGATCCACTGTGAAGATGGGTTTACCCACATAGACCTGCAGGTTGTCGGGTGTAACGGTCACTGTGGTTTCTTCACCGCTGACAATACTGAATGCCACCTTTCGGAAAACCTGACAGATGAAAAAGGGATTACATGCAAAAGAACATTAGAAGATGAGCTGCTTGACAGACTGTCCCATGAAAACGAGAAATAATGTTGTCTTTGTCACAGTCCACTTATTGGTTTCCAAACCGATATAAGAAACTTTAAGATTGAAGTTTAGCAGGTGGTTTTCTGCTGCTTTCTGACCCATCCCCCTACCCTGCACACCAGTTATCTCTGCTGTTCCTTTTAACGGATGAAGTAGTAGCAGAATATACAGTTGTGTGAAAAAGTGTTTGCCCCCTTCCTGATTTCTTATTTTTTTGCATGTTTGTCACACTTAAATGTTTCAGATCATCAAACAAATTCAAATATTAGACAAAGATAACACAAGTAAACACAAAATGCAGTTTTTAAATGAAGGTTTTTATTATTAAGGGGGAAAAGAAATCCAAACCTACATGGCCCTGTGTGAAAAAGTGATTGCCCCCTAAACCTAATAACTGGTTGGGCCACCCTTAGCAGCAACAACTGCAATCAAGCGTTTGCGATAACTGGCAATGAGTCTTTTACAGCGCTGTAGAGGAATTTTGGCCCACTCATCTTTGCAGAACTGTTGTAATTCAGCCACATTGGAGGGTTTTCGAGCATGAACCGCCTTTTTAAGGTCATGCCACAGCATCTCACTCGGATTCAGGTCGGGACTTTGACTAGGCCACTCCAAAGTCTTCATTTTGTTTTTCTTAAGCCATTCAGAGGTGGACTTGCTGGTGTGTTTTGGATCATTGTCCTGCTGCAGAACCCAAGTGCGCTTCAGCTTGAGGTCACGAACAGATGGCCGGACATTCTCCTTCAGGATTTTTTGGTAGACAGCAGAATTCATGGTTCCATTTACCACAGCAAGTCTTCCAGGTCCTGAAGCAGCAAAACAGCCCCAGACCATCACACTACCACCACCATATTTTACTGTTGGTATGATGTTCCTTTTCTGAAATGCCGTGTTACTTTTACGCCAGATGTAATGGGACATACACCTTCCAAAACGTTCAACTTTTGTCTCGTCAGTCCACAGAGTATTTTCCCAAAAGTCTTGGGGATCATCAAGATGTTTTCTGGCAAAACTGAGACGAGCCTTTATGTTGTTTTTGCTCAGCAGTGGTTTTCGTCTTGGAACTCTGCCATGCAGGCCATTTTTGCCCAGTCTCTTTCTTATGGTGGAGTCATGAACACTGACCTTAAGTGAGGCAAGTGAGGCCTGCAGTTCTTTGGATGTTGTTGTGGGGTCTTTTGTGACCTCTTGGATGAGTCGTCGCTGCGCTCTTGGGGTAATTTTGGTCGGCCGGCCACTCCTGGGAAGGTTCACCACTGTTCCATGTTTTCGCCATTTGTGGATAATGGCTCTCACTGTGGTTCACTGGAGTCCCAAAGCTTTAGAAATGGCTTTGTAACCTTTTCCAGACTGATAGATCTCAATTGCTTTGATAAACCACAGTTAATTTATGTTTTAACAGGGGGGGGGGGGGGGGGGGGGCAATCACTTTTTCACACAGGGCCATGTAGGTTTGGATTTTTTTTCCCCCTTAATAATAAAAACCTTCATTTAAAAACTGCATTTTGTGTTTACTTGTGTTATCTTTGTCTAATATTTAAATTTGTTTGATGATCTGAAACATTTAAGTGTGACAAACATGCAAAAAATAAGAAATCAGGAAGGGGGCAAACACTTTTTCACACAACTGTATATGCAGGATGTAAAGCTGATTAAGACTGAAATATTTGTTCTAGTAGTCCGAGTAGTCTGACACATGTGAGCTCTGGTTCAGTACAGCCAAAGCTTTACAGTATTCTACCTTTTCAACTTGTTTCTGCAGGTTTCTGACTCCTGATTCCCTGCAGTACTGCCTGATAAGCAGGCCGAGGGCGTCGGATGAGATTGAGGCGTTCTCCTCAGTCAGACCACAGCGAGAGCGCAGCTGAGGGACCAGGTATTGCTGGTGAGACAGACAGATGGACAAGAAATAGAAGTTATGTAATAGCAAGGCATATTCATTTTTTACGTAGTACTTGTTACCAAAACTATCATTACAAATATACAACAATAACCGTAATCCTTTTCAAGGTCAAAATACATATAATATCACACCTCAGCAATAGCCAGTTTCTCCTGGGCAACATATCCAGACACATTGATCATCTCCATCCGGTCTCTGAGCGGCTCGGGGATGGTGTCGAGCACATTGGCCGTGCAGATAAACAGAACCTGTATTGGGACAGACAGAGATGCGTGGGGCTCTTTACAGTCTTCACTTGAAGACATGTAAAAATGTCATTAGCACCAATGTGGTAATGAACATAAGGAGCACACACTCCTACCTTTGACAGATCTACAGGAACATCCAGGTAGTGGTCGAGGAAGTTGGCGTTCTGTTCAGGGTCCAGAAGTTCCAGCAGAGCGGAGGATGGATCGCCCTGATAACCACGACCCATCTTATCCACCTGGTAATGACACATAAGGGAAAGAAATAAAATATGCGTTATTTACACACACACATATATACATATGTAATGTAATATGCTTCATCTTTGTCTTTATTTGTTTTGTTTTATGACAGAACACATTCATCAACATCTGGAAAGGAAGCGTGGGGATTAAGTGCAGCGGACTTTGAGACGATCACCACCCACACTATACATACACACTCAAGGGCCACTTTATTAGGTACACCTTGCTAGTAGCGGGTTGGACCCTTTTGCCTTCAGAACTGCCTTAATTCTTCGTAGCATAGATTCAACAAGGTGTTGGAAACATTCCTCACAGATTTTGCTCCACATTGACATGATAGCATCACATCCATGATGAGAATCTCCCGTTCCACCACATCCCAAAGGTGCTCTGTTGGATTGAGATGTGGTGACTGTGGAGGCCATTGGAGTACAGTGAACTCATCGTCATGTTCAAGAAACCAGTCTGAGATGATTTGAGCTTTGTGACATGCTGCACTATCCTGCTGGAAGTAGCATCAGAAGATGGGTCCACCGTGCTCATAAAGGGATGGACACGGTCAGCAACAATACTCAGATAGGCCGTGGCATTTAAACCATGCTCAATCGGTACTAAAGGGCCCAAAGTGTGCCAAGAAAACATCCCCCCACCATTACACCACCACCAGCAGCCTGAACCGTTGATACACATCAGGATGGATCCATGCTTTCATGTTGTTTACGACACATTCTGACCCCACCATCTGAATGTGGCAGCTGAAATCAAGACTCATCAGACCAGGCAACGTTTTTCAGATCTTCTGTTGTCACATGTTGGTGAGCCTGTGAGCCTGTAGCCTCAGTTTCCTGTTAGCTGACAGGAGTGGCCCCCGGTGTGGTCTCTGCTGCTGTAGCCCGTCTGCTTCAAGGTTCCACGTGTTGTGCGTTCAGAGATGTGATCTGCAGACCTCGGTTGTAACGAGTGGTTATTTGAGTAACTGTTGCCTTTCTATCATCGCCATCCACTCTGCCCATTCTCCTCTGACCTCTGACATCAACAAGGCATTTTGGTCCACACGACTGCCGCTCACTGGATATCTTCTCTTTTTCGGACCGTTCTCTGTAAACCCTAGAGATGGTTGTGGGTGAAAATCCCAGTAGATCAGCAGTTTTTGAAATACTCAGACCAGCCTGTCTGGCACCAGCAACCATGCCACGTTCAAAGTCACTTAAATCCCCTTTCTTCCCCATTCTGATGCTCGCTTTGAACTTCAGCAAGTCCTCTTCACCACGTCTAGATGCATAAAGGCATTGAGTTGCTGCCATGTGATTGGCTGATTAGCCATTTGTGTTAACAAGCAATTGAACAGGTGTGCCTAATAAAGTGGCCAGTGAGTGTATATATAGATGGAAAACAAAACACTGTACAATGGCTCACCCAGACTGACAGAGATCCCTCTGAGCAACAGTAGAATGAGAATAGACAGAATGACCAGTCATCAGAATGTATGCAGACCGGACCAGTATCTTTCCGATACTGACTTTGGTGATCCGCTGACTTTTTGTGCAGCACCACAATAAGACTGACTCTTTTGATTTATACTGAAAGTTTTGAATGGATTATTGTGGAATTTGGTGCACAAATCCATGTTCCTGGAGGATGAAATGTAATAACTGAGGCTGTGCGATGTGTAAATGGGGTACGAATGTTATTTAGTTGTGATGGGCAGGTGACACGTTGCATTGTAGCCCCTTTAATGGGTGTTAGTGGGTAAATGACAAATAGTGTTAAAGCGCTGTGAGTGGTCGGAAGACTATAACAGCGCTATACAAGTCCATTTACCATGTCGCTCACCCATTCATACAATGTTGGAAGGGGCTACCATGCAAGATGTCGCCTGCCCATCAGGACTAACTAACATTCATCCAACATTCTCACACAGCCTGTTTTGCCCAAGGACACATCAACATGTGCGCTCTGTATATTTGTCAATAGCAAATTGTAGAATGCTAACACTCTCATGGGGAGCATGGTAAACATTATACCTCCTAAACATCAACATGCTAGCATGATCATTGTGAGCATGTTAGCATGTTGATGTGAGCATTTAGCTCAAGTAAAGCCTGACAGAGCGGCTCTTGTTTACGTTTTAGGACAACGTTGTTCATCAGATAAATCTTCTTTTATGATATGGTTAATATTGTTCCCTCTGATGTGAATAATATTTGAATGGGTCGTGCTCTTCAGTGTGTGGCGTCATAATGAGGTTATTAGGAGGAGGTTCAACTGTAGGACAGCACTGAAGGCCCAGGTATGAAACACACGTTTTAGTATATAGTGTGAGTGAATGGTTAAAAAGTATATGACAGTAGGATTTCATGCTATGATTGAAGCTATCTACATACAGATAATGGTCGTCCACATGTCACTCTGTGTCACCTTGATGAAGCTCCAGCCCCAGTTATATGGGCCAAGTCATCTACAGGTAACTGAAGCTGAAGAAGTAGCCAGTAACAATCTGTTCATAGCAGACAGTTAATACCACATCGGCAGACTTACTGCTGTAATATCAATGTTCCTGATTTTGATTCATAATGAACTCATCAGACACAGCACCATCACACTGACCTCATCTATCAGCACCAACGGGTTCTCTGTCTTGGTTTTCTTCAGGCACTGGATAATCTTCCCTGGCATTGCTCCAACATACGTTCTCCTGGACACACACACATAATCACATTTCAGAAAATCAAATCAGATGTATGCTTTATGCTGGTGGTGAAGTCTCTCATTTTGCATTTGTAAGAATATTCTCGTTATCGGTCCTGAAATTCAACATCGGTGCATCTATAGTTGTAACTGATCACATTGTCGGTGCAGTTAATCCTAGAATCCGTTGTCCTTTTCCCGTTGAACATCTCGTTCTCTTCATGCTCAGCACCTGCCACATACCAGAGACAGGGCCCTGAATGTGAGCTATCATAAGCAGTAATGATGGCAGTATAGACTTCAAGACCTGTGTCCTTTGATCTCAGCCACATCGGTCATGCCTCCCACGCTGAACCTGTAGTACTGTCTGTTGAGGGCTCTGGCTATGGAGCGGGCAATGGAGGTCTTTCCTACACCTGGAGGGCCATAGAAACACAGGATCTTCCCCTGGGTGGAGCCACGCAGCTGGCTCACTGCTATGAATTCCTGCACAAAGACAGAGAGGAAGTCCAGTTAATGCTCCACAGCTTTAGATGTGTGGATAGCTAGAGTTAAACATTCCTCATCCAAGTATAAAAGTACATATTGTGTATTTATTGTGCTTTAACTGGTGTTTGAGTGTGTGCATATACTAACCAATATGCGCTTCTTTACATCATCCATTCCATAATGGTCTTCTTCTAGAACCTCTTTGGCTCTTCCCAGTGATAAGTTCTCTTCACTGTTGGTACCCCAGGGCATGCTGGTCAGCCAGTCCAGGTAGTTACGGGTTACACTGAAACACAGAGTGGTTGTTGTTGTGAAACAGAACAGAAAGGGTTGAAGCATGGACAGAACTCCATCGTGCTCTCTACTCCTCTTGTCCAGAATAGAGAGTGTTGGAGGAGACGGTGCTGCTGCACATGTGAAGACATGTTTATCTGTTACGGTTTTAAATGCCGTCACCACTTCATTCTTTTACATTCATTGCACTGAAAGTTATCTTATCTAATATCATCTAGAAACAAATAGAGTTATAATTCAATTACTGTGGTGTATTCAAAGCACCCTGAGCTGTCTCTAGTGCCACTAATAAATGAGCAAACGTGCTCAGTACAATGACTCAGATATGCAAATGATTCAAATAATCTGAAAGAGATGAGTGAACATCTCCGTCTGTCACAGCTGATTGTTGAGCTGACCAGAACACATTTGCAGGATCCTTTACAATCAATTCAATTTCAATTCAATTGTACAGCCCAAAATCACAAGATCCCCTCAGAGGGCTTTATGATCTGAACAAGATACTACATCCGTGGTCCTTGGACCCTCGCATCGGAAAAGGAACGGAGCAAAGAGAAACGCAGAAATAACTGCACTGCTCCTTGAGAAAAGCAAATGCCATTCACCACATAGGATTCATCTGGAGCTCTTTTAGAAACATTACATTTAGGAAAGCAGTAAATGTAAATCAAATCAAATCCTCCTTTTGATACTTTAATGACTGCTTATAAATAAGACATCAAAGAGTTCCAATGCTTTCACTGAGCCAACAGCTTACTATTAATTCTGAGTACACAATATCAAAGTGACTCTGTAACTACACCTCTCAGGTCACTCTGCAGGCCTCCACTTCCTCTGCTGTTAGGAAGGCACCTCCAGCTATCTACTGCAGCATAGAGCCCGTATAGAGCTCCCTGCCCCATTCAGTGCTGAACAAATTACAAATATCTTTTATGTCTCAATTTCTGTTGGAATTTTTACTTCCTTCTATTTCTAATGGGGGCGACTGTGGCTCAGTGGGAGAGCAGGGTCGTCCTTTAATCAGAGGATCCCCGGCTCCACTAGTCCATGTCCATGTGTCCTTGGGCAAGACAATGAACCCCACATGTATGAGTGGGTGTGAATGGGTGAATGATGACATGTAGTGTTAAAGAGCTTCGAGTGGTCGGCGGACTAGAGAAGCGCTTTACAAGTACAGTCGATATATTGCCACCTAGCGGTCTTCCTCTTCACTGCCGTTTGCTGTAATATTCTTACTTTTCTTCGCATCTTACAAACTGGAATAGTGTGAAACCATTGATAGGAATCTATATTCTCATGTGCTTGTGCACTCACAAATTCATCTATCGCAACAGATCTGCAGATTTAACAAATGATATGATCCACCTACAGGCAAAGAATGTGGTCTAGTAATGAACCGACTCATATCTCATATTCACAGTCTACTGCATTTTGTCCTGTATATAGCAACTAAGGGTAATGCCACTCTGTTTGGTAGTCATCAAGATAACTGGTTCCTCAAGACGAGCTACTGTAGTCAGCCAGCCTTCAGCAGCCGGTGCCGGCCGACCAGATGAAGCTCCTGCTAGCCGTCCCACGGCACCCCCAGAGTAGCCGGGAGGCAATATTATTATCCAACACTTCATAAACCTTCATTGTTATGCAGATAATAATGCCAGACAAAAACAACCAGTCAGCTAAATTCCAAGTATGCCTTAAGGACATAAAAACATGGATGACCTGTACTTTCCTGACGTGAAACCGACAAAACTGAAGTTAGGCCCCAAACATCTTATATAACGACATAGTTAGTCTAGCTGCCATTGTTAAACATCTCTGAGTAATCTAGTGGGACAAACAAATAAACAAGACCAACTTGAACTCTGACGAGTGGTTGTCCAGAAGTCCCAGTTTGTTGAGTTCTTCGTTGATGACGTCCATGATGTGCTGTGGGACGGTCCTCTCTTTGAGTCGCTCTCTGAACTTCTCCTCGATAGCGTCTTTGTCCTCTTTCTCCAGACCTAGTTCCTGAAATCACACAGCACACACAAATTGTGCAGATGTTAACAAAATACTATCACCATTGCCGACAGTAATGCTATGACCTTACAGGAGAGATACAATATGATAAACACAGGTGCCATGTTCACATGAAATAATGCTACAACAAATACTACCTATGGCAGGGTTATATGATGCAATATGTGGCGGTTCAGATGTGTGCTGTGGTAGACGTACTCATCATTCAGTCACTTTAGAAGCTGCACTGGTGTAACATAGAGGGAGAATAGGCTGCAAGAGTAAAGACTGACACAACGACAGACAGACGTCAGTCTGTTCTACCTTCTTAATGATCTTGAGCTGCTCCTGCAGCAGGTACTTCCTGTGGGTCAGTTTGATCTTCTCCTCCACCTGAGAGCAGAGCAGGGACACAGATGAAGGACTGAGGGTGATTAGCAGAGCAGTGGCTCATACATGTTTGGTGATGACCTCCGACCTCTCGGCCCAGACGCTGCTGCAGTTTACTGAGCTCGTACTCCTTCTTCAGCAGAGACAGAGCCTTGTAGAGACGCTTCGGGATCTGCAGAGACACACAGCAATGGGTTTCATAGGCCTGCACACGTCCAACTCATCAATAGAATTATTTCATATAAAGATATTAACATTTATATAGAAAAGCTGTAGGAAGCATCTGTGTTAGGTGCATTGGCCAAATCAACCACTTATTCCCCAACATATTGTCTTGTATTGTGAAAGGGGCTCACTGCTGCCCCTTATGGTTGATGGGTAAAACACAACACCCACTTTGACCGTGGTTCACACCAACCGTGGTTACTGTGGGTGTTTCCTTCCTAACCTGCCTCAGGGGGCAGTAATAATCACATTCAAACTCTCCTCATCAGAATGAACAGATGCCGTCCCTGTACTCGAGAAAGCCGCACAAAGTTGCGTGTATAATTGATCTGAACAGAATAACAGTACGTTTCATTTGAAGAGAAAGGACATGAAGGATCAGGACTACCTGTTTGGTTTGGCAAATTATCAACTTCCCCCTGCTGTTACAGAGCAGCCCAGAGCCGCTTCCTGAGCTTTAATATACTAGAGGAATCCACCAGGACTGTCTCCCACAGAGTGGACAGAACAGTCCCAAACAGGCCTGAGCACGGAGACTACTCACATTGATCTCTTCCAGGACGTCCTGTAGCTCCTGTGACTCTGCTCCTGTCAGAGCGGCTCCCATGTCGCTGAGGTAGATGGGATTATCAACCACTCTCTGACCTGCCTGCATCATCTGGAGGACCGACTCTCTGACGGACACACACATTCACAGCACTTAAATTAAAGAGAGTAGAAGGAGCTACTTCCAGTCATCGTGTTTAGGTGCTGCCTTTATGAATCACATCAACTTTCAGCAGATTGTGAGCAAAAGAGAATGAATTGTGAAGGAGACTTGTAGAGTAGATCAGAGTGTGCATGGAGGACGGTGTCGGTCCGTAGAGCCTACAGAGGGAACTTTATAAAACAAAGCTAACTTCAGGGTCAGCTCATCATTCACTGTTTTCTGTTGCAAACTGTGACGTCAGCTGCAAACATGTTTAAAAAAGATCCTTTTGAAAATGACTGGCAGCGACTGCATCTGATGACTTTACATTAAAATCTTTACATATTGCACATTACATGAGTTGATCTGCTGGCTGTCAACACCAACTGGCCCAGACTGGAACAGACCTGGTCCCATATCATATTCATAAGCAGCTCAACAGTCCTATGTGGGTCCCTGTAGGGCCACAGCCAAAGAGGATTTCAGATGCTCAATCTAATTTGAAACTTTTTTTGTTTAAAAGTAGATTGGTGTCCGATACTGTATTTCACTGTTAAATGAACCCACGACTTAAACCAAACCAAGCAGCATGCTCCATCCATCATCATGATCAGAACCAGGAGACTCAATCAGGAGACTGTGCATGAATGTGCACAGGACGGACCTGATCTCCAGTCATGTAGTGATCAGTTAAATGAAATATATAATGAAG
>NW_027466517.1:5455000-5537500 GCF_050575085.1 Anarhichas minor | reverse complement strand
ATGGATACAGCATGGTATCGCAATATTTTGCGTACTAATATCGTATCGATACACAAATGCCAAATATCAATCTTTTATTATATAAACTATTAATATTTCAGATAGGGAAGTCGGGATTCACTGTGATTAATCACATTCTTATGTCATGTTTCATACCATAACTAAGAACGTTCTCTTGCATTCAACACTAATTTCTTCTATTTCATGTTGTCATATACATCGACATGACTGTGTGTTCACAATATATGTCACTGAATCATATATATATATATAATGTATGTCACTCTTTGTATAGTACTTTCCGTAATAACAGGTGGAGTACTTCACATGATAAAAGTCTATATGTGATCCTTCTATTCACATTATGCCAAGTTCAAATTAAAATAATAGTAAATATATAAGTTGTCATGAACCGGTTGTGCTCATCTGACAGAGATCATAAGATATAGCAGTATAACAAAACAATGGACAGATGTCACATACGTCATATTTAATTGAAGAGACTTTAAAAAGGCCAGAATAGGCTCGTTTGAGACGGATCACCAGCGATGCATGCTGGTTACATTTGTGTCTCTGCTCTGACATCATGCACACGCGGTCAATGACTGAAAGATCTATTAACTGATTGGCTCTTCATTTTGACAACAAACACCACCTTTTGTAGAAAATCCTATTTTTCGGTGTAGTTGTAATACTTAACTCTATATTGTTGGCTATTAATCTCATATTGTGCAACAAAGGTTTAATCTGAAAACATATCTTGTGTGATTGATAATAACAAAGCTTATTTATATAGAACATCAAAGTGGTTCACAGGCAGACTTAAAAGGACAAAGGATAGAATACGCTGCACACACAGTCAGGGCCAGAGGTATCCGGACTGTCACACAATCTTTCTAATGTTGCCTCTTTACACGACTCCAGTGGATTTGAAACTAATCAGTCAATATGTGGTTGAAGTGAAGACTTTCAGCTTTAATTCAATGGATCAAACAAGTCTACACTTCAACTCCCGTGAGATGATGTACAATCCAATGAATTGGTTGCTGTGTTTCCTGGACCACTGAACGTAAAGGATAGTAAAGGTGTGCCAGTTAAAATAGAAGCTCTGCGTCAAAATGAAATAATTCTTAATTATCTATCGGTTGTTGGTCCAGGATCCGGATACATCGGCGTCCGGACCCGGTCCGCCTATTAGTGACCCCTGATGTAGACTAATACAAGCAGTACAGTTTGATGATGATGAAATGAATGAAGAGTTGTTTTGACAGTGTTGGTCATAACACTGACAAAACCATTGTGCTGCAATAAAAATCACTGAAGTGAGACGAACCAATGAACATGTTATCTCATCGATGAAACAGATGTTCACAAACTGCATCATTTCCAGTAATAAATCACAATACATGGAAATAAAATGGTACTGTGACTCAAGTATGGTGGTAATATAGCATCGTGGGGCTGCTGGTGATTCTCACCTCTAATTAAAGGAGCCCAGATGTTCCATTCACATGAGGTTTTAGCAGTTAAAGCCAGTAACAGTAACATGGGACGGTCGAGGACTACAGCTCTTTTTCTCAGGCCTGTATGAACTCGACCATCAATGACTAGAGCAGATGAGACTTATCAGACTTACTGATCATCTCTCTTCAGGAAGACGCCAGCATACGGCTGAGCCAGACGAACCTTCCTCCTCAACAGCTCCATCAGTGCCTTGTTCTTTACCTGACAGGGAGAAAGACAGGAGTCATACACACACCACAGCGATCTACCCTTGTATGTAACATTCGGTAATCCTTCTAAAAGGAAGGGAACTTTCGGGTCATTCCAGTAATCGTCTGGGAAATCACCCAACAGGAGTTTTGGGAATTTGTTAGTCCACATAACCAATCAGTTATCAGTGCAGAAGCTAATGTGGTGACAGATGTCACACATCTGCAGAGTCTGAGGAATTGTAGAACGGTCCAGATAAAAGAATTGGCAGGCAACAGTCTCTTTAGTCCTAAAGATTAGGTATTTCTAATACACCGCTAATTTCATTTGCGGCCTTAAATATCTTTTGCACTATAAGTGTCCGTATTTGATGAAACTATGTGTAATATAATTTTAAAAAATCTCCAAACCTGTGCTGAGATAACCCTGGTGACCTCACTGGGACGTGTGCTGGCTGTGGGTGTCCACTAAAAATAAGCAGTTTGATGGCCAGCTCCTCCAGCCCACATGTCAACGTGTCCACCATGAGAGTGTGTGTGAATGAGCATTAGATCAGCAGGTAGTCATCAATGTATGCACTTTCTGTGGTCAGAAGACCATTCACCATCCGCTTACATGTCAGGACGAGTTCATTACCACGTGCTGACTCAGTGGGATGCCCCATTAAAGGAGCTTTATTGAGAACAGGTTCCAGCTGTCTACAGAGCTGTACAGGGGGGTGTTGCAGTTTGGGGTAAATTGTTTTCCTGAGTGCTGAAGAAGAACCCAGCTACAAATAAACTCAACGTTTCTAAAGGGACAGTACAACACACGATGACGGCCTTGTCTTCAACAACAGGTTGTGAGCAATAGATCGAGCTGACCCCGTTACGACACACAGCGATCTCTCACTGCAAAGACAGCAGCGCTGCTGTGTGGTTGCGTCATCCGCGTGTCCTTGAAGGCAATAGAAGCATCATCCTCACCTCTATGATCTTGATGAAGCGGGGGAACACTGGGTTCCTGCTCACAGCGATCAGCGGCACATTAGGAAACACCTCTGGGACCATCATGGGGGTGAGGGCGGTCATCTGGGGTCCATAGGGCACCCCCCCATCTCCCCCAGACTCTTCTCCCCCAGAGCCCGCACTGTCCCCGCCGTCCTCCCCCGAGAAGCCCGCGTCGCCTACCCGGTTCCCGAACATTCTGTCCTGAATCATATAGGGTCGAGAGGTCGGTGTGAGGAAATCGGTTTGGCCACGGAGAACGAGCCCGACCCGCATCCACCGGTGACGGGTGACGGTCAGCCTGCAGCCCGCTGTCATTGCTGTGCTGACCGGAACGTTAGAGAAGGACTGTGGAGGCTGGAGCCGGCTCAGGGCTGATGTGTCGGTCAGGAAGGGGCGGCTGTTGCCGGTCCTGAATGTCCCGGACCAGTTTAGTTTTACAGCCAGACCTGACTTTCTGTGCAGATGTCTAGCAGCGAAGATCATCTTGGCGCACGTCGCCATTTCTGGAGCTGTCTCTCGTTACAGCATCAGCATGTGACCGACCTACTTCCGTCAACGTTTGATGACGTACTGCTTCACCAATTGGCTGATAGGCTCGTTTGAGTTTGTTTTTCCTTTTTTTATTTAACAGTTGCACATGTACAATTTCACAAATTGTCAGTAAGAAACGGCAAAATACAGACATTTAAACTAACATGCGAGGGGGGCAACCGCAAAAAAAAAAAAATATAGACAGAAATAATAGCATAAAAATTGAAAAAATGTAAATAAATAATATAAAGAGAAAATGGGGGACACTAAGGCACAAACTCTGATTATGTAATTACAAACATATATCACAGGCAATGCATGCCATTACTGTTCTTATGGCCTCTTTGTTGGAACAGCATTTAAGTGTGTTTAACTACATTTCAAACTCTTTGTAATGGATCTTTGGCTTGTAAACTTACAGCGCCGCAGTTAAGTCCTCATAATTGAATCATAGAATCATCGTGTCTCGGTCTTAGGGTTTGTTTGTAGTTTGTTTCCTGTCTTATTTTGATAGTCACTCTACTCATTTGACATGTCTTGTTTTACTTCCTGCCTTTGTCTTTTTTTCATCTATTTTCATTGGTGTTTAATTAGTTAATTAGTCCCTTGTGTATTAAGTCTACGAGCTTTCCCTCTTTCAGTTGTCTGTCGTGGGTGTGTTCCTTGGTCCGTATTCCTGTCTCTGTTCCTCCATACTGCTTTGTTCTTAGTTGTATCCTTTGTTCTGGGATGTGCCTCTGCCTGCTCCCTCACTTCTGTTGCCTGCCTGCTATTATAACTCAGCTTTTGTTCATTCAACCTGCCTGCCTGGTGTGCTGCATTTGGGTCCTCTTGAACAGAATTGTGACACATACAATTGCTAATACTCTTATAGAGTGCAGTCACTTTACATAAAGCTCACAAAGTCATGCTATCATTATCATTGTGCCTTTTCAGAAACTTAGAATTTATAATCTGTTACGATACATCAAAGCAGTTCTCTATTTGTCTTCATAACTGGCTAAGGTTATGATAGATACAATGTCCTGTGTAACCCAGGATTTGGATTCTTCTCCGCAACAATGAAAAATTATAGGTCAATAACAAACCTCCCATTTTTAAGTAAAATAATTGAAAAAGCGTTTTTTCAACAGCTGAACAACTTCTTGGCCGTAAATAACTGTTTTGATGTCTTCCAGTCAGGCTTTTGACAGCACCACAGTACTGAAACTGCTCTTGTTAAGGTTTTCAACAACATCCACTTAAACACAGACAATGGCAGAAGTTCAGTCTTAGTATTACTGGATCTCAGTGCTGCATTCGACACGGTCGACCATGCCATACTACTAGAAAGACTAAACATCTGGGTGGGACTCTCTGGTACAGCACTCAACTGGTTTGAATCCTACTTGAAGGACCGAGAATACTTTGTGTCTGTAGCTAATTACACATCAGAGCTGACTAAAATGACATGTGGTGTTCCCCAAGGTTCAATACTGGGGCCTCTTCTGTTCAACATCTACATGCTTCCACTAGCTCAGATTATGGAAAACAACAAAGTGTGTTATCATAATTATGCAGACGACACACAAATCTACATAACTATGTCACCAGGGGACTATAATCCCATAAAAAGGCTGGGTAACTGCACTGAACAAATCAACAACTGGATGGGCCAGAATGTTCTTCAATTAAATAAAGATAAAACAGAAGTAATTGTTTTTGGTACCAAGGACGAACGATTGAAAATCAGCGCTCATAACAGTGTAGTTATGGATTCAGACCTCAACCTGAACAGAGCCATATCAAGACAATTACATAATCAGCCTACTATCTGAAGAATATATCAAGGATTAGAGGACTTATGTCTCAACAGGACGTGTAAAAATGTGTCCATGCATTTATCTTCAGCAGACTGTCCCCGCTACTGTAACGGTGTGTTTACAGGTCTCTGTAAAAAGTCTGTCAGAAAGCTGCAGCTCAAGTCCTCACTAAGACCAGGAGGGTGGATCACATCACACCGGTTCTGAGGTCTTTGCACTGGCTTCCTGTCAAACAAAGACTTGACTTTAAAATCCTGCTGCTGGTTTATAAAGCACTGAATGGTTTAGGGCCAAAACACATCTCTGATCTGCTGCTACCTCATGAACCATCCCGACCCCTTAGGTCGTCTGGGACCGGTCTACTTTCTGTTCCCAGAGTCAGAACTAAACATGGAGAAGCAGCGTTCAGTTCTTCTGCTCCACATATCTGGAACAAAGTCCCAGAAAGCTGCAGGTCTGCTGAGACCCTCAGCTCCTTTAAATCAAGACTGAAGACTTTTCTGTTTGCTGCCTTTAATTCAACCATATTCAAGGATATTAATCAATTTCTGCATTTTACTTTACTACTGTATTTTATTTCTTACACTGCTTTTTAGTGTTTTAACGACTGTTTTTAATGTTTCAATGAATGTTCTTAATTGTTTTTAAATATTTTCTTTTGCCTTATGTTTTGATGCTTTTAATGGTTTTATGTGAAGCACTTTGAATTACCTTGTTGTTGAAATGTGCTATACAAATAAACTTGCCTGCCTTCTTTCAAACATGTCATTTTGGCATGAAGGTATAAAGCATGATGCATGTTGACTATATAATGCATAATATCCACCACTTACGACACTTGATAAACCTTGTTAGAAGTTTTCATGAATGACTATAAACAAAGTTTGATTAAGCTTTAATGTGCATTATGTCTTATCAATGTGTTTGATGCATTATAGACATGACCTTCATAGATAGTGTTGCCTTTTTTCATTTTGACAAAAGAAGTTAATCTTAAATTCTAACAGTACGGTTGGTAAAATCTTTCCACAAGCTACAATCCTAACAGCTGTGAGTTCTAACAATAGCCGTGTTCATTATGTGTTCATGTTCATAATGATATTAATGGGAGTGGCTTTTTAGGAGGGAGGCCTGAAGGGCGGGCTGCCAGTGTTGCAGACTCTGTGACATTTTTGCTGGATTTAACAACTTTTGGAGCTAGTGCTGCTACTTTCATTAGAGTTGAAGAGTTGGCAACACTGGGTTGGGTTTTTCAGTTGGATTGTTGAAATCGTTTAAACACAGCAAAGATGGATTAACAAACCTGCTTGTGGGCAAAGTCAAATGTTCTGATGTCCAAGTCTGATATTTATGCTCCACAGTCAACCTATATGCAGGTTCATAAATGTTTGACAGTTGAGTTGTTCTGCCTCAGCAAAATATATTATATAATATATATATATTGTATCGGGCCCGACTGTATTATGTGTATTGGAGAGATGGATTTGCTATGGCACAAAGATTAAAAAGGCAGGTAGATATCCTCTTTAAAGCCGTAGTGCAAATGAAATACTTTGTTTCATTAGGTGCATTCAAAGCCTTTGAAAGGTCATCCAAAGGCTCAACAGGTTCAGTTAATGGTACAATTACAAAAACGTTTCAGTGGAGATAAAGATGAAAATCCCTTTTTAACCCTTTTGCTTTCACATTTAGATCACATCCTCGTTCATATTGTGCACCTTTAGAACAATGTATCCAAAAAAGAAAAAAAGTCTTCATATTTTTATATCAAAATCGAATCATCTTGTCCTCCAGTGAAACTAAATCAGACGTATGCTTACTTAAGCTAATACCAACCAATTAAACAAATATCGTGAAAACATTTGACAAAGGAGGTGATGTGGACCCACAGTAGGTCCGTACTGCCTTCAACTATAAGCCTGCCCACTTTAGCGGTCCAATCAAATGCAAAGGATTTGACTTGAATCCCTCTTGTAACTGTACACCGCTCAAACACTGGGGAATGTGGCACAGAACAGAAGCTAAAGACGCTCCAACTCTAGTGGCACTGGGACTTTAACAATAGTCAGTTAATCCAGGTAGAAAAAGCATCAATGTACAGATGAAGATGTAAAGATAGACAGTACATTGCTGCTCAGCGAACTTCAATACAGCAATAGGACTCAGGAAATAAAAGGAATTGACAATAAAACAAATGTACACAGCATAATTTAATTTCCATAAAGTAGACACTTGGATACAAGATTCAAATCAAGACCTGTGTTCTGCAGTCATCTAGATTGAAGTTTTACTACAATTCCACATTGTTTATATCTGTAGCAGTTTAGTTTGGAACGAACTTTCCCAACAACGAGGTACGTGTACTTCCTAACATACTTGAAATCCACGACAGAGAAGCCTTGGCTTGTGTTAATTCTATGACTATAGAAATAGAATGAGAGTAGAACGGACATTCAAGTGTTTGCTGTGGTCGTTTGACAAGCTCTACAGAAAAGCCCTGTACTTTGAACATAGAGTTAGCCCGCTACAACGGTGACAGGACCTCGCAATGGTAAAGGTACACATTAAAAATGGCCGCCGCTGTGACCATCCTGCTGTTGATTTGAATGACAATGTCCATACTACTCTCATTCTTGTTCTATGGAGCTGACATGAAGCCTGATCAACTGTAATGCAGCCTGGATCACAACCAATGTATGCATTTAGAACAAGTCCATCTCGCTCTGTCTCATGTCCAGTCTGTTGGACTGGATGTTCACATGCAGCTCCCTGACAAAAACAAAAAGAAAGACAAGAAAGAACAAAAACAAGACTTCAATCCGTCAGGTCTTCCACCTTCATCCCTAAGCTGCTGTATGAGGTGCTGTAGTTTCCACAACATTTCAAATGGTAGCAGTGAAGACATAAAGGACTCCTCTCCTGCCTGCCCCCCTACACAGCAACACCCACT
Organism: Anarhichas minor; assembly: GCF_050575085.1. Lineage (NCBI taxonomy): Eukaryota > Metazoa > Chordata > Actinopteri > Perciformes > Anarhichadidae > Anarhichas > Anarhichas minor. Next base: position 5,529,515 of record NW_027466517.1, on the reverse strand, counting down.
GAAACCCACCAACTGGTATGGATTTGATGGGCTTTTACAGTTATACTTTTGATTGTATGTGCAGAGTATCTCTCATACTGTGACCATTCATCCCACAGGACACAATAGTTTTACAGCAGTCTTATTTGCTGTATAAGGAAATACAATAGTACAGAGACAACTGAATGGGTTAAAAAAGCGATTGGCGTGAAAGCACCCCTCAGGTGTAACATAGACCTTTAACGCTCTAAGCTGACCAATCCATCTGCATACTGGAACTGCTCACTGTTTTCGTACTCCAGCATATCTAGCGCGACCTCGCAGCTCTCCTTGACGATACGTTCTCCGTCTCCAAGGTGTTGTTGCAGCACAGCCAGACACTTCTCTTTGCCGATGGACCCAAGAGCCTCTGCCGCCTCGTGTCGGACCATAGGGTTCTCACTAGAACACTCCAGAGCTGCACACAGGGCTGGGACCGATGCCGGATGCTGCATCTGACCCAGGACATAGCCGATCTCATGGCGGAACAGAGCACTGGAGCACTGCAGGCCTGGAGACAAACGTGTTAACAAAGAGACTGCATGACATATAGGTTTTTCCAATGCCATCATCATTCCAGCATTTTTTCAGAGTGCACACAGAAAAATCACATTTATCAGACCAGAACATTCCCTTCCTCTAAAGCTTTATTTTTACATGGTTTGAGCTGACTTTACAGTAAATATCTTTGTTTTTACTTTGCACCTGCTTGTAGGGGTGGGACAGTTCACAAAAGTCTCTGTTCAATAAAAAAAAAAAAAAGCTAGCTTTGTGTAGTCCGTTACGTTACGTGGTGGAGTGGATTCTTGGATGCATTGCGATTCTCTCATGAACAATTATGACTTGATGCAGAAAACTCAAATCAAAATTTTCAAACTCAATTCTCAACGTTATGATCGCCTGTAACAATACTGTGACGCCGGGCTGTCCATTCCTTCCCGCTGCCCCTGAACGCAACAGACGTAACACACGCGTGTCTTGTTTCAGCGACACAGCGATACTCTACAACCAAACCAAAGCTAAAGTCATTGAGTCACTGAGGATAGAAGTAACACGTTATACGTGACATCCGTTGCCACATAATATTGTGTCACCGTACCTGTGCACGTTCTCTGTATGTATAGTTTAACCACGTTTTAGAAAGTGTTATTTTTGTAAGAAAGCTGAATGCTCATTGCCTGTAACAAGGGGATTTGTTTGAAGAGAAGTCTATGTTATATATTTGTGAATAAGGGCAGCTTGTTATGTGACTCAGAACATGCTGAAGTCTATGTTTGTACTACAAGGATGCTGCTACAGGCCCAATATCATTCATCTTCTTGTTGCTTCTCTTTGCAATGTTGGAAATGTAACACTCCAGTTGACACATCTCTTCTATTTGTTACTAATATTGATTGATATTATGAATCATTACAAATATGCAGTGTTTTTAAAATAGCAGATTATTACAGTGAGAAAAAGAATCATGTATCGAAATATGTTAATGCATGAAGAAGACGTATTATAATGGCATCGTAGTCCTCCGAATGGAATCATGAGGTGCCGAGAGATTCCCACCCTACTCTCCAGTAAGTTACCTTCCACATCCTTTCTGTAATGACTTTAATTAGCCGATCATACACTGAAACGTGAGTTCCTTGAAGTGGTGACAGGATAAACTGTCAGTCGTGAACAAACTACAATGCAGTGCAAACGACCCACTCATATTAAAACAGTTTCACAGACTGATGACGTTTCAACTCAAGCTTAAAACCGAGGTTGACATGAAAATGACCAGAAGTAAACAGTTGTGATGTTGTACACAGTGATGCATGAATGAAACAGTAAACTGTCTCCTACCGTCTCCCAGTGCCAGCACAGCCTTCTCGCTGCCCAGGTTACGCAGGGCAAACATTGCACGGTAACGTTCAAAGAGCGGCAGACTCTCATCCAGAAGGACTGAGCGAAGCTCCGACACGCTCTTCCTCACAGCTGGAGGGGCGGGGTCTACAGAGTGGTAGGGGTTCTCATCTGTACTTCCGTCGTCCAACTGCTTCTCTCCTCTAATCTGCAGCCAGTCCAACCGACGGACAGCCAGCTGACACGTCTCTGCAACCTGCAGGGCGGGGGGGCAGATAGAAATACTAAGCTGTGTTTGCACATTTCAGACATGTGTTTTTGTTGACACGGAGAACCGAGACTGAAGCGAAGCTCAAAGAATCATTTCAACTGCTCTGACGTCAGTGTAAACATCAAAGACTCTTAATGTTATGTTTGTAGTTCTAGGGTTAGGATCAGAAAAATAAAAGATTGTATTTTTTGATTAAAAAAAGAATCTTGGAATTAGCAGTTTTAATTACAACAGAACTCTGCTGTGAAGTTCACAGATGACACTACTATCATATTACAAACAATGAGACTTCATATAGAGAGGAAATCAACAACCGTGCAGAGTGGAGCTCAGAGAACAACGTCAGGAAAACCAAGGAGCTGATTGTTGATTTTAGAAAAAAGGAGGAGAAGACTCACACCCCTGTCTACATCAATGGAGCTGAGGTGGAGCAAGTTAGCAGCTTTAAGTTCCTGGTAATCGGCATCACAAACAACCTGACGTGGTCCTCCTCACACATCTCCAGCCTGGTGAAGAAAGCTCATAAACAGCTTTTAACAGAGGAGTGATAGACAGCATCCTGACTGCAAACATTACAAACTGTTATGGGATGTTTAAGGCACAGGACAGGAGGGCTCTACAGCGGGGGATTAAAACCAGAACATCACTGGTACCATCTACTGAGCATCAGTGATGTAGATGAGAAGAGGAGCCTGAGAAGAGCTAAAGGGATAATAAAAGACAAAAGCCACCCAGCCTCAACCTGTTCACCTGCTGCCGTCTGGAGAGAGATGCAGAAGAATCAGCTGCTGAACCAGCAGACCTCAGAACAGCTTCATTCCTCTGGCTGTGAGACTCCACCCTCCAGATAGAATATAGTTCTCTTTCCTATGTAGCAAATTGTGTCGTACAATAACGAGTAGAAACCTTGTGACCTTGTGATTATGCTTATAGCTGCTTGGAGCTAGTGTTCAACAGGTCATAATTATCTCTACTATCCATTTCGAACTGCTGTGATCTTCAACAGACTTTATCATTCAAGTGTCTCTTTGTCTATTGTACCTTCGCCAACACTCATTTTTACTGAACAGAGCATGAACGCATCATAATGTAATTGACTGGAAGCTCCGTCAATGTTAGCGGTGAACAGCGGTGCTGCCAAGCTTAGCCGCTCTCCTGCTGATTTCAACTCAGATTTGTTGTTCACAGTGTAGCATTATCAGGGATCTGTGATTAAAAGGCATTAATGGTGATCTCCTGATCACATACGTTTACCGAGTAATGGCCGATAACACCCGGCAGTTCAACTTTCTTTCACAATTAAACTGTGTAATTAATCTGAGGTTCACATATGTGCAACGAGGGATCACCAATCTGTTACACCACTGCTAATGGTATAATCACTCTTCTACCCTTTTTAATTATCTAGAGCTCTCAAACCACAACACACAGAGACACCACACCTGACAGCCACGTAAGCAATCTCACTGATCTCACTCAGACATCAAAAAACAATCGACTGACCCCAGAGTAGTACTAAAGCAGACTCTGTTACATAGTCTATAAGTTACAAATCGCATGGCAACATTTTTTTCCCTCTATTGGATGATTACACACTTTCTGGTGCAGGCCACAGACACGTAGTTTCCATCAAGGTTTTTTTTGCATAGAGAATTGACCCGTGGCTGACCCTGCCCCCAACGCTGTCAGAGCTACCATCAAGCCCACACTGTCACTTATTGCTCCCTGAAGAACCATCTCATCTTAGGAAAAAAAGACATTTCAAAGAGAAGCACACATGGATGAAGTGCCCCTTTAACTGAACAAATGCATACTGACTGCTCTAAAATAACCTCAATATATTCTGTACTAAAACCAGAGCGTGCCGACTTGTCTTTGTGGGAGCTAAATCCACTTCTTCAAGTGCTTCATAGATGGGTGTGGGCTCTGCACAGTCCCCTTACGTACAACGTAGATGGTCTGGATCAATGTTAGCAGGGTTGCTTTCAAAGCTGCCAAAAAGGGGTTTCTTCCTAATGCATTCCTGTCAATGACGGTTTGAAAGTTCTTTCACTGATTTGTCCACATGAATGTACTCTTGTGTGAGAAGTTATTGCATGTGCATTACAACCACATCTGCCTGCCCTGGATATTTGTTGGACAAGGTCCTCTGCATCTTCTGGGGCACCAAACATGACAACATGAGAAATATTTGGAAAGTTCAAACCCATCCCAAAAGAAGTTGTGGCAACAACCACTCTACCGTTTCCATTCAAAGAGGTACCAGTCATTTCTTACTACTTTGAAAAAATCTTCAGGTCTTCCAAAGCCCTGTAGGAATGTTGGATCTCCTTCCTTACCCTAACCCTTTAGCAATGTAAAACAAGCAGGAGGAAGATAAATAAGGATATCAAGTGACAGATAAAGTTATTGTACACCGAGTGGTCTTGTCAGGGGTGGAGGAAGTATATAAAATGCACCCTGTGACTGTTAAACCGCTATATGATGATGTATTAGGGACAGATAAAGTTCACATAGACAAACTGTGATAGTTGTTTTTCAGTGTTTATAACACCCTTATTGAATGATTATTACTATTCAGGCATTACTGTAGAAGCAGCACTTTGCTGAGGTGGAGCTCATTTTGAACTATTAAATAATCATTTCTTTCCATTATTGATTAATATGCAGATTATTTTCTCAATTAATGGATTGATTGTTTGGTTTGAAGTGAAAATGCTGTCACAATCAGTCCTCTGGTTTACCTTTTGTTTTGCCGTGCTTAACATCACAGCCCTATGAATTGTGGGTAACTCTCTCAGGCAAAGTCTCCAGAAATGCAGACTTATGGAAAGTGTGCATAAAGGGCTAAAAAAACAAAGTGTTCAGCACCAACAAACATGTTTGCTTCCATAAGTGTGCCTCAGAGTGTTTCTGGGAACTCAATTGTGTTTTCATTTACTTCTACTACATTTAATCAATACTGTCATAGTATACAAGTTTAAATGAATCCAGCTTCACAAATATCAGCCAGGATTCTCGTCTTCTTTGCATATTGACTTGATGCAGTTGATGAGGATGTGATCACGTGCCTGCCTGGTACCACTGCCTCGCTAGCTTGTGTTCCTACCTCTATGACAGGATCCTGACTGTACTCTTTCAGTAGGTCCAGAACCACAGGATCACCAATCGCTCCCAGCGCCTCCCCTACAGCAAGACACAGAGTCAGAGCGTCAGACGGGAACACATACTGTTGCTTCTGGTTCTCAAACATAAGGATTTGTATCCTGTGCATCACTGAGGAGTAAATACATGATTTATACAACGAGATGCTGTTACACACATGTTCTACACACTGATTGTTTTCTTCTGTCTGGCTTGTGTCAGGAAGGTCATTTAAAGGTGTGTAGGGGGTCAGCAATTTATTTATTTTTTAATTAAAAAGCACATTTTATTACATTAAAAGTAAATAACCCAAGTCCACACTTGGTTAGAATAGCACGACAGTCCACCGTTGGTAATGTAGGCGTGTGTATGTACATGCATGTGTGAGCCTGAGCTGTGTGAATGAACAGGTAAGGAGTGTCGTAGTATCTATAGAATCCTGATGATACCCATCCGTCACCATGCTAACAGCTCTTTGAATAAATAACAGCCCGTTTGTGCGTTGTGTGAAGAATCACAAGCATGCACATATGTGGGTTGATAGAAAAAGAGGCAAATGAAAGGACTCGTGTGTGTCTGGTAGGGGTATTGCAAAAGGCACAAGAATGCACAAGCATGTGTACCTTTAGTGCCGCACAAACATGTGTTTGGCAGTTCATGAGTGCAAGCATGCTTACCTGCTTCATGCCTGACCATGGGCTCTTGCTGTGTATCTTTGAGAACAGCTGTTAAAGTGGGTATGGCCCGTCTGTCCTGCATCTGTCCGAGGCAGTACGCCAGCTCATGCTTCAGCAGGGCAGACTCATCCGTGAAGGCTTTACTGATCCATTCTATAGCTTCAGCACCTGACCCATGTTAGAGCATCAATCAGTTCACATACATGAACACAGAGTTCCTCTTCAATAGATGCATTATATGTACACAGTGCCCCCTTCCTGGTTTCTTATTGTTTTGCACATTTGTCACACTGAAATGTTTCAGATCAAACTCATTTTAATATTAGACGAAGATAACCAGAGTAAATACAAAATGCAGCTTTTAAATGATGATTTCATGTTTAATATTGTACCCCTAACCCATAGTATCCATTTCACAGAGTGAGACCATTGTGTGGAACTCAACAGAAGGGCTCGCCAGCCAAATGACTAAACAGTCAATTCTTCTTTTAATCTGTGGAATAAACTTCTGAGACAAGGGAATGATGTGTGACTAGTACAAGATGACAAACATCTGCATCTCAAAACAATCCTCATGTCCTCATTCAATACTATTGGCGACTGTGGCTAAGTGGAGAGCAGGGCCGTCCTTCAATCATCGGCGGTTCGATCCCCGGCTTCGGCTCCGCTAGTCGCATGTCGATGTGTCCTCGAGCAAGACACTTAACCCCAAAAATGCTCCCGTAGCTGTGTAGCCTATGGTGTATAGAATCTGAATTGGAAGTCCCTTTGGATAAAAGCGTCTGCTATATGACTGTAATGTGATTTCATACTAAATGTTGGAGGTGGTCTTACCTCCCAGGTTCTTCAAGGTGAATAAGGCTCTGAACCGCCGGGTCAGGTCTAGTCCTGGGTCCGTCAGAACCTGTCCTACTGCTGCCATCTGTTCCCCACTGCTGCTCATCCTGCTCCACAGAGACACACGGTCTGTGCATTAGCTTCTGTGATGTGTAAACCAGTTCATCTTAACATCCTGTGCTGCTTTACAAAGTAAAGCTGCAAAGATTAGTCAATTAATCGATGAACAGATAATTAAGCCACAACTACTTAGAAAATGGATCAATTCATTTATGGGACAAAACATTCTTTTCTTTATAAATGCTTTTCTCCTTCTTCTCAACTTAACGTCATACTAGTTTCAGATCTGAAAGAGTTAAACTCTGCTCTTAACAGAAGCGTAATGTGACGAGTCAGCATCGTTCCACAGCTGAGACACCAGTCTAACAACCATCATATCAAAATGTTAACTTATTTAGTCTTAAAGTGATTATTGAACCATTTCAAAACAGCAGTGCTGGTAACGGCTCATCTTTATTATAGAGCATCTTTGATTTATGTATTCAAACATCTGGCTCTAGCAGGCCCTCCTCACATGTTGAGCCTGTTTCGTGCTCATTCTCGTGGGGGAATATCCACCCGACATTCTGCACTTCCATTCATGTCTTCTGGAACAATAGTTTTAGAGAAAAGTGGGAAAAAGTAATTAGGCTATGAATGAAATGGTAAAACACAATTGATGTAGTAAACATCACAACTTGTATAGTTTCGCTGCTCTAGTCATGTCCCCTCTCACGCTGACCCTGCAGGGTGTCCCACAGTAGACAGTCACCTGACAGGACGGGATGAAGCACTGCACCATTAAAGATTCACTGCTGTTCACTAGGGTTGGGTACCGAAAAGCGGTGCCAATATGGCACCGGTTCCTATACGTCCGGTATCTACCGGACCGAAACGCAACGCAGATTTCGGTGCTTCTTTTCGGTGCCTGAGCCGATTGAAATACTTTTTTTACACTACTCTGATGACTCCGTCCTGTCAGCAGGTAAGGATAGCCTCGGTCCTCCGCTCCTCACTCATATTATTACAACCAGGTACTTAGCGCTGCCGCTCATAAGCACAACATCCACAGCCACGCGAAAGCTTCTTTGCCAGAGAAGGCAAATATGCTCATATTTCTGCAAAATAATTGCTGAAGTTTGAAGCTGTAGTGTGTGTACAGAGTGTGTGTGTGTTTTGTATTTATTTATATTTATTTAAGTATACTGTAAACTGTTAACAGTTAATATATTGTTCATAGTTTGAAGTTAAAAAGTTTGAAGCTGTAGTTTGAAGCCAAGTGTTTTGTATTTATTTATATTTATAGTACACTTTAAACAGTTAATATATTGTTCAATTTGAAGAACAAAGTATCGGTTCAGGCACCGTTTAGGCACCAGTATCGTTTTAAAAGTATCATTTTAGCACCGGTATCGGAAAAAACCCAAACGATACCCATCCCTGCTGTTCACTATTTAAAGACAAAGTCCATCCTCCTTTCTTTGTTAACAAAGAGTTTAATCTCACGGTTGTTCAGTACATCCGTGAGTTTTAGTTCCAGTAAGAAGTCCTTCTCCATTCATGGACGCCAGTGAAGACAGTCGAGCCTCCCCAGTTGTATTTCTTGAACACGTTTTAATGCGTTTGAGGCTGAAAATGTCCGCTCGGCAGGCAGCAGATATTGGGATTGTCACCGCCCAATATGTCAGGCTAGCCCACTGACCAATCACGTACTTGTAGGCCAGCTAGAAGGCTCTGACACGTCAAAGAATACGCCCAACATGTCAAACTAAAGATCTGATTGGTTGAAGAATATGACAATCAACAATATCGTCCCCATTCACTTAAACTGCACATGGATGCACTTGTGAGTCTGCAGGCCTCTGCCTCTGTTCTTACCTAGAGACACAGAGGTGAAATCTGATTGGATAAAAGCTCTACTTAAAACAAGCTGCGCTGGAAGCAGAGCAACTGAGGAAGACAGTAGCTGTGCAATGAGAACATAAGATGATGGGGAAAATATTTTTATAAATTATAATACATGTAGTGTATTTTTTATTTTTTTTTCGTAAATTGTGTTTATTCTCAAAAGCAGAGTACACAGTTATACATTGCACATGTCATTTGCTCCCCCCAACACAGAACAAATCACACTGCTTCAATTGTCAAAAAGCGCATTACAGTATTAGTAGCTCAAGTATACACAAAAGTAAAAATGGTGTAGGAGGGTATTACAGACAAACAGAAACCAGTAATGAGTTTCTGGAAATTGGAAGTTATTGCTATTCTTAATTCCTACAACAACGTCAAGATAAATCGGTCAAGGCCACAGAGATGGTTTATGAATCTAATGAGAGAGTCTTCAATTTATCAAAGTATCGTATGATCGGACCCCAAGTAGATTCGAATTTCTCAGGCTGTCGCCGCAGCGAGAACTTAATTTTCTCCAATTTTAAAAAGAACACCAGGTCCTTTAACCACATGGAGGAACTGGGAGGACGAGGTGACTTCCAGTCCAATAGGATTCTCCTTCCTGCCAAGAGGGTTGAGAAAGCAATTATGTTTTTGTGTTGCTTCATTAACGTCTGACCTCCACTCCCATGAACACCAAAGATGCACATCCAGGCGTTGGGTAAAATATTCAGATTAAGGGACTGTGATAGAACTTTGAATATTGTCTCCCAGTAATTTGCCAGTTTGGGGCAGAACCAAAACATGTGAGTAAGATCTGCTGGTGAGTTGTGACATCTATTGCAGTTATCCTTTACATTGGAGTAAATTTTTGAAAGTTTAAAGTTAGAGTAGTGCAGGCGATGCAGTACCTTGAATTGTAGTACATTTAACCGTGCACACGAAGAGCTGTTATTGACTCCAATTAGGGCCTGGTTCCAAAATGAGTCTGGTATGTTCATGGCAAGTTCTTTTTCCCAGTCTACTTTGATTTTGACAATGTTAGTCACAGTAATTGAGTTAATTGTTTGATATATTCGGGATATAAATCCTTTTTCCTCTGGTGGTGTGTTCAGAATTTCCTCATACACGGAGTCTAGCGGTGGACTCGGAAAATTGGGGTTGTTAGATTTAGCAAAATTTCACACTTGAAAGTAGCGAAACAGATGGGAGTGAGGGATATTATATTTCTTAAATATATCCTCAGAGCTTCCGAACACCCCACCAATGTATAACTGACCCATGTTGAAAATGCCATTTTTAAGCCATAGCGAGAATGCATGGTCCAGTCTGGCTGGAGGGAAGAGGTGATTATCATGAATAGGGGTTACAGTAGATAGATCTTTGAAGCCAAATTGTGCGTGAAACTGCGCCAGAATTTTTAATGTTGCAATTACTATCGGGTTAGATGAATATTTTCTTGGGGAGAATGGTAGTCTAGAGGTGAAGTAATCAACTCCGGTCCCGTCGTCTCCATTAGCAGGTCCGCTAGAAACTGCTTCGGTTCCCTGCCAGTTTCGCTGCCCTCTGGTACGTTCACGATGCGGAGGTTGGATCTTCGGGACCTGTTTTCCAGGTCCTCCACACGGTCGTAGAGAAGTTTATTCTGTGACTGCATGGATTTAATGGTCGCTTCGGCCGAAGTGAGCCGCTCAAAGTGTTTGCCCACTATTGTTTCTGTTTCGATGAGACGTTTGTTAAATGAAATCACATCCCCTCGCAGCGCGTCCATGGAAACATGTAGTGACTGAGATGAAGTCTGTATCAGCGCCGCCATGTCGTCTTTCATACCGGTACGGTGGTTTTCCAGCAGGGAGGACAGCTGCTGCATCGTGACGGGCTCCCCCACGTTCTCGGGGGCTGAGTGGGTTTCCTCACCTGGGGATGGGCTCCCAGCCATTTTAGCTAGCGCTAACTTTCCAGCTAGTGAAGTAGTAGCACGAGTTGCCTGGGTTTGTGAGCCTTGTTGTTTGTTATGTTTCGGTCATTTTTCCATCCAGTTGTCTTCCTAGCTGGTTTGGAAACTTGCCGTATGGTTAAAAAGTGTAACAAAAAGAAGGTCTTAAAGGTCAAATATAAAAAGTAGTCGGGAGCTTCTCCGCACGCGACTGCTCGCTACATGCTCTAACCGGAAGTCCCTACATGTAGTGTATTTAAGAAAAATTATGAAATTAAAAAATAGCTATAGCTTTGTGATTGTGTTTAGGCCAGCAGAGAAGGCCTTGCAGGCCCTGACGGCCCACCACTGAAACATACTGACTGTCAAAGAGTCATGACTTTGAGAAAAAGGCCTTCAAAGTTTGCAGTACACGTTTATTTATTTATCAAATGAATCATGAACCAAAACAAATGAATCGAGACGTGTTTTCTCTCACACGCGCACACACACACGCGCACACGCACACACACACACACACACACGGCATAAATGAGTACTTGAGTGAACTCATTGCATGTGAACCTGGATCAACAAGAGAACTATTAACACAAGTTAATTCAGATAAAGAAGCTGCATGTGAACATTAAAGCAATGAAAGAGATTAATAATCCTCATTCAAAAAGCAAACAAGCAGCTGTGACTTTCAGAGGGCGGTCCAGCTCGATATTATGAGGGCACTACAATCAAAACCCCCAAATGCTCAAAAGAATTAATAAATCATAATAAAACGGGACGTTGACATAAATCCAAGTTCATCTCGAGACGTTGTGACATCCGACTGATCAAGACACATTTAGTGAGGGATTTGACGAAGGCATCGAAGCCACCTACTCTCTCATTCTCTCTCGTCCGTGGGAATCCTTCAAAAGACACCGATGAAGGAACGCGAGGCCAAGTGATCTAAATGTTTTATTTCCTGGTTAGTCGGCAATGGGTCCTTAAGGGCCACTCCTATTGCTAGTGTTACGTGCGGGTGCTTGGATAGAAAGAAGAGGATGGAGAGAAGCAATCATTTTTCAAATTTGATGCATCAAGTCAAAAAACATGTTACATGAAATCCAATTCTACAAAAATTTGAAGTTATACAACGACTGAGTTCAAATATCAAATAATCTTTGACTCATCTTAAAAGCCTTTATTGGCGAGCTACAATTTCCACTAGATTCTACAGTTTGAGAACATTAAGGGGAACGTTATGATATTGAAAATGTCTTCATTTTTGAACTGTTGTAAAGAGGTTTAAGGTGAGCCAGTCACTGTACAGCTTTAAGGGCCCCATTTAATAAACATTTCAAATAAATTCCAATTTAAGACTACTCTGCAAGATTCATATTTCTAAGTTTGTATCTCCTTTTCTAAATGTTGTTCATGTTCTCTTCATATCACACAATATTTTAGCATAAACATATTTATACACTTATATTCTATGCATTAGGCTACTTTTATTAAAATACCATGTAAGCTGCATTACATACAGTAACACTATGTAATGTCATTGTATCTCATTCTACTTTATAATATACCAATAGTATTCCGTTATAGCCAGCTGTTACATCTAATTGTATGTCTTTCTTCTTACATATTTGATTGTTTATTAGTTATGTTAAGATGTTTGCATGATACAATAGAAGTCACGTGGTCTTTGTAAATGTTAGGATCAAGATGTTCACATTATTAAAGTGAAACAAACAAAAGTAAAGGCGTTTCATTATTTCATGATATCTGAGGTGGTCTGCTCTCAATCCCAAGTGAAGCACTTTAGTGTTCATTTTGAAGTCATACTGTGTAAATGTATTCTTTATTCATATATTTAATTAAGTATTCACACAATTGGAATTACAATTTTCTTCAAATACAGTTTGCATGCGGTGATTATTTTTGTTTTTTAAGTCAACATTGATACAAATGTATAATTATTCATTCATTAATTTAGTTTAATTTATTTATGTATCAATTGATTTAGTTTTTTAATGTATTCATTATTTTATCTATGGTTTAATGGGACATGTCTTATCACGTTCACCGGAACTTTGCTTTTATTTTGAAGTCAGTTCTTACCGTCCCTACCGTAATGCCTCGTACATACGCGTAGCGCAAAACAACGTGCGGGCTGGACTTGTTTTTCGAAGTGGAGGCTGGCTTGACCGAGTCCATGAGTGTACGGAATAAAGTCCTGAGTTAAACCCTCTTATATGCAGTCTATAGTTAAACCAAGGGACCTATAAACCATCACATAACTTCAGCTACACATGCCATTGGCTATACATATTTCAAAAATCCCAACACACGACGGTGAAGAAAGCAAAACTAAGCGGCGAAACCTACTAACCTTCAGACTCAGCAGGTAAATTTGAAGAAGAGCTCTTCCCTGTGAGTCAGTTGCTGCCTGCCGCTGCATGCGTCCTGCAACTTCCGCTGGCTACCTCTTCTTCTTCTTCTTCTGGTTAAACGGTTGTTGGCATCCAGCTTATTGGTGCATTACCGCCACCTTCTGCTCCGGAGTGTTGATCAGCCAATAGACTTACAAGCTTTCCCACAAAACAAAACAAAAAATTTAATTCATAAAAACAATAACAATAAAAAAAATACCACACATACCACATCAACCTATATTTTATCCTCCATGTTTTACACTCTCGACCTATAAAACCCCAGCCTCTGACAAGCACCCTTGTACCACATCCCTACATTTCCATCGTATCCTCTAAAAAACCCTGTGTTCCTTAAGACCCTCACCCATGCTCAGTACTCCTTTCAGTGAGCATTCATGCACCCGGATTCCCTCACATTATTCCTCATCATCTCTCTCTCTGCATCTCATACTCACTACAACTCACCACTACGTGCTCAGCTGACTCCTCTTCTCCACATCCCTCACACAACCCTGTCTGGTGTTTCATTTTCAGTGATTTCTTTAGCGCACTATGGCCCAACCGTAACCTTGTCAACACTGTTTCCTCTCTCCTGCTCCTGCTTCCTACCCTGGTAACTTTGACACTCTTTTGAATATGATATAAATGTCTCAATTTATCTTCTCTGTCCCACATTTTTTGCCACATTTGGTTGATTTTTTTCCCCAGATAATACACTTGACCTCTGCCTTACTGATGCTGATTTGCATATCTATGTTTCCTTTCTTTAAAGCCCTCTTTGCCAACTCCGCCCTCTCATTCCCACTCACCCCTACATGCACTGAACCAGGAGTTTAACCTCACCTCCCTGTTTAGTTATTCTGGTGGCTGACTGAAGGACTTCATACAGTTTGTCTTGACGGCTGTTTGAATGAAAATACTTAAACTTGCTTTTGGGCTGAAGATGAGTCGGAACACCTCAACACCTTTTCCTGTCTTGCTTTTTCCACCCATCGTGAAACCAGCTCTGCCAGCATCTCCACTGTGTAAACTAGGTTATCAGTTGTTCTTCTGTTGATTCCTATTGCTTTAGCTGGTGTTGCCGCCCCATATCCTGTCTCAGGTTTCTAAGCACCATCTGTGTAAATCTGTGTAAAATCACTGTATTCTTTCATTATATGCTCTTACCAAATCAACATCATCATTTTATTTCCTTTTGACCTCGAACAAATACCAGTCTATATCAGGCCACACACGTGTCCATGGAGCCATCACCGGGTAAACTACAGAGGGGCTTATCCTCCGATCAAACACTGCAATGACTGACGATGTATTCCCTTCCTAAAACTACTCTGACGCATTCCTCTCAAGCTCATATGAAAGCCGTTCTGTTATCATCCTGTCCATTATCTTACACATATTAGATGTTAGTGCTGTTGGTCTGTAGCTGGTGGGCTTAGATGGATCTGTGCCAGGTTTTCTAATCAGAATCACTACTGCCTCTTTCCATGCGCTCTGTAACTTTCCTTCTTCCTAAACGTTGTTATAAAGGCACAGCAGCTTCCAGTGTGCTCCTTTTCCTAAATACCTTCGCAAAATGTAGCATACCTGACCCTCCCTGGTGATGTGGGTCTGTTAGCATAACGTAGCCCACACAGGTAGCTGTTTTATATCTGCTGTGTGCCGGACACAGCCTTGTGCACAATGCGCTGTGCACCCCGTGCAAATCTGTTAATCTACAGATATACACATGTTCACACTGAAAGGAAAACTAGATAGCAACAACAGATGAAGTTGTAACACATTTCCCAGAAACTGAAAGGAGGTTTAGAGATGGTGGAAGTCCACAATTATTTTCCATTAGGTTCTTATTTATCTAAACAAAGCTGCTTCAGTGAATCAACTTACCAGTGACATTGAGGTGACATTTCTCAGAGTTCCTCCCATAACTTGTGAGCACTTCACACAGGTACAGAGCTGAGTCAGCAGTCCTGAGTCTGGACACATGAAGTCTGAGTCCTTCTCTGAGGACGTCTTTGTCACACTGGACTCGTCCTGCAAACTGTATCCTGAGACTCTGGGACCTCGACACCTTCATGAAACAGGACTGAGGGTCTGACAACAGTTAGCAGTTGAAAGAAGATATTAAGGAGTCAAGTGAGCGGTCAGTGTTGGTGGTGAACAGCCATCCCAGTGTGATGTTGTGGTTCTCCTCTGCCTGATAGGAGCTCTGTGGCACATTCACTACAAATGATCCTGTTGAGGAGACAGAGAGGGAGAGTGAGGAGCAGACGAACTGACAGCGTTAACATGAGAGCCTTTAAACTGTGTTTAGTGATGCTTCAGAGCTGTATTGCTTTAAAAATACAAAAATCAACTCACCACAGACACAGCAGGTCAGGATGAAGAGCAGCAGGATCCTGCAGATCATCTTCTCCCTGTGAGAGGAGACAGAGGGGAAGAGTCACAAACACATCACCTCAAAACTCAGTTAGATGAAGACATCAAACATTTACAGTGAAACTCACTTTGTGTCACAACATGGCGCCAGAGGTTAAACTTTGAACCATAAGCAGGAAACATAATGTAACCAGGTGTTTTTCTCACTGAGCTGCAGTGACCTTTTATTTACCTTGTGCGTCTTCAGTCTTATAAAGATCTGCATTTCAAGACGAAACTGTCCTCTGGTGTGAGTTCAGAACAGTGGCGGCTGGTGGAACATGTTCTAGGTAGGGCCATCCTATCAATGTCAGCAAACATCCCAGTATGATTTAATGCAAAAAAATGAAAGTATCAAACATGCATTACTACTTTGCAGTTAAATATTTAACATTTATTCCAACACGAAAAAAATCAGTAAATAACACTTATATAATATAATATAATATAATATAATATAATATAACATGTGTATTTATTGAGATGCCCCTATGGACCTTGTTATAGGAGGTAAAGATCAGGAGAAGTAAACATGAAGTGTAATTATGAATACTGATGTTAAATTAAGCTATGATGAGTTTTCACTGTTAATTTACCATCTCAATTAAATGTTGATGCCTCCATGACCAAGTTAAGATGAGACTGAGGACAACTATGTAGAAGAAAAGATGTTCACTTTGCCTAATATGTAGCTTGACAGAGTTCTCCATGTGTGTCCTGGTGTTCTCATGTTTCCTTACCTCCTCATCCCTCACTCCCTAACTGTCCGTGCTGGATCTGTCCCCTTTGTTTTAAAAAGCTAAATACGTTATTAGCATGACGTCATCCAGCTAGCCAAACCTGTCTGGTGTTCAGCTAGTGGAGAAGCTTCGCATGTACTGCTTCCCTTTCCCGCTAGTCTGCTGTCTGATTGTGGGGTCAGGCTGATCTGGGATCAGCTCTTTGGCCTGCAGAATCTCCGCCAAATTCTCCTCTCAAACGAGACCTGGAGGAGTAGCGCTCGCGCTCGCCTGTCGAGACTTCTCCTGACGAGAACACGCAGCTAGGGGGTTTTGGCACCACGGTGAATCTATTTGAGGGCTCTGATTGGCTAAATTGTATGTCACTCATTTATATCTTTAATCAGCAATTGGCTAAACTGCTTCATAGACCCGCCTCTTTTGGGCCAAATCGATTTGGCCCCCCTAGCTGCGCGTTCTGAGACGTGTTGTGCACACAGGCGGAGAGCACGAGCAGGAAAAGCATATATTTTGCGCAGATATCATATTTTACACATATTACTGGGTACATTCCATAGTTCAAAAACACAAATATTGACAATTTGTATAATTTATGATTATTATAATTATTATTTTTTTTTTTTGTGTGGCTCAAGGTGGGGCCAGGCCCCATGGCCCTCTATTGGCCAGCCACCACTGGTTCAGAAGTCTTCTCAGCAAAAGGCAACCTGGAGAATGAAGAAGACCATGTAAACACGAGAGAAAGCTCAGGGGCTGATGGCGAGACGCAGGGGTTGGAGGTTCGACTCCCGAGAGAAGCAACTTACACAGTAACTGCGAACAGATGTTGACTGGCTGTACTTTTAGGCGGTATTTCCTTCAGAGAAGACTGAGTAGGGATGAAACTTTAAGTCTCCAAAGTGTGAAAGTCTCACCAGGTTCTAAGGAGGGGAATTAACACAAAATATGATCTTTTTAGGTGTAGTGGTTATATTTCATGGTGTAGTGGTTATATTTCACGTTGTAGTGGTTATATTTCATGGTGTAGTGGGTATATTTCATGGTGTAGTGGGTATATTTCATGTTGTAGTGGTTATATTGGTGTAGTGGTTATATTTAATGGTGTAGTGGTTATATTTCATGGTGTAGTGGTTATATTTCATGTTGTAGTGGTTATATTTCATGTTGTAGTGGTTATATTGGTGTAGTGGTTATATTTCATGGTGTAGTGGTTATATTTCACGTTGTAGTGGTTATATTTCATGTTGTAGTGGTTATATTTCATGTTGTAGTGGTTATATTGGTGTAGTGGTTATATTTCATGGTGTAGTGATTATATTGGTGTAGTGGTTATATTTCATGGTGTAGTGGTTATATTTCACTTTGTAGTGGTTATATTTCATGGTGTATTGGTTATATTTCATGTTGTAGTGGTTATATTTCATGGTGTAGTGGTTATATTTCATGGTGTAGTGGTTATATTTCATGGTGTAGTGATTATATTTCATGTTGTAGTGGTTATATTTCATGTTGTAGTGGTTATATTGGTGTAGTGGTTATATTTCATGGTGTAGTGGTTATATTTCACATTGTAGTGGTTATATTTCATGTTGTAATGGTTATATTGGTGTAGTGGTTATATTTCATGGTGTAGTGGTTATATTACACGTTGTAGTGGTTATATTTCATGGTGTAGTGATTATATTTCATGTTGTAGTGGTTATATTTCATGTTGTAGTGGTTATATTGGTGTAGTGGTTATATTTCATGGTGTAGTGGTTATATTTCACGTTGTAGTGGTTATATTTCATGGTGTAGTGGTTATATTTCATGGTGTAGTGGTTAGTGGTTATATTTCATGGTGTAGTGATTATATTTCATGGTGTATTGGTTATATTTCATGTTGTGGTTATATTTCACGTAGTGGTTATATTTCATGGTGTATTGGTTATATTTCATGTTGTAGTGGTTATATTTCATGTTGTAGTGGTTATATTGGTGTAGTGGTTATATTTCATGTTGTAGTGGTTATGTTTCATAGTGTAGTGGTTATATGTCATGGTGTAGTGGTTATATTTCATGGTGTAGTGGTTATATTTCAAGTTGTAGTGGTTATATTTCATTGTGTATTGGTTATATTTCATGTTGTAGTGGTTATATTTCATGGTGTAGTGGTTATATTTCATGGTGTAGTGGTTATATTTCACTTTGTAGTGGTTATATTTCATGGTGTAGTGGTTATATTTCATGGTGTAGTGGTTATATTTCACTTTGTAGTGGTTATATTTCATGGTGTATTGGTTATATTTCATGTTGTAGTGGTTATATTTCATGGTGTAGTGGTTAGTGGTTATATTTCATGGTGTAGTGGTTATATTTCATGTTGTAGTGGTTATATTTCATGTTGTAGTGGTTATATTGGTGTAGTGGTTATATTTCATGTTGTAGTGGTTATATTTCATAGTGTAGTGGTTATATGTCATGGTGTAGTGGTTATATTTCATGGTGTAGTGGTTATATTTCACGTTGTAGTGGTTATATTTCATTGTGTATTGGTTATATTTCATGGTGTAGTGGTTATATTTCACGTTGTAGTGGTTATATTTCATGTTGTAGTGGTTATATTTCATGTTGTAGTGGTTATATTGGTGTAGTGGTTATATTTCATGGTGTAGTGATTATATTGGTGTAGTGGTTATATTTCATGGTGTAGTGGTTATATTTCACTTTGTAGTGGTTATATTTCATGGTGTATTGGTTATATTTCATGTTGTAGTGGTTATATTTCATGGTGTAGTGGTTATATTTCATGGTGTAGTGGTTATATTTCACTTTGTAGTGGTTATATTTCATGGTGTATTGGTTATATTTCATGTTGTAGTGGTTATATTTCATGGTGTAGTGATTATATTTCATGTTGTAGTGGTTATATTTCATGTTGTAGTGGTTATATTGGTGTAGTGGTTATATTTCATGGTGTAGTGGTTATATTTCACATTGTAGTGGTTATATTTCATGTTGTAATGGTTATATTGGTGTAGTGGTTATATTTCATGGTGTAGTGGTTATATTACACGTTGTAGTGGTTATATTTCATGGTGTAGTGATTATATTTCATGTTGTGGTTATATTTCATGTTGTAGTGGTTATATTGGTGTAGTGGTTATATTTCATGGTGTAGTGGTTATATTTCACGTTGTAGTGGTTATATTTCATGGTGTAGTGGTTATATTTCATGGTGTAGTGGTTAGTGGTTATATTTCATGGTGTAGTGGTTATATTTCATGGTGTATTGGTTATATTTCATGTTGTGGTTATATTTCACGTAGTGGTTATATTTCATGGTGTATTGGTTATATTTCATGTTGTAGTGGTTATATTTCATGTTGTAGTGGTTATATTGGTGTAGTGGTTATATTTCATGTTGTAGTGGTTATGTTTCATAGTGTAGTGGTTATATGTCATGGTGTAGTGGTTATATTTCATGGTGTAGTGGTTATATTTCACGTTGTAGTGGTTATATTTCATTGTGTATTGGTTATATTTCATGTTGTAGTGGTTATATTTCATGGTGTAGTGGTTATATTTCATGGTGTAGTGGTTATATTTCACTTTGTAGTGGTTATATTTCATGGTGTAGTGGTTATATTTCATGGTGTAGTGGTTATATTTCACTTTGTAGTGGTTATATTTCATGGTGTATTGGTTATATTTCATGTTGTAGTGGTTATATTTCATGGTGTAGTGGTTAGTGGTTATATTTCATGGTGTAGTGGTTATATTTCATGGTGTATTGGTTAGATTTCATGTTGTGGTTATATTTCACGTAGTGGTTATATTTCATGGTGTATTGGTTATATTTCATGTTGTAGTGGTTATATTTCATGTTGTAGTGGTTATATTGGTGTAGTGGTTATATTTCATGTTGTAGTGGTTATGTTTCATAGTGTAGTGGTTATATGTCATGGTGTAGTGGTTATATTTCATGGTGTAGTGGTTATATTTCACGTTGTAGTGGTTATATTTCATTGTGTATTGGTTATATTTCATGTTGTAGTGGTTATATTTCATGGTGTAGTGGTTATATTTCATGGTGTAGTGGTTATATTTCACTTTGTAGTGGTTATATTTCATGGTGTAGTGGTTATATTTCATGGTGTAGTGGTTAGTGGTTATATTTCATGGTGTAGTGGTTATATTTCATGGTGTATTGGTTATATTTCATGTTGTGGTTATATTTCACGTAGTGGTTATATTTCATGGTGTATTGGTTATATTTCATGTTGTAGTGGTTATATTTCATGTTGTAGTGGTTATATTGGTGTAGTGGTTATATTTCATGTTGTAGTGGTTATGTTTCATAGTGTAGTGGTTATATGTCATGGTGTAGTGGTTATATTTCATGGTGTAGTGGTTATATTTCACGTTGTAGTGGTTATATTTCATGGTGTATTGGTTATATTTCATGTTGTAGTGGTTATATTTCATGGTGTAGTGGTTATATTTCATGGTGTAGTGGTTATATTTCACTTTGTAGTGGTTATATTTCATGGTGTAGTGGTTATATTTCATGGTGTAGTGGTTATATTTCACTTTGTAGTGGTTATATTTCATGGTGTATTGGTTATATTTCATGTTGTAGTGGTTATATTTCATGGTGTAGTGGTTAGTGGTTATATTTCATGGTGTAGTGGTTATATTTCATGGTGTATTGGTTATATTTCATGTTGTGGTTATATTTCACGTAGTGGTTATATTTCATGGTGTATTGGTTATATTTCATGTTGTAGTGGTTATATTTCATGTTGTAGTGGTTATATTGGTGTAGTGGTTATATTTCATGTTGTAGTGGTTATGTTTCATAGTGTAGTGGTTATATGTCATGGTGTAGTGGTTATATTTCATGGTGTAGTGGTTATATTTCACGTTGTAGTGGTTATATTTCATTGTGTATTGGTTATATTTCATGTTGTAGTGGTTATATTTCATGGTGTAGTGGTTATATTTCATGGTGTAGTGGTTATATTTCATGGTGTAGTGGTTAGTGGTTATATTTCATGGTGTAGTGGTTATATTTCATGGTGTATTGGTTATATTTCATGTTGTGGTTATATTTCACGTAGTGGTTATATTTCATGGTGTATTGGTTATATTTCATGTTGTAGTGGTTATATTTCATGTTGTAGTGGTTATATTGGTGTAGTGGTTATATTTCATGTTGTAGTGGTTATGTTTCATAGTGTAGTGGTTATATGTCATGGTGTAGTGGTTATATTTCATGGTGTAGTGGTTATATTTCACGTTGTAGTGGTTATATTTCATTGTGTATTGGTTATATTTCATGTTGTAGTGGTTATATTTCATGGTGTAGTGGTTATATTTCATGGTGTAGTGGTTATATTTCACTTTGTAGTGGTTATATTTCATGGTGTAGTGGTTATATTTCATGGTGTAGTGGTTATATTTCACTTTGTAGTGGTTATATTTCATGGTGTATTGGTTATATTTCATGTTGTAGTGGTTATATTTCATGGTGTAGTGGTTATATTTCACGTTGTAGTGGTTATATTTCATGTTGTAGTGGTTATATTGGTGTAGTGGTTATATTTCATGGTGTAGTGGTTATATTTCACATTGTAGTGGTTATATTTCATGGTGTAGTGATTATATTTCATGTTGTAGTGGTTATATTTCATGTTGTAGTGGTTATATTGGTGTAGTGGTTATATTTCATGGTGTAGTGGTTATATTTCACAGTGTAGTGGTTATATTGGTGTAGTGGTTATATTTCATGGTGTATTGGTTATATTTCACAGTGTAGTAGTTATATTTCATGTTGTAGTGGTTATATTTCACATTGTAGTGGTTATATTTCATGTTGTAGTGGTTATATTGATGTAGTGGTTATATTTCATGGTATAGTGGTTATATTTCATGTTGTAGTGGTTATATTGGTGTAGTGGTTATATTTCATGGTGTAGTGGTTATATTTCACGTTGTAGTGGTTATATTTCATGGTGTAGTGATTATATTGGTGTAGTGGTTATATTTCATGGTGTAGTGGTTATATTTCACGTTGTAGTGGTTATATTTCATGGTGTAGTGATTATATTGGTGTAGTGGTTATATTTCATGGTGTAGTGGTTATATTTCACGTTGTAGTGGTTATATTTCATGGTGTAGTGATTATATTTCATGTTGTAGTGGTTATATTGGTGGTGCTTATATTTCATGGTGTAGTGATTATATTTCATGTTGTAGTGGTTATATTGGTGTAGTGCTTATATTTCATGGTGTAGTGGTTATATTTCACATTGTAGTGGTTATATTGGTGTAGTGCTTATATTTCATGGTGTAGTGGTTATATTTCATGGTGTAGTGGTTATATTTCATGGTGTAATAGGCACAGATGTGTGGTGTGGTGCAAATGGCTTCATCTTTCTCCTCTTTTCTTCCCAGCTGAGTGCACATTTTCCAGAACAAAACCGAGGATCTTCACTCATCCTCTGACCTACAGTATGTCGTCTTGGTCTTCTGCATGAATGTACGCAGAGGGGTCATGAGGGTTCAGGGTCATGTCGGCGCATTTACAATTCCTAAATACAATAAATGAGTGGTCTTCTGTTCCATACTCCCTGCTGGTGCTCGGCTCTTGGCAGCCCCATGTACTTACAAGCATTCTCTGTGTATTTGACTTCTTCATTCTGTGTGTTAGACCTCAAAATTCACAGTACCAGATAAGGTTTGAACCCACAACCTCAGTCAACTTATTGTTTCTCTGCATGTTTGACTTATTCACTTTGGGTGTTGGACATCAAAGTTCTGTAGTACTTACTCAAAAGTAGATTCAGAAGAACTCCCGTTTCTAAAAATATAAAACAAAATGGCCGTGTTTGTAAGGTCGAGTATAAACCGAGCTTAAAGCTAGGTTTGTGCTTACCGTAGTGAAACGGCCGCGAGGTGCGTGCATCAAAAAATGACATCAAAGTTAGAACGTCCAAAGTCTTTTCTACACTGCCCGGTGAACATTGTGCAGGAGGAATACTTATCTTATTGGCCTAAAACGTTTTCTGAACATTTAAATATGCCAAATCGATAAATATTTACATCAGGGAGTAAAATATCAATAATGTGTCAGTATTTTGTTCTGTGATGTAGATTCTCAGAAATAAAGAGGACATGACCTGGTGGTTGTCCTGGGTGTGACTTGTACTTAAGCCCTGGAGCTGTCCGAACATAAAAATCTGTACATCTGAAAATGCCACAATTCCCTGCTCAGATATCAAGACTCTCACAGTACATACAGTATCATTAGTTACATTTTTATTTACAACCGATTTGTTATATAAATATAATACATCATTTTCAGAAAAGCCATCAAGTCAATGCATTCAAGAGCTCGATCACAATAGGTCAAACACACAGGTTGGGTGGGGCATGGTGGCCTGTTGTATTGACGGGGTGAAATCACACAGAGAGACGGGGGTCTGTCTTCAGGAGAAGCTAAGAGGGCGACGGGTACAATATTCAGGATGTAATCAGCTCTTGTTAAAAGAATTTAAAACTTCAGCTCTGTCCATTCCTCCACACACACACACACACACGCACACGCACACACCTTTTGATAGCTTCCAAACACAAGGGGGCGTTTGAGATGCTGGTAGGAGGTGTGTGTGTGTGTGTGTGAAATGGCGGGCGGAGACCGTGGAACTATGGAGGGCTGGATGGTAGGAGGGTTAACCTGTGTGTGGATCAGAGGGCCTCCCACAAAGAACGTAACATGCAAGTGAGACTCTTTGACGTGTTGATGATGAAACTAAAATAGTTCCGAGGTCCATAAACTCATCAATCTCTATAAACATTGTTTTCCATTTCATGAATTGGTACAAACATCTATGTTTCCTGCTGTCCAGTATCAATCAAGAAGATCAAGTATGGTCATGTGTGTGGAGGACTCAGAGTCCAGGTCTCCCTGATGCTCCACTCAGGCGCTGCTGATGATGATGAGAGCGGGACTGGCCGCCTGCTGACTCGTCTCACACATGGCGCCCTGCTCGGCCGGCTTGGCGAACACACGCGGCGTGTTGAGGTTGTAGACACCGGCCTGGAGGAAACAGGCTCTCAGGGTCAGACACAGCACCTCCTGAGGCTTCAGCTGCAGCTTGTACTGGGTCTGACCCACCCAGGTGAACGAGCTGTGGACCTCCAGAGACTCTGGGCTGAAAGAGGAATGGACGGAGGGAGAGCTTAGAAAATATACTCACGTTAGACTAGACTGCTGAAAGTTAAAGTCATAGTTAACTGGCCATCAAGTCCTGTTGACAACATCTTTCCACTGTCAGACAGCAACATGCCTTCCTCATGTACCGTTTATTAAATACATGAGTCTATGAAATGTGATATGACTGAATGTCACAGAATCAACCGTCTTAAACCATTTATCTTTGTCA
Organism: Anarhichas minor; assembly: GCF_050575085.1. Lineage (NCBI taxonomy): Eukaryota > Metazoa > Chordata > Actinopteri > Perciformes > Anarhichadidae > Anarhichas > Anarhichas minor. The sequence continues at coordinate 5,504,863 of NW_027466517.1, read as the reverse complement.
ACATTAGAAGTAAAAGTGAGGCTTTGCTCTCGGCAGAGGAAATGTCGTTGCAGATGGTTTATTATTTTTTTCCCCAACATGTGTTTAGATGAAAGAAAAGGATGAAAGGAGCACACTGAGCTGCAGCTGTGACCACCAGCAGTCCATAGGGCTCTAGATCGCTATAGAACCGCAGACAACGGGCTGAAGGAACCGATATGTTCCCCAGAAGTAGTCCTCGTGTTGGAGACGTGGCTGTAGTGATCAGCGTTTAAACGATGATGTGGGTGTTAACTGTCTCATGAAGATGCAATCAAGTTGCATTATGGGGATTGGACCTATGCATATGTCAGTCTTCTTTTCCCCACATCTCTCTAGATAAGTCATAGTTAACTGTGTCACTTCATGAATGTACTGTGTGCGCGCGCGCACACACACACACACACACACACACACACACACACACACACACACACACACACACACACACACACACACACACACACACACACACACACACACACACACAAGTACCTGCTGCTTTTGCTCCTTAAGTCAATGAGGACATCCACTAGAGCCGAGGAGCAGTTGGACAGCGTCAGCGTGACTGGCACCACACAGAGACTAGAGACAGAGAAGCAGCTTCACTCAGCAGAACCTCATGGAGCTTATTGAGCTTCTTCACTACCTCCATCAACACACGCTGACGGATTGTTGCTAAGTTACAGCCATGCAATTCAGAAGTATGTACTGTACAGGGGCTGGAAACATTTTTAACAAAGTAGGCGTTTACAACGTATTTAGGGTAAGACGTTAAATCTTCATTCACGATCCTCCTTTACTGTGCGGGTCTCACCTCTCCAGGACAAACGGGTGTGTGTAGGTCTCAGGGTAGTGCAGGTTGGTTTTGATGAGCTGGGACAGCTCTGCAGACGGCAGGGCCACTGGAGTAGGAACTTCAGATTTAAACTTGAGCAGCACCATCTCCTGAGCTTCCTGCAACACAAAAGCCTCATCCAATCAGCTTTCAAAATAAAACCACACTCGTATAAAGCATCACATCATGAGTCTAAATCTGATCATTTTGTATAATTGTTAGATTCCACAATTAAGGGACCTTTAAGTCAATGGTGGAAATGTGGCAACAAATATATTGCAAATTAGATGCGTTTCTATCAACTGAGTCGACACAAATAAACTCTCCCTGAGGTTTTTTTGAAGCAGGATTATATTGGAGACAGGCCTGCATTTAATAATAAGATTTGGTCATATTTCAGTATGAAGCCTCCTCCTAATTTATGATCTGCTCATGTTTGACCTGTCAAATCCTTTGCTACAGCATTTTGAGGTTAATACAAGCTCAACACTTCCTGCATCCGTTTCAGATTAAAAGCCCCGTAGCATGCCACTGGACAGAATCCTTCATTTCCTAACAAAGCTTTTATTGTGAAACATTTTCAGGATTGGGTTGTGGAAAATTGAGTGACTGTTATGGTTCTCATACGGTACTTCAAACATAGCTACCACTACATGTACTACATGTTAACTAAACTGTTATCTCACCATTAACTCATGCCCACTGGGTTACAGAGAGGGTGAGGTTGGTTCTGTGTGTGTGTGTGTGTGGGCGCGTGCTTACTGTACCTCTTTGGGAGTCAGAGAACTGGCCTCTTTGCCGATGGTCTGCAGCGCCACATGGAGCTGGCCCTCTAGGATCAGCTGTTTGTTGTCCTCCACCACATAGGCCTACAGACACACACACACCACACTGGAAACTCACATACACTCAGCGTTGGTACAGTTTAAGCTGAGAACTAAATATGAAAACCTGAGGATTCCTCACAGAGAAACTGGCTACATCTGGAAATGACCTCTGCTCGGTTCACCCAAATATGAGCAGAATGATAAATATGTTTCAAGGCTTTGATATGAATCCTGTTTGAATATCAACACAAGATTCTGAACAGAATTTGTTACGACATTGTGAATAAATGAATTCTGAATCATATTTTTGATAAGATCTCACAACTGTCCTGTGCATGGTCCATACCACGATATCCTACTACCACTATGTATGAGAAGGTGAGTCCCACATCATCAGGCTGTCTCTGCCGAGTGTACCTTCCAGATGACGATTAAGTTGAGGTCCAGCTCATTACACTTCTTGACGATGCTGCTGATGTCCTCAGTGGGGACAGAGCTCTGACTCTTGCTGCTGGATGATGTCCTGGACGATGTTCCGTCCACTCGCTGAGACTCTGCGGTCCGACAGCCACGGAAGAAGAAATCTCCACAGGGTGTGGAGGAGCTGATGATCTGCAAAAAGATTCTATAGATATAAGAGACTCTATACCAAAGACAGTAACAATGCTTGATGTTGTGTCTGTATGTAGTCACAGATGTTCTCAACTCAAATGTATCAGCTGATATCAGGAATTAGTTCTTTCCTCATCAACCCAAAAAACTAAGAATAAAGATAATTACACTTCATAATTTAGTGGCATTTTTACATTTGATACTTTTTGTGAATATAATTCATTATTTATAATTGTATATAGTTGTATGTATATATCCTTTGTTAACACATTATTTTGAAACCCGGACGTAGTCACACAAGTATCCTTCACTAACTTTGCCGATACTGATACGATACGTGGACCTGACCTCCATCGTTTTCATGTTCCATAAAAAACGTCCTCATAGTTTTTGTTAACATGATGCCAGAGTGAACAGCAGGGTTTGACTTGGACATTATGCAGACATTGCACATTTTTGTTAACAGCGTGACAATAGATTATATTTATTGCTTTGGCTCTAGAGTTATATTCCATCTATGTTTTATTCATTTAGAACATTGATTTTTTTTTTTCACATTAAGAATCAAAAGTTCATTGCTCTTTGAAAGGGTGTACTTGCATTATTATGCTATTATATCATCACTCTATCAATGGCATAAAAAGGTCTTAAAATGACAATATTGTTTATTGCAATTATTTTCGGGACACTATATGGACAGACATGAGTAGTTATCAGGCCTATGACAAAATGTGATCATACATTTAGTGAGACAACGACATTTAGCTTTTACTTACCCGTTCATTTCCCAGATTCAGGTCTGCAAAGGTGTATTTCTCTACAGCACCCGAGGTAGCTAGAGGCAAAACACAGACAAATCAGTGCTTATTCGAAACCCCACATCTAATCAAAGTTTGAGAGATATATATATATATATATATATATATATATATATATATATATATATATATATATCCTTCTTCTAAAGGTACCCTGGTGGGGCTTGCATCGCGTGGCTCTGAAACACAGCTTGGCTCTTTCTCTGCTGGTGAGTTTACAGTCTGGAGGGGAGGGAGGGCAGACAGAGAGAAGCTGTGACATGTTCTGTTATCACTGCCACTGAACACTCCACTGTAGCATTTTGGGCCAAAGTGCCATGCTCAAGGGCAGTTCACGGATGAAGCATTTAGGTGGTATTAAAATACACATACAGCTGTACACCATAAAGAATAAAAGGACAGGAAGAGAGAGACGCCTCACACACACCTTTATCATTGGCCGGGTTGATACACTTGTGGAGGCGCCAGTGTTGACTGCTGCTGGACACCTGGATGATGTGGAACTCACGCACTCCAGCTTCACTCTGGAAGCCCACAGGAGGAAGATTAAAACCACGTTTGAGCAGTGATAGGCTGTTCAATGAGCTGCAGACTGTAAGTGTGTACCGGAGGCGTGGGGCATGCTGGGTATCTCACCGTATTGATGTTCTCCACATCGACGAAGACCAGCGTTCCACCGCTGCCTCTGTCGTCCAGACTGCGATGTGGGGGGACACTGCTGCGGCAGGCCGACGCCTGCACGCTCAGAGAGCGACTGGCACAGATGAACACCGTGTGACGCAACACCCGATGACTTCCCATGCAGAGAGAGGAGAGAGAGAGATGATGGGCTGTCTACAAATGAGGAGTTAGTGCAGTGTTGATGAACAGACATTGTTATCACCAATTCATTTAGAATAGAACTGTTAGAGTATAAGTCCATTCTTCTTATTTGCTAAATATATTATGTGTCCAGCTGTCAGTCAGACATGATTGGGCTTAAAAAGTCAGAAGCAAACAGCCTTTTCTTCCACTTGATTATTTTGCCCTGGTCACATACTGTTACTTCTTTATTTGTTAACAAGTCTATGTCCTAATAGAAGTGTTCCATCATCGTGCTCCCAAAGGGGGTCCTTCTAGGTGTAGTTCCAGAGAGTTTGTTACGATAGCAGTCCTGAGCCGATGCCTTTGTATTTTAATGGATTGGTATTGACTAAAATAAAGCCTCTTCTTTACTGAACTCTACTGCGTGTTGTCATCCTCAGCCTGCTCGTGTTGCAGTGCTGCTCTACTTCATGACAGCCTGCCTCAACAGTGCAGCTTTTCACTCGCGTGCCAGTGAACAGTGTGTGAATCCCAGGCTGCAACCCTCAGGTCTGAAAAGTGAAGCCAGTGCAGAAGAGTCTCAAACCGGTATTCTTTCTATCGGCCAGCAGGGGGCGACTCCTCTGGTAGCAACCATAGACTGTATATAAGAAGTGGACGAGTCGTCATGACGTCACCCATTGGTTTGTGGACTGATGTCATGAAGCCTCGAGTTTGGCGATTTCGCCGTTGCCATCTTGGATTACGGCAGTTGCCATGTTGGATTTTATGGCAACCAATGAACAGAAGTGACCATATTTGGACTGCGGAGGAGTGACGTAGAGACACCGTATACGTCTCTGGTAGAGACCTGTCAATCACAGTAGCCCCGCCCCTAAAGCATCCCCTGCTTTATGGTCTGTTTGACTCTAAATGGACCATAATGTACTGAATGAACATCATGATTTATCACTGAGGTAATAAATCAAGAGAGAAGTAGTCATTTTCTCATAGACTTCTATACAACCAGAAGAGTCGCCCCCTGGTGGCCAGTAGAGAGAATGGCTTCACTTTTTAGACCGGGAGGTGATACAGGCTGCTTATGTTTATGGCTAGCCAATTCAACTCCCTTCACTTTATTTCAATTTTACCTGATTTTGATTCCTTTCGTTGTGCTCTCGTAGTAGAACAGGAAATTTATCTCATGTACTCCCTCCTGGTCTGGTCCTCTGAGCCAGAGAGGCAGCTGGGTGGACTCCCCCGGTTGCAGTGTGCTGCCATCTATCGGGATCTCCATCACACCGGACGGCTGGCTGAAATCCTCCGCTGCTACCAGCATCTCAGACGCCACTGAGCCCGGCTGGCGGGTCGTGGCCGTGGTCTTATAGGCCGAGCAGTTCTCCGCTGAGGTCGGGCTGACGGGCGTGAGGGGGGTTGTGGTCTGGCTGCCAAACGTGAAGAAATCTGGGTGTGTGGACGCCACCCGAAGGCCGCACAGAGCGACACCGCTGACGTTACAGAACTCAACGTAGGCCTTCCTGATCTCTCCACACAACAGAGCAGTGGGGAACTGCAGGAAGAAGACCTGACACACACACACACACACACACACACACACACACACACACACACACACACACACACACACACACACACACACACACACACACACACACACACACACACACACACACACACACACACACACACACACACACACACACACACACACACACACACACACGTTTGGTTTCACAGAAGAACTTGTGAGCCGTCCAGAGGATTGTAGGGGACGAAAAAGTAGGAATAAGTGAATGTTGCTCATTAATTTGGTAAGTCGTGGTGATGATGCAGTTTTCCCTTCAAATTAAGATCCAACTCAAGAGTCCTGTGATCCGTGTCAAAGGTACCCACCTACATTAGACATCTACCGCAGCCGTACACCACCAGCAGGTCTCTGAGGTTAGTGGTTTGTTAATCACTGCAGGCTTTAAAGCTGCAATGTGTAAGATGTGGCCAGTTGAAATTAACTAAAACTAAACTCAACATTATCAACAGAATGTGAAGAGATCACAGTGTTCATGTTATTTACTTTCAGTTTACAACAATAGTTTTATTTTAGTCCGTTATAGAAGCCCTGCTTCAGGGGCAATGAAACTGATCTTTAGATTTGCCAGACTGTCAGCACTGCAGGATGGGACGAGTGTGTCAGTGGTACCTCCATTAGGGGCATGGGTGGAGTTATGATGGGATCCAGCCGCCGATCCAGACCATGGCGAACCAACATCTTGTCCTCTTTGGTCTGGTTCAGCCGTGGGCCCTGGATCTTTAGGTCCTGTCTACCCCGAACCACCATGACATCCAACGCCTGCTGGCCTGTAGACAGGAGCAGAGCCACACTGGGAGTTTTCTCAGAAACATTGTTGACATGAAACAAAAGACAGACTTGAAAACAACAACAAAAAATTCAATGCAATACAATGACTGGCAGCAAAATGAGTGTGAAGTGGTACGAAAGCAGCCAATAGCAATTCAAACCAGTCCCAGCTGATGAGTGTACCTTCAGAGCTGGGAGCCGTCTCTCCAGAGGAAGCTGCAGCCAAGTTGTACACCACACCCACAATGTTCAGCTGGCCAGTTCTGTGTGGCAGCAGCCGGAGTCGGGCCTGAGGTCAAAGGTCACAGTGACTGACAGCAACACAACTACACGTGTGATCAGAGTGAAGTATCACATGAGCCAGAGAAGGGACAGTCCACATCATTATTTGCTGGAGATTTAAAGAATTATTCACAAACATTTAAGTGGTCTTCATGCATTTTTATGGCGAAATCCATTTAAAAGGCCTGGTAGCCTTAGCACAAAATCAGTGCATGCACATGTACCAGTTTTACAATTTAGCAGAAACCAGATTCCTAAATGTCTTGTATAAAGAAACCTGGTTCAGGGTTAGACATTTCAGAAACCTGATTTCCCTGGAGAGAGCTGATGTGTTCAGACACTCAAGTATTGCTGTGAAAAGCAGAGTGGAAGGAGAGACCGTCACATTTAGGGATACGTTCCTATCTTCAAAATAATTCCAAGGTCAGAAAACTGAAAGGGCCCATCCTAAACCCGGAGCAAACAACGGTCATTGCCAGTTTCAGACAGACACAGTGCACACACTGTCTAAGGAGCAAATGTACTTGAGCCAATGGATTGATTGTTGACCTGCTCCAAAAGTTAGACATTCTCAGTCAGACATGATCATGTTTGACTGAACAGCATATCAGCTAATTTGACATGAAGGTGCAACTGATGAGATGTTTCCAGCCTGTTGCTGGAGCTGTGATACCTCATCAGGCTGAAGCTTTCTTTATCTCCACTCTTCATTCTATCACTATCTCTGCAGTCTGCCTGTAGATCTATCAGAGCACCTACCATTTTGGTCTCCTCTGGACCTATAAGAAACTCCAGGATGATCTCTGTAGTGACAACATCGTCTTTCTGTGTCATCTGCAAGAGGAAACAGATATTGAAGACACTGTGGAAATCTTAGTTCTGGTTTTTATAGCATCCATCGATTTGTGGCCGGGCTGCTCACCCCATCAATCAGGCTCTCCTCATTGGTGATGGCCTCTCCTGCCGACTCTTCAGACGTCTTCTCCTCGGATGGAGTGGCACCCTCGACAGTGAACCTCCAGAGGAGGGAGAGGTTGGACAGAGCCAGAGGAACCTTCAGTGGGTTGCTGAGCGTCACCTCCACTATGATTGGCTCTGTGGAGACAGGAAGAGGGCTGTATACTGAGCAGGTGATGCTATGATTCTTTATGCTATGGAAAAGAAGAAAGTGACTCCTGATTGATTGGCAAGCGTCCGTATGTTCTAACACCTAGTACTGAGTAATAGCCTCGGTAGCCGAGGAGCTCTTACCCTCGGCCACAGCCAGTGGGTAGCGCAGGTTGTCTGTGTGGCTGTTTAAGCAGCACTGGGTGGGCTGGAACGTTGCTGGGACAACCCCCCTGTTGGCTGTAGCCACAAGCTGTTCCTCCAGGTGGCACCACATGGCTGCCAGGTCCTGGTCATACTCCTGGTCCAGAGACACGTGAGTGGCTGCCTGCTTTTCGCCTGCACACATGAGGTAGTTATAAACACAAAATTGAAGATTAGTTGTTGAATACAATGCATTTCCATGAGTGACAGTAACCCTTCGTTCAAAGGCACCTCAGCAGTTCATTTAATTCTGTTCATAAATAGGGTGATCTTGGTCAGACATCACTAGTATTGCATGGTACATTTTGTTATGCATGGCTGTAATCCACCAGTGAACAGAGCAGAAGAAGTAGAGGCTGTGAACCAGAAACAAAACACGCCTCTTTGGTCCCCTGACCGTCTACGAGAGAGAAATGGAGAGAGAGGTCTTCAGAGATGAGTTTAACTGCTCGAGTTGTAATAGTTCTCTCATGTCAGCTGGTGTTGGTCATGTTTCATGTTGTCCGGAGACGAAGACAAACATTCACACGATTTAGAAACATCCATGAAGAAGTCGACAGCAGAAACAAGTGATCAGTCATGCAAAGGCGTTTCTATGACACATTTAGTGCATCAACTCTTTTTCGACAAAGGAAACTACTTCAAGCAAGCGTGAAAACTGTTTTATCAAATGTTGCTTTTTCGATATTGCTTTTCTACTAGTATACTTCAAAATACGCATAAGAATATGTTCATGGAAAGACGGCTAATGACTTTCATATTAGCCATAAGTCAAGAAACTAATACATGTTATAAATATAGAGTATACAGGTGCTGGTCATATAATTAGAATATCATCAAAAAGTTGATTTATTTCACTAATTCCATTCAAAAAGTGAAACTTGTCTATTATATTCATTCATTACACACAGACTGATATATTTCAAATGTTTATTTCTTTTAATTTTGATGTTTATAACTGACAACTAAGGAAAATCCTAAATTCAGTATCTCAGAAAATTAGAATATTGTGAAAAGGTTCAATATTGAAGAGACCTGGTGCCACACTCTAATCAGCTAATTAACTCAAAACACCTGCAACGGCCTTTAAATGGTCTCTCAGTCTAGTTCTGTAGGCTACACAATCATGGGGAAGACTGCTGACTTGACAGTTGTCCAAAAGACGACCATTGACACCTTGCACAAGGAGGGCAAGACACAAAAGGTCATTGCAAAAGAGGCTGGCTGTTCACAGAGCTCTGTGTCCAAGAGAGGCGAAGGGAAGGAAAAGATGTGGTCGAAAAAAGTGTACAAGCAATAGGGATAACCGCACCCTGGAGAGGATTGTGAAACAAAACCGATTCAAAAATGTGGGGGAGATTCAGAAAGAGTGGACTGCAGCTGGAGTCAGTGCTTCAAGAACCACTACGCACAGACGTATGCAAGACATGGGTTTCAGCTGTCGCATTCCTTGTGTCAAGCCACTCTTGAACAACAGACAGCGTCAGAAGCGTCTCGCCTGGGCTAAAGACAAAAAGGACTGGACTGCTGCTGAGTGGTCCAAAGTTATGTTCTCTGATGAAAGTAAATTTTGCATTTCCTTTGGAAATCAGGGTCCCAGAGTCTGGAGGAAGAGAGGAGAGACACACAATCCACGTTGCTTGAGGTCCAGTGTAAAGTTTCCACAGTCAGTGATGGTTTGGGGTGCCATGTCATCTGCTGGTGTTGGTCCACTGTGTTTTCTGAGGTCCAAGGTCAACGCAGCCGTATACCAGGAAGTTTTAGAGCACTTCATGCTTCCTGCTGCTGACCAACTTTATGGAGATGCAGATTTCATTTTCCAACAGGACTTGGCACCTGCACACAGTGCCAAAGCAACCAGTACCTGGTTTAAGGACCATGGTATCCCTGTTCTTAATTGGCCAGCAAACTCGCCTGACCTTAACCCCATAGAAAATCTATGGGGTATTGTGAAGAGGATGATGCGAAATGCCAGACCCAACAATGCAGAAGAGCTGAAGGCCACTATCAGAGCAACCTGGGCTCTCATAACACCTGAGCAGTGCCACAGACTGATCGACTCCATGCCACGCCGCATTGCTGCAGTAATTCAGGCAAAAGGAGCCCCAACTAAGTATTGAGCTGTACATGCTCATACTTTTCATGTTCATACTTTTCAGTTGGCCAAGATTTCTAAAAATCCTTTCTTTGTATTGGTCTTAAGTAATATTCTAATTTTCTGAGATACTGAATTTGGGATTTTCCTTAGTTGTCAGTTATAATCATCAAAATTAAAAGAAATAAACATTTGAAATATATCAGTCTGTGTGTAATGAATGAATATAATAGACAAGTTTCACTTTTTGAATGGAATTAGTGAAATAAATCAACTTTTTGATGATATTCTAATGATATGATCAGCACCTGTATAACTAATACCCGATATTGTGAACATGGAGTTCTCTTTGAACTGTAAATGTGCTCATCATCTACTATTGTGCGTTCCGTTCTAGAATCCGCAGATTAACAAATGATGAACACTTGAAATGCATGCACTTGTGCAGTGATGGATTAAATCGTTTTTTTGTTTGTTCGTGTGTTAAATGTGTTTCGTTCCCAAAAGAAGACCGACTTAATTCCACTCATGTGATTTTAGAATCTACAGAGCTCATAATATTGTTTTTTACATTTGTTCATTCCCTGTATCTTCTTTGGTCTTTTTTTATTTGTTCTTGAATGGTGCATAAAGGGAAGAGTTGTTATCATACATGACCTCAAGGAGGCAAAGACAGGAAGCGAGGAGAGATCTCTGTGAGCGAGCGAGAGAGAGCGAGAGAGAGCGAGAGAGCCTGCTTCACTGAAGGACTTTAAGACGCTTTCATGAATGACCGTGGTGAGCGCTCTTGCTTCCCACAGTAAATCCACTGATACACTTCCACATCATCACCATCTTTTAACATTAGAACATCAGATGAACGTTAAGAGGTGCAGGTCTGAAGATTAACCCTTACAGCTGGGACTCTTAGTGATGCGTCTGTAGCCACTCTTTTCTCTAGAGTCAGTCATGCTGGGAAAAGATCACCACTCATCTTCATGTTACCTTCAGCAAGGCGCCGTTCGTGTCCAAAGTAGACCCTTGTGGCCGAGCTGTGGATGCAGGGCAGAGGCAGCTGGGGGAGGCTGTCTTCACTTCCCCCTACCACACTCTGAAATACAACACACACACACACACGTTATTTGTGTAATAATGGGAGGAGATTAAAAAAAGCTTTTAATTGGTGTTTGGTGCATCCAATCCCTGAGTTGTTTACGTGATGATATTTTTATGTAAATCTTGGTCTGGTCCACATAATTAGAATGGGAAGATTTTCTGCTGTCTTTCTTAATCTGAGCTGGAGAACGTATGCAGATGTTAAGAAAAAGAGGTCTGAGAACAGAGCCTTGTGGAACTCCACATCATTGTTATTCACTCATATGTGTGCTTACCTATTGACACAAAGTAGTCTCTCTCCTGTCAAGTCAGCATTGTCAGCGTGCAGATGTGGTTACAAACTGTAGTTACCTTATACACATAGAGGTATTCTCTGAGGAAGGCGCCCTGCTGTGTGGCTGTCTGCCTGCTGTCATTGGTCAGGATCTGTCTGAAGGCTGTCACAGCGCTCTCTGGTTGGCTGAGCGTGAAGGACTGACGACCGATTGTGAAGTTGATGTGGTCCTCTGCCAAAGACCAGCCCCGCTCCTTGTACACCTGCATGGCTTGGCAGTAACAGCGCAGTGCATGCTTCCTCTATATGAAGAGACAGGAGCAGGAAAAAGAAGAGGTGGTGAGCAACAAAAGGCGATCACAATAAAAAAGTAAAGTTTCATTATGATACTCAATTTGTCAGGTTTCAGGATAATGGATCAATGAACTTGGTCCAAATTTAGTCTTCATGACTTTTCAGCTAAAAGACGTTAGACCTGACCGTCCACCCTGGTCAGGATTCCTCTCAAGTATTGCATATTCTCCAACACTAACAGTAAATCAATCAAACAGGGAGGGGACACCAAAAGCAAAGCCAGCGTTCCGCATGGAGCGATTACATACAAGGTGACGCAAAGACACGAATATCAAACACAGGTCTCCATCATCTTCCCCCCCACACGGAGGAGAGCAAAGGCAAGGCAAGTTTATTTGTATAGCACATTTCAACAACAAGGTAATTCAAAGTGCTTCACATGAAACCATTAAAAGCATCAAAACATAAGGCAAAAGAAAAGGAGATTTAAAACCGATTAAGAACAGTCATTGAAACAATAAAAAGCAGTGTAAGAAATAAAATACAGTAGTAAAGTAAAATGCAGAAATTGATTAATATCCTTGAATATGGTTGAATTAAAGGCAGCAGCAAACAGAAAAGTCTTCAGTCTTGATTTAAAGGAGCTGAGGGTCTCAGCAGACCTGCAGCTTTCTGGGACTTTGTTCCAGATATGTGGAGCAGAAGAACTGAACGCTGCTTCTCCATGTTTAGTTCTGACTCTGGGAACAGAAAGTAGACCGGTCCCAGACGACCTAAGGGGTCGGGATGGTTCATGAGGTAGCAGCAGATCAGAGATGTGTTTTGGCCATAAACCATTCAGTGCTTTATAAACCAGCAGCAGGATTTTAAAGTCAAGTCTTTGTTTGACAGGAAGCCAGTGCAAAGACCTCAGAACTGGAGTGATGTGATCCACCCTCCTGGTCTTAGTGAGGACTCGAGCTGCAGCGTTCTGAATCAGCTGCAGCTTTCTGACTGACTTTTTACAGAGACCTGTAAACACACCGTTACAGTAGTCCAGTCTGCTGAAGATGACTGCATGGACATGTTTTTACACATCCTGTTGAGACATAAGTCCTCTAATCCTTGATATATTCTTCAGGTGATAGTAGGCTGATTATGTAATTGTCTTGATATGGCTGTTCAGGTTGAGGTCTGAATCCATAACTACACCCAGATTTCTGGCTTGTTTGTGGTTTTTAACATCAGATTAAAGCTGAGCGCTGACTTTCAATCGTTCGTCCTTGGTACCAAAAACAATTACTTCTGTTTTATCAAAGGGAAGAGGAGGAAAACTGGAGCTGGAGCACAGCGGGAGACCTGCTATCTTAGTTCTGTTTACGTATTGCTGATGAAAACACTACATTTCCTGATTTGCTGCTTAAAATTAAAAGCTGTTAAATAACAGGGGACTTTTATTGTGAAGAATGTATAGGAAAATAAATGTGTTTATCACCTAATTAGCAGAGCTTTGTGAGGAGCTATTCTTCAATATAACAAGTCTACTTACAGTAGTCTGCAGAGAGGACTGGTAAGCAGCACCAATAAAAGGGGAATTTAGAGGAAATGCAATGTGTTTATCCACCGCTTTACAGACAAAGAATTATATCTGGTCACTATCCGATAAGTGTGGCCACATATGAGGACACAGCTGACACCATCTGCTGCATCACATCACAAAAGTCACATTGAAAATACAAGTGTAACTACGGCATAAGACACACGATGATTAACTCAAGAACTCCATAAACAATAACAAAAATAAAACATGATATCATATATATAATAATAATATATATAATTTATAGTAATAAGTATAAGTGATACAGATTAAAGATGGAACTTTGTCTCAGAGAGGAAATCCACCCCGTTGACAGGAACAAACCTGGGCACCAGTGTTGGGTTAGACCACGACATTAGATGGGTGGGGGTTGAAAGGCTCACCTGTCCTGCTTTACTGAAACGATGACCGGCCAGGATCATGTGGAAGGCAAACTTGCGCACCATGGGATTGCGCATGTTAATAAAGCAGTGGGCAGCCTGTTCCAGCAGCAGAGCACTGCGCAGGTCAGAGTCCTGCACATAGAAGTGAAATAAAAAGGTCCAAGCAGAATGAATCCACTGCAATGTTACTTGATAAATCTACTTTCATAAGTGAATCCATTATTTGGCATGAAAGGGTAACATTTTAAAAGTTTCCACAGTTCTCAGGTCATCTGGAAGTTGCATTCACATTTTCTTCAGTTTTGCATGACAGTATGTATTTCTTGGGTATTGCGGTATTATACTGTAAACATTTAGAATTTTCATGCAGTGATCAATGCAAATGCAGATCCAACAGTTCTGATTGCATAAAAAAAGTAAGCTTCTTTATTCAGATTTACTGCATGTGTTCTTTAACCTACGACAGTTTTCCTAAAATTAGATTTAAAATAAATGATAACCCCTGTATCATGATACGTATGGTAAAGACGAGGGCTTCCTCACCTCGCTGGTCATCTTAATGAGCAGAGTTGCAGCCTCTGAGTATTTAACCTGACTCTTGAGTATCTCAGCACTGAGTAATGCACAGCGCTCAGCCAGCACCATGCTCCTGTAGAGGGCAGAAGGGAGAAAACACGTTGGAGGGATATTATGAGGCACCTCTCCATACTCAGTGAATCACTACAGTAGATGGAGTAACAGCACGGGAGCAAAGCTATGTACATCTCTGAACCAGGTCTCAAAGTGGTCTCGAAGAGCGCACCTGATCACGACAGCCTGGAAACAGGGTGCATTTGCTTTTTATTTAATTTATTCAACAGTTTAAAACTTCTCAGATGGCATCTATGAACCCAAACCCTTAATAATAACTGCAGCTGAAAACCCTGCTGTCATGTGTCACCACTCAGGAAATTAGACATAATAAGGTCATGAAACTTCCATTAGGGTGCACAAAGAAAGATTCACTTTGGTCAGCCTCTAAGTGACCTCACATTAGCACAATTAGCCTGCTACCCAAAAACTGATAAACTGAGAGCAGGCAGAAAAACATTCAGGATGTAGGTCATACTTGCAGACGTCTCTGTACGTCTGTATGGCGGTGTCCATGTAGTGTGCTGGGTAAGGTCTGGGAGCTCCAGCCTGCAGAAAGGCAGACACTGCAGCCATTTCCTACAGAGGATGTCAGGATGAGTGGACAGAAGATGAGGAGAGATGGAGTGAACAAGAAAGGAAGGAGGAAAGAACAGAGAAGTCATGATTAGAATTCGACATGCGGTGGTAAGCAATGGAACGCGCCATTGCTCGGTTTAATCCACTCAGGGGTTACTTGGTCTGGTATGACTCGTGTTATCCGATTTTAGATATTACTGTGGAACTGACTTTAATACTCAAGCAGAGCAGGGTTCTGTCAAACGGGATGCTGTGACAGGTCTGATAGCTTTCTTTATTTTGGATTCTTTTCCATTCGCTCACAAGGTAAGCACCACCAAGTAAGTTTCACCGTTTCACACTCTGAGGATCACGAGCTTCACACACACACACAGCAGCACAGTTGGTGTGCATCAGTCACAACCTTGGATCTGATGATGAACGTGCTGTTTGAGAGGCCTGCTTGAGACCACGCTGCCTTAACGCAGAGGTACAAGATAGAGAATATACCGGGGACTTAGGAGTTTGCAAATGAGTTGACGATGCCCATTTGTTACACTTCTGGCGTATATCACATCTATAGTCTTAGTTAAGGGAAAGAACACCACAAGAGATATGTATTAGAAATATATTAGTCAGGTCACAGCTTCTAAGAGTTATAGATATGTTGGATTAGAACAAATTTATGAACTATTATACATTTCAAAGTTTTAATAATAGTTTTGTTAAAACAAAAAAACTGAACACGTTTGACAGAGTGCCATGAACATTTGTCTTGGGGAATTAAAGCTATAAACCCTTTCAAATGGATCATTGTTTGCACTACCCTGTGAAAATCAATCTAAAATGAAAACCACGGTAGCTAAAGCATTCATTTATTTTGCAGCTGACAGCCAAGTCGACCACAATGTACGCTTGTGATGATGTCATAGTTCAAATAACGTTATTGTGTTGTTTCTCCATTCAGAATTGTTAAGGAAAAATATGTTGTGTATATGTACATGGTTTAATGACTCGCATAACCTTTTAGCTCAGGTTGTACAGGTTTTAGGGGTATGAAGCATTTGAAGATACTCCAAGAAATGACATCACAATAGGCAGAAATACCTGAGTAGGCAGTGAGTTTAAAGGGTTAACACATGGTCCTCATCAGGACACAGAAAGCTGTGTGTGTGTGTGTGTGTGTGTGTGTGTGTGTGTGTGTGTTCTCACCAGTGCCCCTGCAGCATACAGCATGGCCTGGTCTGACAGAAAGTCTTTCTTGGCCGTGTGGTAACAGCTGTAGGCGAGCTCGTAGTGCTGGACCAGGAAGCACAGGTCGGCCATCTTCCTGATCTGCAGCTCAGGGGCTTCTGGGGGATATCTGACACCACAGATGAGAAAGATCAAACCAGCAATGCGTATAGTGTTCACGGTGGTAATGTATCAATACATGAATGAATCATATGAAGGGTGATGCTTACAGAAGGCCACATGTGCTCTTTGGTTCACTGATGCCCTTCTCTGGAACTTTCCCTCCACCGAACCACTTCTTGGTGGCAGTGAACAGAGACCGACTCAGACCTTTCCTGGAGACCAGCTGTGGACGGAGAGGCAGAGCATGTGTCTGAGTGCTGGGAGAACGTAGGGGGGTGTCAGGCTTCACGGAGCCGACTCAGCTAGTGTTGCTCTCACAGTCTATGGGGGCCATAAAGCAGTGGTGGGCCGTCAGGGCCAGCAAAGCCTTCTCTGCTGGCCTAAACACAATCACGAAGTTATAGCTATTTTATCATTTAATAATGTTTCTTAAATACACTACATGTATTATAATTTATAAAAATATTTTCCCCATTATCTTATGTTCTCATTGCACAGCTACTGTCTTCCTCAGTTGCTCTGCTTCCAGTGCAGCTTGTTTTAAGTAGAGCTTTTATCCAATCAGATCTCACCTCTGTGTCTCTAGGTAAGAAGAGAGGCAGAGGCCTGCAGACTCACAAGTGAATCCCTTTGCACTTTAAGTGAATGGGGACGATATTGTTGATTGTCATAGTCTTCAACCAATCAGATCTTTAGTTTGACATGTTGGGCGTATTCTTTGACGTGCCAGAGCCTGCTAGCTGGTCTACAAGTACGTCAGCATTAACAGGCAGCTCAGTTTTCAGGTGCAGCGCTGGACATCGTATCAAAGGGTCGGTCAACCCCACAGCTAGCAGCCCTGACCCAGCATGGAACGGTATTTCTGGCTGACAGCGTCAGAGAAGCGTTGCACATTTTATGGCTAAGAATGCGTTTCATTTGCAACTGAGCTCTTGGTGTTTGGAGCTACGCTACGCTAACCAAGGCAGCTACACGACAGGACACCACAAGCTACGTGCTTTTGAAAACTTTTGGAGAAACCAGAGTGGATCTACAACTCAACGAACACGTTCACAGGAGGACCTCTGGCTGGAACTGAACCCCACCGATGTTCTGAATAACCGCGTCATTAAACTCTTTATTAACAAAGAAAGGAGGATGGACTTTGTCTTTAAGTGAACAGCAGCTTTGGTAAATTAAGTGTTTTTGCGTTTTTACATCTGCAGTATCGTTACTACTGTGTTCATTTGTCTATCGTGTCGTTTTTATGAATAATATGAATGGCTCGTGCTCTAGCGCTGCTGTGTTGCTGGATCGATTTATTGCTTTGTTGTCATATAAATATATGTGACTGGTTCTTGTGAGTTTGTTCTTGTTATTGTGTTAATTACATTGATTTTGACTATATGCATTGTCCATTAATGACGAAGCATCCCGTCATGCGCGGGGTTATTGTCCGGACAATTGAATCTGTTCGGGCTGTTGTTTCCCCGCTAAGCTAGTTAGCTTAGCCTCCCCGAAGACACGTGCGGTGCCGCAGCCTCAGCTGTTTTTTGTTATTGTTCCGGTTCAGAGGTCACAGCCCGTTGTCTCCTACGTGAGCGCAGTCCACCGAAAACATATTTCCCACAATTTAAGCTTCTGCATTTTCCAAATGCACTAGTATTATTCAAACGCATTGTTCGGTTCGTAAGCCTCGTACCGAACGGTTTAATACGAATACGTGTATTGTTACACCAATAGAAACAAATAACCATAGCTGTGTCGTCATAATGAGCTTATTAGGAGATGGCTCAAGTGTAGTAGGACAGCACAGAAGGCCCAGGTACAAAATGGACGGCCCGCCACTGGTATAATGTAGTAATACTATTTACAAGCGTGTGGGGAGAGTTGTGAAACTGTATCGCAATCAACAAATCTGACAATGGCAGCGGACAATCTTTAGAAAGAAGGTTCCGCCGGGCAGCATGAGCCTTGGATTCAATCGTTTTCAGGAAGAACATGAAGTGCTACATAAGTGGCCATATGGTGGCGCCACTTTTCCCAAACCACACCAAAAACTAATCATATTTACATTGATGTTTGGCCAGACTTTAGTTTGCATTTTATTTATTTATTTTCAAATCTAAAAGTAGTTTTAAAAATATCCTACAAATGAAAAGTGAAAGAAACAAAAGTAAAAATGCACAAACTTCAAAATGTAACTTGTACTTTGCATTAGTTTTAGCTGGGTGGAAGACTGCGAGTAAGATTTCAGTAAATAAGCGGCCTCTCCTCTTTCTACTGTACAGTCATCTTGGAGGCTGCAGTTGTCCAAAATGATCAAACAGTTATATCATCACCTCTCTCAGTTTTACAAGTTAGTTGTAGCAGGATTGCAAGACCTATTCTGTGTATATTCTATGTCGGTCTGCCTCTGTGGATCCATTTCAGTGGTGATAGAGGAAGCTGGAAGTGAATGTTTATTTACCACATATATAATATGGAAGGTCAATGCTTGGAGCTGTACCTGGTCGTTGAGCTGCCGGATGTTCTTCTCTATGTGTGGCAGCAGGCCTCTGAAAGTGAACTCTTGGATGAACTGTCTGACATGGTCGTGGTCATTCAGGGTCAGACATGCTCCGTGGCTCCCTGCTCCCCCCGCCAGGCTCTCTGGATCTCTCGCACCTTTCTTCAGCTCAGGGTTGATAGCACTGAGGGTGTGCAGGCTCCCCGAGCTGCTCGCTGTGTCCAGCTGGAGAGGGTGGCTTTCCAGGCTGTTGGAGGCTCCGTCTGGTGGGAAACGGTGTAGAAATTAAGCTCAATCAAGACATTATTTTTTTGTCGCAGCAACCAATCAGCCCTGTGCAGATGAACCAGAGGATCATCAGGGTTTACTGGTGAGGCACCCTACGATCATATGTGTGTCTGTAAATGGTAAATGGACTGTACTTGTCTACCGACCACTCAAAGTGCTTTAACACTCCATGTCATCATTCACACCCATTCATACACTGATGACAGGAGCTACCATGCAAGGTGCCACCTGCCCATCAGGACTAACATTCATACACTGCTGGCACAGCTACGGGAGCTATTTGGGGTCAAGTGTCTTACCCAAGGACACATCGACATGGACTAGTGGATCCAGGGATCAAACCCCCGATCCTCTGAAGGACGCCCCTGCTCTCCCACTGAGCCGTGTGTGTGTGTGTGTGTGTGTGTGTGTGTGTGTGTGTGTTAAAGTTAGGATGAGGAACTTTCAATTTGTATTGATTTTGGCAGTCCCTGTGGACTAAAGTGGTAGTGTTTCTCCGCTCAGTCCTGGTTTTCCCGTGCCTCCCTTCCCGCTAGTGGGCCCAGCCATACGTCGTGGGTCTTCAGCGTGGTGACCATGTTGGCTTTCAGCGGGGACCGGCGGAGCAGCGAGGTGAAGCTCTGCTCCTGGAGGAGGAGGAGACGCTGCTGTCGGGAGCTGAGCTCTCCTCCTCGCACAAGCTCCAACAGCAGGTCAAAGGCTGATCTGGGTGTGTCTGACTGATTTTGCTGGAATTTGACGCGGTGGCACTGATGGCAAGCATTCAAAATAACTACCGTATTTTCCGCACTATAAGGCGCACTTAAAAGCCTTTAATTTTCTCAAAAAACGACAGTGCGCCTTGTAATCCGGAGCGCCTTATATATAGATCAATTGGTTGATCCATACTGGTTGTACACGGCGCTCTGTCAAAATGTTTCAGTACGACTGGTAAACTACAAAGCCGCACCGCGGTAAACACCGGTACTGTGCTTACTCCTAGTCCAACACCACTTGTGTGTATAAAGACCCCAAAATGGCACCTTTCAAGAGACACGCTTATGACGCTATTCTATTCTATGTGCCTTATAATCCGGTGCGCCCTATATATAAAAACAGTTCTAACATAGGCCATTCATTGAAGGTGCGCCTTATAATCCGGTGCGCTTTATAGTGCGGAAAATACGGTATATAGATATAGACAATCTTCTCTCATTTAGAGGCATCATTTTTCAACTGAGAGTGTTTCTTAACAAGTTATAAGTTCCTCACAGAAACTTTAAGTTAAAACAACATGTAGTTATTAAAATAATGTGGAATAGATCCTGCTCAGATAACTCAGAAGACAGCTGTTGGTTGTCTCAACAAGAGGAAGCCTACGTTAGTATGTTAAGGAGCTGTTGAATTGACAGACCTTTCTCTGTAGTGTGATGGCTGTCCACTTCAGCTGCACTGATGTTATTCTCAACAGCAGCACTGTTCACAGCTGCATCATCAAGCACCTCCTGCAACAGGGGTCACCATGAGAACACATTATTAGACAGAACACCACAGAGAATCCTCTGGCTGACGTGTTGTGCTCTCAGGCGACCGTGCCTGCTGTAGACACTGGACCATGGTCAGTCAGTGCAGCGCAGCGCAGCGCTCACCTGGTTCGGCAGATTATTCCTGTGCAGGTACTGACTCCAGGGGTCTGGAATCTGTTCATCCTCTTCAGCCGAGAAGGTACGAGAGTTCATTTTCAACAGGTAGCAGCCCTGGTGACCGTACCTCTGTTTCATTTCCTCATACACTGAATCTGCCCTGGAGAGGGAGCAACACCAAGGTCTGGTCATTCATAGTTCTTTGAGAAATACACCACGTAATATACAACGCCGATGCAAAGTGGAATTCTGTTCAGTACCTCTGTTCGCCCCCCTCGCTCATGTCATGCAGTAAGACGTAGTACTTGAGCGTGTTGGGGATGAACCACTTGGGGTTGGTGTAATCTCCGCTGTGCTGGATCCTGTGCTGCTCCTGAGAGAGCTTGAGGAACTGCTCCACAGGGACCGTCTCGGTGGAGGACACCACCAGCAGGCCTGACAGGACCAGAGCGTCAAGGACATACAACCATGTGGATCAATAACGGAGCAGGTGCACTCAAGCAGAAGGTCTATGCGAGCCAAACACTGCTACTACTAAAACAAGGTTTCTGACACAGATTTAAATTTACATTCAATAAAAAAAACTATTTAAAGTAGTCTCGTACTTGAAATGACTCATTTATCAAATACAATCATGGAGTTCAAAATCAGTTTGTAATTGAATGATAACGGCTACAGTGGGACAGTCGGGATGATAATGACCATGTTTAGAAATCTGACTGACAACCCCCGTCGACAGCGCTGCACTGTGGACGAGCTAATGTTAGCATCACAAGCTGCTTCACAGCACACAATCCCAAAGGTCCACATTCACAAAATACCCCACGAGTTTTTTCGATTTTCATTTTACTTAAATGTATTCAATTATTCATATATTTAATTTGATATTAATATACATTTGATCTTCAACTGTAAGACTGGCAGTGTGTTTATTGTTTGCTTATGTTTTTCACAATAACTATTTAAAAACAGTTTTCCTTATTTATTGTGTTTTGTGTATTTTGTGTGAGCTCTCCTGAGTATTGTGAAGTGAGCGACACTCAGTTGGGAAAACAAATCAAGATTAATAAGCAACATTTCAATCAAAATCTGTGTATTATTATTTATTGTTACAGACATATTTAAGATTTGAAACCACGTTTTTAGGAGCTTTAAGGTGATAAAAATGTTTAAAAGTTTACCAGCAAGATTCTAAATACTCATCACAATTTTTTTCCACTTAGTACTTTTTCCTCCCCCTCCCCTTACAGTGGGGATTTCAGACAGTACAAGAATAAACAGCACACACTCAGTGGTGTATTCAAACAGAACCTGTGACATGGCACGAGATCACACTGATGAACCAAGACACTGCTCAGCCTAACTGCAATCTCATGAAAAGACCTGACCAGAGGCCAGTTTTGTTCATTGGCGGAAGGATACAGGCGAGGTAGTGGTTGAGGAACTCATGGTCTGAGGCGGCCATTGACTGCAGGAAGTTCTCCCTGTAGGCTTCAAACCAGGGCGTAGTCGCTAGAAACACAGAGACAAAATGAGATGGAGGATTTCATCCAACAAACAACAATCACTCTACTATCTACCCCTCTACTCTCTATCTATTGCATCGTATATCACTATTAGAAAGGTATCACAATACTCTGCCGTTAAAAGCGGTACTATACTCCATTGTATTAGTATCAGTACTTTAAGGAAGACAGTGTTTTAATAAGAGACGTATTTGTGAGTTGCGTCGATGTGATGGGGCAGTGTGTGTGCAGAGATCTGCTTCCACTCGCTGTGCCAACTGTTTTTTGTTTCTCTCAAACACACACTGCAAATACAAGTGCTTTTACCAACATATCACAGCTCGTCGATAAAGCAGACGCACAGATGAAACATGCCACTAAAGTACTGTAGATGAGGGTTATGAGTTGTTCCTACACTTATGAAGGTAACAACAATAACAGAGGCTCCGCCATATCAACCAAGATGGAAACCTCTTTGTTGCTCGCACATCTTCAACAGCATTAGCAGCATAGTAGAGCGTCACGCCTTCGTTCTTACCTTTCACAATAAAAGCCCTAGACATATATATATGCTTAACAGAGCATTTTGATAACTGAATAGCTTACAGTACTGCTCGTACCAGTTCTAAGCAGCAGTGTGACATGTGAAGGTAAAGATGTGAACGTGTAGCTGATCTAAGTTATGGCTTCTCCATTCCTGGTTGGATATTAATAATAATCCACGCGTGTTTTATGGCTTCTACACTCAAAATATTTGTTTTAATACAAAAAAACAAAGTTGCATGTTCTGTCATCTATTATTACATTACTTTCCAAATGTTTCAGTATCAACATGTTTAGGCAGGTATTGCATCAACGTCATCATTTTAGTATCGCAACAACACTACTAACCAACTACCTAACTAGCCACAGTTGTAATACCAGAAGCATAAATACCCATTGTGAAGGAGGACAATGTGTTTATTTGTTATTATCAGTTACATTGGAGCAGCATGCTAACTCTCTTCAGTGAATGAAATGAGCCTTTTGATCCTCGACTACTAAACAGTGGAACATAGCGGTCATCTTTCTCCAACACACACAGACTGTTCCAGCTCAGCTGCCAATCAAGCCGACGCTGTGTTGCACTTCGTCATGTCATCCAACAGTGCACACCAACATCAAAGGGAGGAACCAACCACTGCAAAACAACGTTGGTTTTTTATAGTTTTGTTCCTGTCCCTTCTCTAAAGAGATGGAGATACAGAGGTTGGTGAAGGGAATTAAATGTGTACGACACTGTACTGCACCTGCTTGAGTTTGTACATGTGGACATAGTGAGCTACAGGACCTCCCCCTTCACAGGGCTGTCACACTACAGCTCAACATGGGCATTGTGCAGATGGAGGCCATTATTCCTCTACTGAGATGTATCAGCATCATTTTCTGCTAGGTTGTGAAGCACAAGTTCGACAAACACAAATACGCTGACCTCTATAATGCTCATCTAATGGGATTCTGGCATTTAACCAATTAATTTTGTTTTTGAATTCACAGCTCTGTAACTCTACTCTGTGATCTCCAAATATGTCAAGCTTGGCAAATTATTCCAATTACTTGTTCTTGCACCTTTGTTCTGAAAAAGTCAGGGATCAGGTGAACCCTAAGCCACCACCGTGTCAGTAAAGGCAGAACCCCACTCATCACAGCCTCTGATGATCAACGCTGGATGAGGACTGCATTAGATCTTTGGATAACAGCAGCATCATGAGGGGGCTAAAGGTAATAAAGGCTCTACAGTTAAGAACAGAGGAAACGAGGATCAGGGGCCAGATGCATTAAACTCTGCTTCTGTCTCTACCTGCTTCTGTGTTATAAATCAAAATCATTGTGGCACATGGAGCGTCATTTACACTTCCACCGTTTGGATGTAGAAACAGCCTCACAGATCAGTTTACACATCTTGTCCCTCCACCATTAGAGCCGTCAGAGAGAAGAACAGCAAACAAGAAGCTCAGTTTTACTTTGACAGAGTGACAACAGCACCAGAACAGCTGTCATAATGCCATTCATTTATCACATGCAATATCTCAGTGACAATAAGTATCATCAGAAAAAGAATCAATTATTAATCGGTAGACCTCATATTGAAATACTTAATGAAATTCAAAAATCATGCACCCGGGGAAATGGCTCAAAAGTAAATCTAAAAAAGTAATACATTTCTTCACTCATAGGCAATCACTTGTAATTAAGCTTAGAAATGCAACTTTGATTGACATGTTTTTGTCCACACACATTTATGCATCTGGCCCCATCTCATAAATAACCATCGCCACACATAGAAGAAAGCAGCCACCACACAGTAACAAAGAGCAGAGAGACAGTGCAGCTAGTGGAGGCTAGAAGGAGAGAAGCTGAGAGGACTACATCTATCCACACATCAGCCAGGAGGCAGTGATACCTGTGTAGTGCTTGGAGGTGCTGACTTCAGACAGTGTTTCTTTCCAGGCACTGTACCAGGGGGCGCTAGCTTTAAGAGAGTGATCTGATAGGTGGAAGCAGACAGCCAGGGCTTGTGTTAGCAACATCTCTTTATTCAAAATGAAAAGTTACAGGTGACCAAGGAACAAAACAGGGAGGAGAAGCATGATAGAGGCAAATGTCACATGGCCGTTCATTATATTAATTACATTGTTCCTCATGCTAATTGTGTCATTGTAATTTGAAGTAGAGAACAGACTGAAAAGTAACTGGTAAGTAACCCCGCCCCTGGAACGCAGACTGGCCAATCACAGCATAGCATCGGCCAGCTCCAACCAGGGTGTGACAGCTCTCTCTGCTCCACTGACTCATCATCACTGACTCCTCATCACTGACTCCTCATCACTGACTCATCATCACTGACTCATCATCACTGACTCCTCATCACTGACTCATCATCACTGACTCATCATCACTGACTCATCATCACTGACTCATCATCACTGACTCCTCATCACTGACTCATCATCACTGACTCATCATCACTGACTCATCATCACTGACTCATCATCACTGACTCATCATCACTGACTCATCATCACTGACTCATCATCACTGACTCATCAACCCTTTCACAGTTGTTCATGTTCAGGCTGGTTTAGTGGATTTGGAGCTGGTCATGGTTAAATGTTGTGTAGTAGTGATACTCGTTAACTTAAGAGGTTGGATGGAGATATGCGGTTCTAAAACGTTAGTGGAGCTAACATTAGCAGAGTACGTTAGCACACCGTTAACCAGTGTTAGCACTTCTATGCTACGCTAGCTACTGATGGTATACAGAATGTCTTTACATGCTGCCTTTACTTTAGCGTTGTAATGATTATAACCGTGAATAATGACCAGATTTAAAGGCTTTACTTAACAGTGTTGTTCCTTAGCGTCATTGGGTACACCCCAAGTCTCTTCATTGTATCCCTGTTTCCTTCACTTGCATCTTTTCCTTGTGCCTTAGTCCCTCCCCCCAGGGATGCATGGAGAGACGCAAGGCAACCATTCGAGGAGAGAGGAAACGAAGAAATATGTTTTAAGAGAAAAGAGACGTCCTTTCTTCTGTATCGTCACATGAAGCGACGTCTCTGATCACAGCTGGATCAGCTGTCAGTCGGCTTTAACAGCTGGAGAGACTTTTCACAGAGTTTGTGTCTCTTCACATGATCACTGTACTTTTACTAATAAGGACACTTCATCACTGCCAGAGAAGAGATGTTTTTATACGGTCCTGTTTTTAAGCGCAGAACCGAATTTCTACCGACGGAATGCATTCGTCTTATTTATGAATTATTTATATAGGATTGTGACATAATTATTAAATAACCCAGAATATGATTATGGTTTCTCTTGAATACTGGAATTAATGTATTAGGCTCCATGTTTCAGGTTAAACTTAAATGATAAAACTCATCAAACCAGACACTCAGGAATGATCCGCCTCACGTGACTGAATGAAATGATGATAAATGTAAAAAAGTAAAAATATCTGACTTTAATTGTATTCATAATAAAAGTTATTGAGGGAAACATCAGATCATGAAAACACAAATCTTTCTAATAAATGAAGAAAGTTGTTTGTGGTCGTTCAGACTACAATGAACATTTATTTAAACCAGATGTTGAATCAGAAACTAATCAAATATAAACTAGAGTTTATTCTGTGATCTGTCTTCACTCTGGTGTTAAACTCAGTCAGTCAGTCCAATCGGCTGCAGCGTCCAATCACATAACTGATGAACAATGAGGGGGCGTGTCAGCCATTAAAACACTTCCTGGAAGGCGGTGCTCGTGCATCCTCGCTCATGGCTCCTCGGAGATCCCTCCTCTCTCCTCAGAGCAGAAATAAGAGCAATATGGCGGAGCAGAACAACTTCCGGTTCAAGTGAGGATCGAGGAAATGACAAATAAGAGACTTGGGATGTACCCAGAGTCTTCTGTCTGGATCTCCAGGTGATGTGGTGGTTCACTTTAACACTGTGATCTGTAATCTTTATAACCTGCTTTCACTGCTGAATCAGTTTCACATCCTAGATGTATCCTTCAAACACATAATGTAGACCCTTCCGTCTGCCTTTCTCTGACAACGCTCTTTATTTTTTCCAAAAATGAGATGATTTATTCAGGGAGCGCCGTTAGCTTAGCCAAGGGTCAATCCTCTGACAAATTAACAGTCTGAAGATTTCGTTTCACTACAATTCTATTTCATTAATGTCATTCTCATAATGTCAGGCAATTAGAAATATGGATTTTTTTCTAGTCTGAATATCCGTATTTTCACACTTGAACATCATGGGGACATCACTTCGGCTTAGGGTAAAGAAACGCGAGCAGCAGCCAGCATTCTATCCAGATTGTTATTTGGAGGTAAAACTGTATGTGAATGTGTGACGTATACAAATGACCGCCTGTGGTCTTTGCATACATAAGCAGGGCAGGAGAGGAGGAGTGAGAGGCTCAACGACTCAGCGGTAAGCAGACATGGATGCCACTCCCCTCGATAATACTGGCTAATGAAGGATTGCTGCTAAACAAACGTGATGATTTCCAGGTAGGGTTGGGCGATATGAAGGTGTACACTAGGGGTGGGAATCACCAGAGATCCCGCGATATGATATTATCACGATACTGCGATATTCTGAGTATTGCGATAACATAGGCCTATATTGCGATTTATTACTTTTTTCAACTTCAAATTATGTAAAGGAAAACTGTGTCAACATGTTTTATCTAATAAGATAAAGTTTTCAGTCTGTTCTTCTCACTTCAATCATTTTTATTGCAGTAAAATATGATTGTCAAGCAGACAGACTGACCAACAATGTCATAAATGTTGCATGAACCTGACAAACTGAACTGTTTGTATTACTACATAGTCCAACTTAACTAAATGCAAACGTGTGGACTCAGTATATGAACTATAACTTATATAAGTAGGATATTAGAGTTATATAACTCAGTATAACTTGTGATGCGTGCACGTCGAGGGCAGAGAGACAGTTATGCTCTGCACTCTCCCCATGAGCCTGGCTGCTGTTGGCAGATTTAACCCCGTTGTGAGGCCAGATGTCTCTATCTTTGTTTTGACCAACTTCCTACCAATCACGCTGACCCGGGACCTTTGCTGACCTCACCAGAAAACAACTCAGCACCATCTAGTGGACTGAAGAAGCAATTGATTTGATTTTTCTAGATATATATATATATTTTTTTTAATAGTTTATATAATAAAAGATCGATACTTGGCGTCCGTGTATCGATACAATATCGCCACGCAAAATATCGCGATACTATGCTGTATCGATGTTTTTCCCCCACCCCTAGTGTATACAGTGCACAGGCAGAGATTTGGCAATACCTCTTCCAGCATGGTAGCTGTTTTGGAGTAATGTTGAGATTCTCGCGAGAACTCGCAAACCCAGCTGCCTCGCAAGTTAACCTGATTTGGGCAGACATGGAGGAGGCACCCCAACCAACCCGAGATGGCACTAACTGACATTTGTAACCCATAGTTTATTTAGTCTTATTCTTTTGGTGTACACAAATTTGTGATTTATATATTGCAGTCTGATTTATTTACATCTGTTAACCCTGAAAACTTGTAACACTGTAACCTTAAAACTTCCAATTTGAAATGGTAGATGGACTGTAGTTGTATTTCTCTTTTCTAGTCTTCTGACCACTCAAAGCTTTAACGCTACATGTCATCACCCATTCATACACTGATGGGAGGAGCTTCCATGCAAGGTGCCACCTGCCCATCAGGACTAACTAACATTCATACACCGTAGGCACAGTACAGGAGCAGTTTGGGCTTAAGTGTCTGGCACAAGGACACTCTGTGTCTGTGCCTGTCTTTACATGAGGGGCGGATGACTCAGAGCCTTTCACCAATGACTGACTGGCTCATTTTAGG
Source organism: Anarhichas minor (assembly GCF_050575085.1). Classification (NCBI taxonomy): domain Eukaryota; kingdom Metazoa; phylum Chordata; class Actinopteri; order Perciformes; family Anarhichadidae; genus Anarhichas; species Anarhichas minor. Next base: position 5,476,403 of record NW_027466517.1, on the reverse strand, counting down.
GGGTACATTGTAGCTTTAACCTGACAGGTTAAGCTTTTACATAAACTGATCAAATATGATGTACTCTTATAGCTTGCACTGCCCACCAGTGTACCAGATTGTTAAAACTAGATCCACCTCAACCAGCTCCATCAGTAAAATGCTGATTCCACATTAACGCATCAGTTGTAACAACCCAAGAACCAAAGAATGACATGATAGTGTAGAGCACTTATAGGGGCCTTTTTCTGAATTAAACATTTATTCAAATACATTTAAACGACAATTCAATGCGCAACTCTTCAATAGCTTCACATAATCCCTGTTTTGACGTGATATCAGCCCAATTAGAACCAGAACCGACAGACGTAGAGGGTCCTGACAGAAAGTAGCATGTTCAAATTGTGTTTGCCTCCCACGATGTGTTCCATCAATGTCTGCTTTGTGACTTACCCTGCACTGGTGTTAGCTAGCCCCATTTAGGTTCCACTACTGGCTGAAATAATTCATTAAGGTTACCTCAAGTACTCTGAAGGATTGACAGCCCACACTGTCTCTTTTTGTGAGACAGAAGAACGGGTCAAAGGTTGTTTTGTCTCCTTCTTTTAGGTTTTTTCCGACCACAAGACAGCCAGTATGATTACACACCGCTTCAGACATCATTTTTTGTTTACATTCATATTCCTGAAAGTCCATCTCAGGCATCTTCTTTCTGTTCGTGGTCACGTCATGAAAGACTGCCAGCAATGATTGGTCGGGTACCAACGTGGTCTGTCGTGTCTCTAGGCTGAGTCACGGTAAGAACATATGACTATAGGACTAATGGAGTCTGAACTTTGTATTACATAATGCGTTTTGGTTAAAAAATGTATATCAGTTTATTTATCATTATCGGATTATTGAAATCGGCATTGAGGTTAAAAAATCCTGTATGACTCCAGAGCCGGTCCTTACCACTGAAGTTGAGGTCGTAGTCTCCTGCCGTGATCACGTTGGTCGCAGCCCCCTCTTGTGGCTGGCAGGATAACACCACTTCGTTGAGCATTCGGCGCTGGGCGGGGCTGAAGGCAGCGGATGCTGGGTTTGGGCTCGTCACCACATTGTTGACACAGATGCGTAGGTTTTTCACAACCTGCACCTGGTTATTGGGGTCCCGGATGTGACCTAGGGAAGAAGATGACAAGCATTTATTTAAAAAAAAGAATTGCTATAGAAGCAAGCGGCAACTGCGGGTTCAAACGGTCAACAGTTGCGCAACCCCTCGGCACACCCCTCCCTTTCCAAGTGTGGAGACAACCTACGGTGGCCTTCAGGTGACAAAAGTGGTAAAAACGCAAAAGGCCCAGTCGAGAGATTGTCAGCTATGCCTGCGGAATTTTTGAAAAGGAAAAATACAGAACCTGGACATGATGCTGATCAACCTCATGTCAGACCTAACCCTGATGAAGAGCCCACAAAAAGTATTTTGTTCGCTTGTGTGATTGTAATGAGAAACAGGCAGTTTTCATGGGGACGACCATGAAAGCATCCGAGAGAGCTCTCATAGCTAGCCACCTACTATCTGAACTAGTAGCCTAGTCAGAAATCGGCAGAAATTTTTGCAGTAGTAACTAAAACGAGGAGTGAAGAAATAACGTTGCGAGATGAGAGCCAGAGTAATTGAACAACTTAAAGCTTCATGCACACACTCTTGTCACAGCGCAGGAAACTTATCAACAGATGAGTGACAACTTTGTTTGGCTCATTTTCTGTAACCAGTGTAGCATTAAAGCATGGTGGAATTAACAAGTAGGCAAGCTAACTAGCAGACAGCTGGCTAGTTATCTAGCTGGCAAATGTCGCCATGCTTTAATGCTACACTGGCAGCACAGGGTCCAACGGTCCATCCGCCTCACTCCCCACCACTCCAGAGAAGCTACCTAGCTAGCCATCTATCTCCTTACGGTACCACTGATATGTGTTGTCAGCATAACCACAGTCAAAAGACCACGGAAGAGAGTTGGCCGTTCTACTACTATTCTACGGCGGACATTTCTCAACATTTGAATGCTAAATGGACTGCACTTGTATAGCACTTTTCTAGTCTTCCGACCACTCAAAGCGCTCTAAAACTACAATACACTGATGACTGGGCTACCATGCAAGGTGCCACCTGCCCATCAGGACTCTAACTAACATTCATACAACATTCCGTAGGCACAGCTACAGGAGCAATTTGGGGTTAAGTGTCTTGTCCAAGGACACATTGATATGGACTAGCGGAGCCGGGGATCAAACCGCCAATCCTGTGATTGATGGACGACCCTCCTTCTTGTGACTGAGCTAGTGTACGAGTATGCGAACACAAGGCCGAAACAAAAATCTTCTCACAAACGCAGACAAAATTAACTTATTCCTTCAAAGAACTCCCTCTGGCAACAACTTCTGGAAAGGGCCTCTCTAAAAATGGCAAGGGCATGTCAACACTGCTGAGTTGTGTGAAATAATTGGAAAACATTTGAAAACTCTTGAGGAGAAGTTATCTTTTACTTTCCCCTCAGGCTACACCGAATCATTTGACTGGGTTAGGGACCCATTAGCTCATAGGTCTAGAAAAGGTCAGAAAAGGTCAGAAAAGGTCAGGACTTTGCAGGAGCAACAGCAACTCATTTTGTTTGGCTGCCAACCAAAGAGTTATTATTCCTGATAAACAGAGCCATTTCCACATTGCTCCCATTTTCCACAACATATTTTAGCTTAGCTTTTCGAGCCTCACTGCTATAAAAACTAAAACCAGAAAGAGACAGAACAGCCCAGGAAGAGCCATGTATTGTGGCCAGGAGATCAGCTTTGTGTTCATCTAAACAAGGCTAGGTTTCACACTGAGTGAGTATATCTAATGGTCTTTATAATAGGCTGCTATGTTTATTTATTCAGCATTTGGGATGGTGGCATTTGTGTATTGGCCTTTTTTAGGCTCTTCACCATTTGGTTAACATTTTAACATGTGTATAAAGTCCCCCCTTTTTAGAATGCAGGGCAGTAGGGTGCACATACTGCTATGTGTGTTTTTCTCCTCATCACAATCATATGTGTTGTCTTCTGAAGTAAAGACGGGTTGGTTTAAATCGCTCTCTAGATGAACGACTCAATTTAAACCCTCTGTGCAGACCTTTGTCGACCTTACTGGCAATGAGAGTAATTATGAAGACACCGTCCACGAGTTGGACCGGCAGAAGTACCGATATGCTTTGGTACCTTTGTCGTTCCTCATTGCTGAGCCATCTGCACAAAGACACTACAAAGTAATAAAACATGTCTTTGATTTCTGACCATCTTCATATGTTGTCCTCCCAGTCACTTATGAATGTGGTTCTGTAAAACCATCAGATCGCCAATGAGTAGCTGCTGAATGTTCCCAAATATCATTCATAGTTTACAACGCTAAGTAGCATTGTAAACTATGAACGATATTTAAACTGGAATAACAAAAAACAATGTGTTCAAATTAGGTGAAAAGAAAATGGGCGAGGCAGCATAAGGCAAATAAATAACACCAAAAGTTACTTTGGGCCAGCGTGTAAAGAAAATATAAACAAAGAAATATTAGCCTTTACATTAGCCTGCTCTTTCCTGGCAAATGATAATTCATTCATCTTAAAAATATGACAGCAACCAACCTGTCCCGAAATAAGATTCAAGCAAACCTGGCTGACATTGGTGATCTGACATTAGGCTAACTTTAACTCTGCTTGATGTACCTGTACGTTCGATAGCATTTTGCTAACATTAGCTAACTTCAGATGTGACTATATTCAGTGTAATGTGTCCGTGAAGATTGTGAACCCAATGTAATGCATATTTTAGTTAACATATTAAAACATTTTTATTTAAGGTCAGGTGTTACTGCCCTTGTTGTCTTTACTAGCAGCTGTTGTCCAGTTAAAGTCTGCATTATTACGGAGGAAGCAGCTGTTATTAGAGCGATCAGTGAGCAGCGTGACCAGCGGCGTTATCAGACCTACGGAGCGGCCGTCTGAAGTCACGTTAGTGGCTTTGAGCAACTAATCTACTTCCTGTTTACACCGGCACCCACCCGCATGCCCAGTGTACGTGAATAGTCACGTGATATTCGATTTCAGGCGTTTAAGTCTGGACAGAGATCATTTAGAAAACGATGCTGAAACGCCGTGTGGACGGAGATCCTTTAAAACAAAAACTTGTTAGTGTGGATGTAGACTCAGGGAGCCGCAACAGAGGGGCTCCGGAGCCGCATGCAGTTCCGGAGCCGCAGGTTGCCGACCCCCGCGCTAGAGAGACAACACCTCTACAGCAGAGGTCTTCAACAGGGGGTCCGCGGAGGTACTGCAGGGGGTCCGCGAAATGTTTGGTTGATTAGACAACTAAAATATATATAAATAAATATATATATATAAATATATATATATATAAATATATATAAATATATATATAAATATATATATATAAATATATATATATATATATATATATAAATAAAAATATATATATATATAAATAAAAATATATATATATATAAATAAAAATATATATATATATATATAAAAATATATATATATATATATAAAAATATATATATATATATATAAAAAAATATATATATATATATATAAAAATATATATATATATAAAAATATATATATATATATAAAAATATATATATATATAAAAATATATATAAAAATATATATATATATAAAAATATATATAAAAATATATATAAAAATATATATATATATATATATATATATATATATATATATATATATATATATATATATATATATATATATATATATATATATATATATATATATATATATATATATTTATTTTTTTATTTTTTATTTTTTCTCTAAACATGAATCTGTCCATTATTTTAATAGTTCAGTATTGTATGAAAGATAACAGGTATGTTGATGCAAGACAGTGGCACTAATAGGCCATCACTCATTTTCCGTTTCCACATTTATGTTTAAAATAAAAACATCAGTGTGAATAGCTTGTATGCATGATTATCATGCAATTGCCAGACGATGTTGATATTGGCATTGTATCAGTCGACAAGGTGTGTTTATAAAAGGCAGTGGCACGGCCACCCTACTCACTGTACCTTGCACGTGTTTAAAATAAAAACATGAATATATGAACCTGTGTATTATTTGAATAGCCTAGTATTGAATGCACAATAAAGAGGTATTCACGGTACTAGGCCCATTTAATATAAAACACTATTTTATACAATATATATATAGTCGGGGGTCCCTGCTTCATCTCTATCAGTTTGGGGGTCCTTGGCCTGAAAAACGTTGAAGACCCCTGCTCTAAAGTGATGATAACTGTGTGTCTTTATTAGTCATTAGTATTATTAGTTACTTTTATTAAGTACAGTGATCATATGAACAGACGAATTTCTCAAAAGTCTCTCCAGCTGTTAAAGCCAACTGACAGCTGATCCAGATGTGATCAGCTGATCCTCCATCATCAGAAAAGTCGTTTCAGGTGAAGATAGAATGGGTCTCTTTTCTCTTAAAACATATTTCCTCGTTTCCTCTCTCCTCGCATGGTTTCCTTGCATCCCTAGGGGGAGGGACTAAGACGCAAGGAAAAGACAAGTGAAGGAAACGGGGATGCAATTAAGAGACTTGGGATGTACCCAATGTGTGCGAAAGGCTCATCTCGAACGAGCCTATTATAACAATGATCATTTGGGTCGTATTGTATTCCTATAAACGGTGTCATTTTGATCGCAGGTCTGAAATGGTCTACAGAATATTTAACAAGCCGTTCTGCCAAACGGAACAAATGAATTAAACAAGTATTGTGAAGTGATTAGATTGGTCTGCCAACGTGTTATTACATCAGGATGCGAGTGTTTGGGACTACTTGACTGCAGTGGTCCGTCACTGCCCCTTGCTACCGTGGACTTCATCTCGAACCAGCGTGTTATGTTGACATTGTTTTGTGACACCAAAACGTGCATCTTGGTCTCACTTGGCTCTGTCGAGTTAACCTTGATGTGTGGACTGCAACTAGAGTCTAACAGCCTAATAACGCACTTAACTCCTTGAGTTATTTCTTGATGATCGAACAACAGAGCAACAGAACTGTTAGCTACCGGTCTTAAAGCTTCTCCTTCAGACCCGCTTTCAGTGGTCAGGTATCAGTCGGCCTCTCAGGTGTCAGTCTGGACTTTATCTCCCCTCCAGTCAACGCACACAGCTGCTTAGACACAATCCAGTCTGCTAGCCGTCGGTTAGCGCTGAGCTAATGCCAACTTCACAGGTTAAAGATGCTAGCTACACCACCGAAGCTCCGTATGTGAGAGCTGTGACACCGATAGTCCGGAGTCAAGGTGGCTCGTGAATAGTTGAGCTTACCTTCGGACGTTAGTCTGCAGAAAGGCCGCAGCAGCTCAGCGAAATTCAGGTTGTTCTTGCGAGTCACTCTCTCCGCTTCTTCACTGCATAAGACGGCCACCATCGGGACAAACGAGTCCTGGACGAACTCCTGCACGGACTGTACGCATTGGGCCATGTCGGACCGACGTCGACACCAGCTAACACACTGAACCGAGTCAACTGTCCTGTAGACGGAGAAAGCCGGACTATATCATTTCACTTCCTCTACTCCTTTTCTAATCGCAGACGGCGGCCATGTTGAATTCGCCAACCGACTTCCTGTGTAGTTCTTAGACGATCACGTGACGCCTGACACCTACTTCCTTTTCCTCTCCACGTGACCAGTGTGCGCTAATGTTTCACCTCTCGTAACTATTTCATATAGAATAACAACGATATTATACAGCAACACGAATCCATCTTCATGGAATATTGTTTTTACAATAATTGTGATCTTTACTGTGGAAGAGTTTCTGCCAGCCAGCATACAGGTTTATATCTGTAATCACTGAGGATTATGCTAAAGTCTTTGGTGCAATACCCTTTGGTGTCTGTATGCTGTTTCATTCTCAGCAGAAGGGTTGATGTCGAACAATTGCTCTCGATATCTCCAGCACACACTCCCTTAGGACTTTGTCCTCAATTATTTTGGTAATAACATAAAAAGAGCTCTGATCCAAAGAGTATTACTACATTACACATTCGCAGGAGGACCTCTGGCTGAAACTGAACCTCACCGATGATCTGTACAACTGCAGTATTAAACTCTTTGTAATCAAAGAAAGGAGGATGGACTTTGTCTTTAAGTGAACAGCAGCTTTGGTTAGTGAGCAGCTTTTGTGTTTTTACATCTGCAGTAGCGTTACTACTGTGTTCATTTGTCTATCGTGTCATTTTTATGATATGGTTAATATTGTTCCAATGTTCTTCAATACAGCATAATGTTCATTTAATAAATTATGGTCCATTAGACCATAAAGCAGGGTATGCTTTAGGGCGGGGCTACACAGTGATTGACAGGTTGCTACCGCTACCAGAGCCGTATATAGCGTCTCTAATTCACTCCTCTGCAGTCCAAACTGAGTCCACATACCAAAGGGTGACGTCATGTCCACCTCTTATATAAAGTCTGTGCTACCAACCCACAAACTATGAAATAAGTACCAAGACTGGGCTTTTTTTTAGAAGGGGGGCTTAAAGAGACTGGCGCTAAAACGGAGCGTTTCAGAGAGAGGATGACAATATGTTCAGATAGACAGTATGAGAAAAAGAAAGTGTGTTTCAACATTAAAGTATGTAAACATGTTGTAGGAGAAACCCAAAAGACAAGTTTGAACTTGAGCATATGTCCCCTTTAATTCTTCGTCAAATACATTCAAAGAGGTGCTTGAAAACATTCTTTTCTTCCATTAGAAGATGAGTGCACTGTGGGGATAAAGGGAGGGACATGGTCAGCAACAATACTCAGGAAGGCTGTGGCGTTTCAACTATGCTCAATTGGTACCAAGTGGCCAAAAGTGTGTTAAAAAGATGCACCATTACATTACACCACCATTACCATGCTATGCATGGAATCGTTAGTACAAACAGGACATGAGGCACATGCTTCCTACGTCAACTGTTTTACTGAGCTTGATTCAGATCAACCAAGACACGGAAGAAAGGGTTCAAAAGCATTGTTATGCAGCACACAAACATTGGATAAATTAATAACCAAAGGCTTTCACTGAAAACGTCAATGACTGTCCATCCTCTGCTGGGCTTAAACACTCATATTCTGTTCCAGTCAAATGATGACACAGTGTACTCCTTTAAAGTCGGGGCCTCTCTGCCTTAACAAGGATGGCTTAACAAACCACAAGAATGGAGATTCATGTCGTCTTACACTTTAATACAACATCAGTGGCACTGTAGAAACATTATATTCAATACAGTCAATACCATCTGCCAAGTATTATGACTCAGGGGTAATAAAGTGACGGCCATTTGCCAGTCAGATGGTTTTACCATCCAGGACCAGATCATCACAGACACTGCTTAATGCATCCAGGTATAAAGGCAACAGTGTGGTGTGCCACAGGAGAAACCGGTTACACAGAAAGGGCCCTGGGAGTCATTTGATGTTGCGGAATATGCGGCGAGCGTGATTGGTCTTTATGGCGGCCAGAGCTGCCTCCAGTGTGGTGATGAGGTGCAGGAGGGTGCTGGGGTCAGTCTGGAGAACCCTTCTGCTGAGGTCATCGCGGCCGTCACACCCTCCCGTCAGGAGCAGGCGCATCGTCAGCATGGGAATGACCTGCTGACGGATCGGACGACTCGCCAACTGGCAGGAAGACATATGGGAGAAGAGGTTCAAATCTGAACCAAAAACATGTTGGCATTGTACGTCCAAGCCAAAAATACGTTTCATATCAGCTTTGTATCATATGGTTAACGATGATTGGTTAAGTTTAGGCACAAAAATACTTGGTTAAGGTTAGAAAACGTATCAACGTAATGTAACAACACAACACAACATAATGGAACGACTGTAAATAATGAACTTTTTTATGTCACGTTTCGTAACGTTTTCGTACCCTGACTTCCTCCTTTTGTCATTTCATAAATGCAGACTCACAAGTCCTGCTGGTGGAAAGTTAGTCGGTAATCAAACACCAATTAATTAACACAATTACACACAAAAAGATTGCAAATAGCCGAATATAATAAGCAAACATAATCAAAAATGATCTACATGCTCTATTTGAATTCAAAGCAGATGATTCATAATTTCCTAATGATCTAGCATATACACAGAAATACACACACACACACCTGTACATCCAGTCTCCATTCCAGGTTGTGGTAGGCAGGCAGGTTGGAGGGCAGCTGACTCAGGATGCTACGAATCTGACTGTGGTGTTGCAGGTAGAGCTGCAACACAAACCCTCACACACTCAGCTGGAGAGCAGGGAACTGTCATACAAAGTGTGCACTGCAAATCATCTCAGATCAAAACAATGGAGTCAAAGTCACCTGTAAGAGGATCTGGTTAAGCTCTTCACCAAACCCCAAAACCAACACCGAGTCCAGGAAATCCACTTCAGAGATCTACACGCACGCGCGCACACACACACACACACACACACACACACACACACACACACACACACACACACACACACACACACACACACACACACACACACACACACACACACACACACACACACACACACACACACACACACACACACACAATTATATCTGGGGCTCTCCTGCCAAAAGTCTGAAGGAAACAAAGTATATTAAAGTAGCAACAGACAACTTTTCCCAAATTGCATTTAGTGGTATTGTTGGTGGCAATGCTGTAGCAAAGACAACTGGATCGAATATAACAGAATATAGCCTAGTAGGCTAAGTTTCACCATTACTCATTTTAGAAAGGACATCAGACACCAAGTGTGTGAGCGTTAGCTAGCGTTGTTTAGATCAGTGGTTCTCAACCTTTTCGAGTTGCGACAGTCATTTTCTTTTGTTTGACACAAAGCACTAGACATTACTGAATGCGCTCCAGATTCTCCCTGATCCGCCGGAAATCCCACATCACAAATTCCTGTTCAGGTACTCTGACTGTCACAAACACCCGGACGCAGATAGAAGTGCACAGTGAAAGCGAGGCTCATAGGGAACCAATCTAAACAGCAATGGTGTCATTGTTCTGTAGCAATTACATTCTTCCATCAACATTCACTACATAATGATAAGTTAAAGAAAAAAACACATTTCAACCATAACCCGAACACACTGCTGTACACCTGGTCTCGATTAAAGGTTGTGGTCATTCCTCTTTAAGTCAATGTCAAACAGTCTTTCTGAACCTCTGCCATGTCAAACACAGAGTGTCAGAGGGTGTGTGTGAGTCACCATGTGTTTGGAGCTCTCGGTCATCAGATACATTAGGCCTTCCACTCCATGCTGCACCATTTCCACCGGAACACACAGCTTTCCTGCAAGCAGTGGGTCATTATACACTCTAAAGTCTGTTAATCACGAACAACAATGAACATAAGCCACACAAATAATCATGGGATGGGTTGGTTAGTGACCACAGAAATGAAACCAGGCTTTTCAAACATGCACTGTCTCTTTAAACTATTAATGATGAATCAAACTGTACTAAATGATTTCATTGATCATCATTAACTGCAGACCGGACACTGTGTGAGCTGTAAAGTGATCACTGTTACTTCTCCTTCATGAAGTTCAGACTGTTTGTGTGTTGATTCCACTGTGAAGTCATTCTGGAAGGTGTAGTATGTGGTGCTGTAGAATAGTGTTAATAACAGCTTCTTTCCATTGGCCGTCAATCTGATGAACAATTAACAATTAATCAGACATATTACATCTTCATTTGCACTATTATCACCTTTCTGCACTCATATCCCGAATCCATTGTCCATTGCTGTTGTTCTTTATGCTCATATATATTCTTCGATATATATTTATATTGTACATAGTACTTAAATGTTAATGCTTAGTTTCTCTGTTCTACTTTGTTGTCTTTAATGTCCTTGTTTTTATATTTCTCTTGTTTATTGTATATTCTATGTATGTATGTACGATGAGAGCAACGTGTAACCGGAGTCAAATTCCATGTATGCACACACATACATGGCCAATAAAGCGGATTCTGGTAAAGATACAGTATTTATGTGTATGTGTATATATATAAATAAATAAGAGCTGGGCAAGTTAACACGTTATTATCGCGTTAACGCATTAATTAATTAACGCCGACAATTATTTTATTGCGTGTTAACGCATTTTTTATTTTGAAAATCCGTTGCTCACTGGCAGCGGTGGAGGAATGGAGACTACTGGACATCGCTGCGGTAAAGTCAGCAGACACTCAGATCTCCGTGGTCAACTCAGCAGACACTTACATGTTAGTGCACCTATATGCTGACATTCACGGTAAACGCATTCAAACGGCACAGATCGGAAGCGAGCGAAGGACTTTGTTAGCAGAAAGATTAACGTGAGACAACATCCGGTTTCTTCAGACGAACATCCGGTTTTCAGAATAAGATGCCAACAAAGTATGAATTATATTCACATTAAGTATAAAACATGCTGCATCTCGTGAGTTAAAGGGAAAATACACCTAAATTGTGGGTAAAGTGTCTTTATTCTTTGATCGCTGGGTCACCATCATCACCTCGGAGTTACAGCATTATATTGATGAACAGTAGAGCTGCATTCACATGCTCTGACTGTCATGAAGACACAACACACACATTTAGATGAAACGTGCTGAAACATGTTATTCCTGTTGCACAGCAGTGGAACGTTTCACATACAGTCACACACTGAGCACAGATAGTGAAGAGATATGATCTCTACTGTGTAAAGGGAATACTGCTGTTAAAAAGAACCTGATGTGTTTAAAGTGTTTACAAACCAAATGTTATTGCACTTTTGTTCATATAGCAGTACTTTTAAAATAAAAGTGCGCAATACACTACTTTTGAATTCATTATTGAACAATGCGATTAATCACAAAAAATCCATGCGATTAATCGCGATTAAAAATTTGAATCGTTGCCCAGCACTAATATACACTAGGGGTGGGGGAAAACATCGATACAGCATAGTATCGCGATATTTTGCGTGGCAATATTGTATCGATACACGGACGCCAAGTATCGATCTTTTATTATATAAACTATTAAAAAAAAATAATAATTTAAAAAGATTTACTAGAAAAATCAAATCAATTGCTACTTCAGTCCACTAGATGGTGCTGAGTTATTTTCTGGTGAGGTCAGCAAAGGTCCCGGGTCAGTGTGATTGGTAGGAAGTTGGTCAAAACAAAGATAGAGACATCTGGCCTCACAACGGGGTTAAATCTGCCAACAGCAGCCAGGCTCATGGGGAGAGTGCAGAGCATAACTGTCTCTCTGCCCTCGACGTCCACGCATCACAAGTTATACCGAGTTATATAACTCTAATATCCTACTTATATAAGTTATAGTTCATATACTGAGTCCACACGTTTGCATTTAGTTAAGTTGGACTATGTAGTAATACAAACAGTTCAGTTTGTCAGGTTCATGCAACATTTATGACATTGTTGGTCAGTCTGTCTGCTTGACAATCCTATTTTACTGCAATAAAAATGATTGAAGTGAGATGAACAGACTGAAAACTTTATCTTATTAGATAAAACATGTTGACACAGTTTTCCTTTGGGGAGCGTTGAGTAAAGTTTTTAACAGCAGTCGGAGTGGACCGATCAGCTGCCTGGTAAGGAGGATGTGATGAAAGCTGTGCTCTTACTGGCTGCTCCCTCGTAGATCTTGGGACTGCTTCCTCTCCTTAAGAACTCCAGCGCTATGCGACCGAACTCTCCAACCACTGAGGACAAAAACACACGGACACATAGACTCAATTTACCAAATCAATGTGTTTCAATTCATATTCAGGGTTATATAGATAGAAGTGATGCACCCGTTCTCCAGAGGTGCTATTCGGATACAATCCAACAATCCATTTGATAGATACAGAAACAGCACCTGACTAACTGAGAACCACACGGAGCTTTATCAAGACATCTTCCACATGCAGAGGGCTGCTGTGTTATTACAGATGATTTGATTGCTACATCGTATCCAAAGACTGTATGAAAGATACATAAGAAGTGGATGTAGTCACCCTGATGTCACCTATTGGTTTATGGACTACGGCTCTCGAAGTCGGCACTTTGGCTGTCACCATCTTGTTTTTGTGCAACCAGGTGTGACAGAAGAGGGTGGAGCTAAGTACAACCAAACGATGAGCAAGATGTTTTTAGGCAACCAAAATGTTATAATTAACTGTCATGAAGTGGAAACACAGTGTGAAAGGGTTAAAGTTGTAAGACGAGAACACGGACAGCTTCCAGACCGCGTAGCGACCTGTCGATCACAACGTCCACCTCTTATAGTCTCTGGTTTGGATCCCCTCAGCTCTTCTAATAATAAAGGATTATTGATAAGTGATGGAGAAGAGGCCGACACCAGGATTGTGCTACATGCCGTCCTCCTCGCAAAGACGTACACAAGAGTCACCGTCAAGTGTGACGACACTGACATCCTTGTGTTGCTCTTCTATAATGGAAGTTGCAGCACGTCTGGCTCAGCGTTGGTCCTCGTGCACAAAGGCCAGACAGACAAAGAGAGGTTTGTGCCAATCAATACAATCAATACAATCTAAAAAAGACACCTTGGGCCTTCCAGCTAGCCATGCACTGTCGAGCTATGGTACGGTGAGCTTCAGAAGCACTTGGAGGAGCTGAAAGGTCTTAGTCATCTTAGATTATTAATTATGGGTCGAATTTATGATTCTTCTTAGATTTGTTCAATGGCTTGGAAAATGTGTCGTTGACAGTGGATGCACTGATCTAGGATCATGGTAAATGGACCCCCGACCACCCAAGCTACATGTCATTGACCCAGTCACACACTAATGGCAGGGGCTATTTGGGGCTATTTAAGGGTTCAGTGTCTTGCTCAAGGACACATCGACATAGACTGGCCGGGGATCGAACTACCGCTTTGTGTTTGAAGGACGACCCGCTCTCTGAGCCACAGAGACAAATATCCTACTTTTACAACAGTCTTCATTGCATAAAAATAATATTTGGGGGGATTTGTCGCCTTACATTAATATTGACAGACACACCCACATACTGTACAAATGTAAAATGTAGGGGCATACACTAAATCTTATCACATTAAACGTGTTGTAGTGTTACATCATATAATCTGCATTACTTTGTTGTTTGAGCTTCTGCACCCTTACAGGAGGCTGAGTATTTGCAGTAAGCACGTCTCGTACAAACTAATTCTTGCTCCGAGGATTCATCCGGGCATTTCCCCTGTTCACACAGTGCACCCAGAATGCACCTGGCATACTCCACTGACCATCACACAGAGCGAGCAGCTTTCAGGATGTGATTATCGTTATTGCATCATTGCTGTCAGCTGACAATCACACCTCAGTTGTTACAGCAGCCAGCGTGTTGTCGTGGTACTGATCCAAGACCAGTTACTGACCTGCGGCATCAACTTTCGGCAGGAAGGAGAGGTGTTCTTTATGGTCTTCAGACAAAACCAGCAGCATCCTGAACAACCGTTAGACTCCTGAACAACCGGTGGAGTCCTGCACAGCAACGGTTTAACAGTCGGGCACCAAGCAAATCTATCTACCCGGAAAACCACTTGTACGGATTTCCCACAACCCGCCCTACTCTGCCTCCTATTGGCTTACCCTGATGTTCCTACTCTAGGCCTAACCAATCGCACAACTCATGTCTAAATCTAACCAATCCAGCCAACGAAGGGAACGAGTACTAGCCAATCACAGGCAGAGTAGGGCGGGTCCGTATCTCTCCTTCTTCGTTGGTGTTTTATTGCAGCATAACATTTCTCCCTCCTCTCCTCCTCAATCCTTTCCTTCATGTTTCTGCCGAGTCTGTGTTTTTGAGGCTGTGATGAGGGTTTAGTAGGACGAGTTACCCAAAGTATTCAGTGTTCATATAAATGAGACATTACATAATGACAATGACATGTCATTAAGAAACAACCAAATACGTTTTTTACGAAACGTTATCATATTCATGCTTCTTTATTTTAGCTCATTAATATGGAAGCCTATTTACGCGTGCAGAAAAAACAAAACAAGGATTCAAAGTTGTTTTTTGGTGGCTGAAAAAAAGAAAGAAACGGTTTTTAATTTATTAACTTTTTTTCAGCCACCAAAAAAAAAAAAAAAATGCACCAACACTTTTGGTGCATCCATCTGTAACCATAACACTGACCAGATGTTTCCAGTTGCTGTTTATTGAAGGTCGCCACCTCGATTTTATTCTTTATACTCCAGAGCCACTTCTTGCTTAAAATTCTATTCAAGGGTGCGTTTGCTGAATACAATCGATGTGAAACATCAAGCAATTGAAATATTTCATCTGTTAAGCCACACAGTCTTCAGTGTACTCACAATCCATTTATATGTCAAATGTAGGGTAACTTGGCAAAGAGCTGTTTCTACGACTGTTGTGTTAAAGTATCTCATAATTTCGACTTTCTATAGCAGCTGGAAACATCTGGTCAGTGTTACAGGTGGATGCACCAAAAGTGTTGGTGCATTTCTTTTTGTTTTGCTGCAGAAATGGGCTTCCATGCATCTCTATTTCCTTCTGGCGCATTTTTTTTCAAGATGTCCTTTTTATTTCATAATTACAAACAATGAGCAGACAGCCAATCAGACCACTTCATATTTCCACAGCCCTTCACCCACCTGTGAGGTTGTGTGAGGTCTGTAGGACGCATCAGGACGGAGACGGACTCCAGTAGCTGGTTGAGTGTCGGTTGAAAATGTTGCTGAACTACAAATGAATGATAATTTTAAATCAAAATGTATAAAGATATAAACTATATATATATATATATATTCACAGAGGAAAACAGTCTTGTCTAGGAGTGGGATGGATAAAAGTAGAGGTGGGTCTGCTGATGATTTGGATAGCTTGTCTTCTTTCTTCAACAACTAAATGGAAACTATGAGACAGCAGGTCTCATGTCCGTACACAGGACAGCGATGTCTTATTTCCAATCTACTCTTCTTCAGTAAATTCAAGGAGAAGTGCAGCCTTACAGATTTTTGATAACAGTGGGTTTAGACCTCACCATGTCAATGAACTCTGCATCAAACAAGGTCTTTTAGAGGTGTATTCCACACTTTAGATATCACAATCTTCGTAATATTATCAGAAAAAGTCAAATCTAAATAGTTTTCTCTCGTGTGTTTGACCTACGAACAGCAGAAAATAAAGTTATGTTTTGTTGTTTCTGTGAAAGCTTGGAAAAAGTTTCAGTAAAACTAAGTGACATGTAAGAAAACACGAGTGCTTTTAGTCCCGTTTAGAACACGAGGGAATGATTATTACAACAAAATCACTTTCTCCCCAAAAAAGAAAAGGAAAAAAAAAAAATCCACATTTCACAGATGAGAAACATTTCAGGTAAATTATAAAGATTATTCTGGCAAAAGCTTTTTGCTTCATAAAATGTCTTCTTTCAGGTGGAGTGGAAAGAAAACATGAAAATAGACATTTTGCATCTGTAGATTTGACCTAAATTCACCTAAAGTTTGCATTACATAATGCCTCATTTACATATTCAATCATCACATGTCAGAAAACAAGATGGCGGTGTAATAGGCGTTAACATCCTAACGGGTAATCCACTGGTTTGGTGTCCCTCAAACTCTGAGAATTTTATTTTAAATATGAGGTTTAAAATGTAGCATTCTGGTGTACTCTGAAGCAAAAAACAAATTTATTATTCAGTTATTAATCACTATTTCAGCTCTATTATTATTATTATTAACCTTTATTTAGACAAAATCAATAGAGACCGAGGTCTCATTTTCAAAAGTTTTGGTCAAATAAAAACAAAGATAGCAAGAGTAGTGAGAACCATCACCTGTACAAAGAAAGTGATTAGTTTCCATTGAACACTGTTACTGTATGTCTTCATATTAACTTCCACTATTACTGTACAGCTGTTGGAATTGTGGCCTACCTTCTATTTGCAATTAATATGCATTCAATCCAGTTACATTATTTAAATGAAAATGATAATCTACTCTGGCTAAGGTAACTTATCAAGAGTAAAATAATAGCTGTGATCTATACACACCTCTGCATTACAACCTGCTGAAATGAAGGTACAGGCACCTTAACCCTCTCATTACTTCAGGGTTCTTGAGAGCAACGTGGGACTGTTGGGACTGTTGGTACACTGGCTGTGGTCATCACAGTGAACAGTGTGTACAGTGTGATGAGAGGACATGTGAGCCCTTGTTGCTGTAGTTCATCTCATTGGAGCAGAGGCTGCATGTAGCATACCCTGCCTTATCAATGTATTTAAAACACTGTCTTAAATCACGTCTGTTTAGACCTCCACCTTTATCCAGGCCCAGCTCCACCTTTATCCAGGCCCAGCTCCTTCACATCTCAGCCCTGCATCAAGCTGCGCTACAGACAGCCTCCTCTCCCTGAAGCTCTCTGACCTCATCATCTCATCAGTATCTAGGCCTCATGTTTCGTGGTCATGAAAGTTATTTTGACCATGAAATCATCTCATTCTACTTTGAGTTAAAACAAACAACCTGCAACCAGTATGCGACTGCGGTCAAGTCAGCAGACACTCAGATCTCCATGGTCAACTCAGCAGACACTTAAATTGTAGTGCACCTATACGCTGAAACTTACGGTAAACGCAACCAAACGGCACAGGACGGGAGCGAGCGAAAGATTTTGCAAAGTTAGCGGAAAGATTAACGTGAAAACTTCCGGTTTTCTACAGACGAACATCCGGTTTTCAAAATAAGATGCCAACAAAGTATACATATTGCATAATGAAATTAGATTAAATGAATTATATTCACATTAAGTATAAAACATGCTACCTGCATCTCCTGAGTTAAAGGGAAAATACACCTAAATTGTGCGTAAAGTGTCTATTCTTTGATTTGAGGGTTGCTGGAAGTTAATAATACCTGACTGACGGTCAATTAAGACATTTTGCTACAAAAATATTTTTCTCAATAAGTCCAGACAATGACTGATATACATGTGTTGAGGACGTCGTTGACTCCACCCATACTGAATATTAGACATTTTTACTGTCCCAATTAAGAGATATTTCAAATTAAAACTCATACATTTGAACCGAGAAAAAGTATAATAAATGGATATTTGAAGTGTAATAAAAAGTTTTTTCTCAATAAGTCCAGACAATGACTGATATACATGTGTTGAGGACGTCGTTGACTCCACCCACACTGAAAATTAGACATTTTTACTGTCCCAATTAGGAAATATTTCAAATTAAAACTCATACATTTGAACCGAGAAAACGTATAATAACTGAATATTTGAGGTGCTATAAAAACTATTTTCTCAATAAGTCCAGACAATGACTGATATGTATGTGTTGAGGACATCGTTGACTCCACCCAAACTGAATATTAGACATTTTTACTGTCCCAATTAAGAGATATTTCAAATTAAAACTCATACATTTGTACCAAGAAACGGGTACATTTCTGAATATTTGAGGTGCTATAAAAAGGGTTTTCTTTATAATTCCAGATAATGACTGATGCATATCTGTTCAAGACATCTTTGACTCCACCCATACTGAAAATTAAACAATTTTACTGTACCAATTAAGAGATATTTAAAAGTAAATGTCATACATTTGTACCGAGGAACAGGTAATTTCTGAATATTTGAAGTGTTATAAAAAGTATTCCCTCAACAATTCCAAACAATGATTGATGTATACAGGTGCATCTCAATGAATTAGAATATCATCGAAAGTGTGATATATTTCGAGTGTTTAGGCTATGGCTTACAGCTAATAAAAACCCCAAATTCTGTATCTCAGAAAATTAGATATTACATAAGACCGATTAAAAAAAGGATTTTTAATACAGAAATGTTGGCCTACTGAAAAGTATGTCCATGTACAGTATACAGTATGCACTCAATACTTGGTCGAGGCTCCTTTTGCATGAATTACTGCATCAATGCGGCGTAGCACGGAGGCGATGAGACTGGCACTGCTGAGGTGTTATGGAAGCCCAGGTTGCTTTGATAGCGGCCTTCAGCTCGTCTGCATTGTTGGGTCTGATGTCTCTCATCTTCCTCTTGACAATACCCCATAGATTCTCTCTGGGGTTTAGGTCAGGCGAGTTTGCTGGCCAATCAAGCACAGTGATACCGTGGTCATTAAACCATGTATTGGTGCTTTTGGCAGTGTGGGCAGGTGCCAAGTCCTGCTGGAAAATGAAATCAGCATCTCCATAAAGCTTGTCAGCAGAGGGAAGCATGAAGTGCTCTAAAAGTTCCTGGTAGAAAGCTGCACTGACTTTGGACTTGATAAAACACAGTGGACCAACACCAGCAGATGACATGGCTCCCCAAACCATCACTGACTGTGGAAACTTCACACTGGACCTCAAGCAACGTGGATTGTGTGCCTCTCCACTCTGCCTCCAGACTCTGGACCTTGATTTCCAAATTAAATGCAAAATTGACTTTCATCTGAAAAGAGGACTTTGGACCACTGAGCAACAGTCCAGTCCTTTTTCTCCTTAGTCCAGGTAACTTAGCTCAGGCAACTTAGCCCAGGTAAGACACTTCTTACGTCTCTGGTTCAGGAGTAGCTTGACACAAGGAATGCGACAGTTGTAGCCCATGTCCTGGATACGTCTGTGTGTGGTGGCTCTTGAAGCACTGACTCCAGCCGCAGTTCACTCCTTGTGATTCTCAACCAAATTCTTGAATGACCTAAACCTCAGAGAGAATCTATGGGGTATTGTCAAGAGGAAGATGAGAGACATCAGACCCAACAATGCAGATGAGCTGAAGGCCCCTATCAAAGCAACCTGGGCTTCCATAACACCTCAGCAGTGCCAGTCTCATCGCCTCCGTGCTACGCCGCATTGATGCAGTAATTCATGCAAAAGGTGCCCCGACCAAGTATTGAGTGCATACTTTATACTGTACATAGACATACTTATCAGTAGGCCAACATTTCTGTATTAAAAAACCTTTTTTAAATTGGTCTTATGTAATATTCTAATTTTCTGAGATACAGAATTTGGGGTTTTTATTAGCTGTAAGCCATAATCATCAACATTAAAAGAAATAAACACTCGAAATATATCACCTTGTGTGTATATTTTCTCAATTCAAATGTATGAGTTTTAATTTGAAATATCTCTTAATTGGGACAGTAAAAATGTCTAATATTCAGTATGGGTGGAGTCAACGACGTCCTCAACACATGTATATCAGTCATTGTCTGGACTTATTGAGAAAAAACTTTTTATTACACTTCAAATATCCATTTATTAGATATTTTCTCGATTCAAATGTATGAGTTTTAATTTGAAATATTTCCTAATTGGTACAGTAAAAATGTCTAATATTCAGTATGGGTGGAGTCAACGATGTCCTCAACACATACATGTCAGTCATTGTCTGGACTTATTGAGAAAAATATTTTTGTAGCAAAATGTCTTAATTGACCATCAGTCAGGTATTATTAACTTCCAGCAACCCTCAAATCAAAGACTTTACGCACAATTTAGGTGTATTTTCCCTTTAACTCAGGAGATGCAGGTAGCATGTTTTATACTTAATGTGAATATAATTCATTTAATCTAATTTCATTATGCAATATGTATACTTTGTTGGCATCTTATTTTGAAAACCGGATGTTCGTCTGTAGAAAACCGGAAGTTTTTACGTTAATCTTTCCGCTAACTTTGCAAAATCTTTCGCTCGCTCCCGTCCTGTGCCGTTTGGTTGCGTTTACCGTAAGTTTCAGCGTATAGGTGCACTACAATTTAAGTGTCAGATCTCCGTGGTCAACTCAGCAGAGTGTCTGCTGACTTGACCGCAGTCAGATGCGCCGGTGTTCGGGTTTAACGTTAATGAGTGACCGCGTGAACTGAACCGGAACACGGGAGGGCTGCATGTTTCATCACGTTACGTTTTTTCCTTCTAAATCGCGATAATGACGAACGTTAACAGTCGACAAAGTTCCGCATGCAGTGGACGTTAACTTAACCCAGCAAGTCTGATCTGTAACGGAACATAACGTAACTTAAACGTTAACGGAGGGAAAGACGGTGTAGACAGCTTGACGCTGATTGGCCAAGACTCGATACGTCAAAGATGTTTTATTGTGAAGATCAAGACATCACCTTTTCTCCTCGTCTCACTCCAATCTGAGAAACGCTGGCTGGCTGGCCAGTTGACCCCCCCCCCCCGAAAACGGTGAATTTCACCAAAAAGTGACAAGTTTGCAGGTATGTGTATATGTAAAACATTAATTTTATTGTGTGTACAAAAAGTAGTTCAACAGTTAATCATGAATGAAAACTCACAGTTGGCATGCTGC
>NW_027466517.1:5317500-5450000 GCF_050575085.1 Anarhichas minor | reverse complement strand
ATAATTCGTTTTCTTTTAACTGTTACCACTCCAGTAAGGTGAGCCTAAAAGGCCTATCCAAGGCATACCCAGAGTCAACTGAAAGCTGTTCTTGAACCATTGGGAGTACATGCATGGTCTTGGGCTCTTTTGAAAGGTAACACTCTGAAGTTTTTCCCCCCCAACAGTCAGAATCACTCTAAGTGCTACTGGCATTGAGTAATAGCAGTTTGAACACACTGAAGGAGAATATTTCTTTGCAAACCGATGCCTGCAGATGACTATAGCTGGGACTTATTCGCTGGAAAACACAATGGGACCACAGCATCAATTTAAGCTTATTTATGTCTAAATACAGTAATCTATAAGTTGTTTCGCCATTATTTACTTTCCTAAAGTCTCCAAAACTCTCAAAAACCACACTTTGTATTTACCGCACGGTCACAGGGACCTGACTCGGGGTTACGCAGTGACTTCCGTGTTCTGGCTCTAAATCTAACCCCTGAAGCTGCATATCGTAATTTTTGAAATTTCATTGGCTATACGAAGCCTCAGTCATCAGAACAATTGGTTGCAATTTCCTCAAGCTTTACACGAAAGAAGAGGGGCAGTCACTTTCCTTCAACGCGGACTCTCGTTGGCTATTCTAGGCTGTAGACAGGACATGGAAGCTCCTATTGGGTCAAATGAGGTGTCAATCGAAAGGTCAGAGTGCAGCCGCCATTTTGAGACACAGAGAGCGTCTCTGTTTACAACTGAAGTTACGACAGAAAATACATAACTAATTAGGCATGTCTGCCGGCTAATTTGAAATGATGCAACAGCAGTCCGTGGGTATTTATGGACGTAATAATGTGTTTTGGACTAAATATTTTACTGGATTGGATCGTCTGGACCTTTGCCAATGACCGTTTTTGTTGGAATATTATCGATGGGTGGACTTCTATAAAGCTTCATCGGTGAGTTGCCTCGATTTTGTAACTGCTTGTTTGTTGGTTGGTGGTCTGACAGAGGCGTTGATTGTACCTGCAGTTGTGATTGTATCTTGAAATGGTTTGCATCAATCGAATCACAAGAATCTTAGCGTTCCAAAGAGATGTCGCATCAGTGCCTACCTATACATAGCAGTTGTGTACATGACACAGATGTACAGTTAACACTCCAAAATACCATGGGCGGGCCATCTGAGTGTTAACAGGTTTTAATAGAATCACATCGTGATGAAATCATATATCGATATACCTTGATACACAATTAAGACGTCTCAATGTACAATAACAGGCACATGCTAACTCAAATCTATCAGAAAACCTGATTACGCACTTAAGTTCATTATTGAATGAGAAAATACTCGTATATTTCATTTGTCAAGTGATTAATTCATACAAGTGTTACAGAACCATGTGGTTATTTCATATAGACACATAGAGACATGCTCTGTGGTTATACATATAGGTATGGAGATATGAAGTGAAGATTTGGCCCCGATAAAGAGTAGCAACTAGTCTTCTTGATATTTCTCACCGTCACAGACTGCCCAGCTTTGAGGACGAACTTTGGGGAGAACTTGTAGACGACCTCGTCCCCATCGTCCACCTGTCTCTTCAACCTCCAGTTGCCCAGCGGCTGGTCCTAACACACAAGAAAACGTATACAAGACCTTTTGACAGAAGACCTTAGGCTGACTTTGTACTCTTCCTGTAATGACCAGCATTTACTGCAATCGTAGTTGAATAAATCCAACCTTCATGTCTTTGTGTCACTATGAGGCCAGTCTTACTCACCTGAGTGCTATCATTGGTCAGTGTGACTGCGTTTCCGTCCATATCAGTGGGTGATATGGTGACTGCTCCGCTAGCTGTGGCTTCTTCAGACACCAGCAGCTGCCCCTCTGGCACATCCATAGCCTCGGCCTCCACCCTCTTTCTTTTGGAGCGAGAGGAGGAGGAGGATCCTGTTAGCCTGGAAACAGTGACTCGAGCAGACGGGCTGGGGGACAGCTTCAGTCTGTAAAAGGGACAAGCAGTCACTAGAGTTATGGTGGAGATACACCAAATCCAGACAGGACCCTAAACGGTCCGGCTTGCTCCAGCAGGTGGTTGGGTGACAAACTTTTTGATCAACACGGCCTAGTTTGATCTAGGACCTAATTTGCATAAAGTCATGATAATGCAGTGTTTCCCCTACCATTGTATTGGGGGGGCGCCCCGTCCCCCCAACGGCAGCCTCCGCCCCCCCTTGAAGGTGGAGTTCATTTTGTTTTCTATATAGCGCCAGATCACAGCAGAAGTGATTTAAGGGTCCCTTTCCTATAGAACAGGTCTATACCGTGTTCTGTTATTAAACAAACTAAACAGCGCGCGCATTGCACATTATGTCCCACAACATTCCATCAGTCAGAGAGTTGTAATGATTGTAATCTAAATAGCAATGACCGACAACATGGGGGAAACTCACAGTCAAACTTCTCGTCTGGAGCACCCCGTCATCTCCAACAACATTTAGCTGTTTCACATAGTGTGTGTGTGTGTGTTGTACCTGTGCTCCTCTCCCTCCAGCAGCTTCCTGTATGCGTTGATCTCCATATCCAGAGCGAGCTTCACGTCCAACAGTTCCTGGTATTCGCTGAGCTGAGCGTTCATCCTGTCTCTCAGTTCGCTCATCTCTTGCTCCCTTCCTTCCATGGCACGGCGGTGCTTGTCTCGCTCTGCTGACAGAATCTCCTCCAGCTCTCTGATGCGATCCTCTGAGGCCACCGCCTTACAACATACAAGCGACGATCAGCATGACCATTCATTAATAAAGCCAATTAGCAATAGAAATGCTGAAGCTGAAATGGTGAGGTTTGTGTTCCACAGCAGCACCTGTTTCTGCAGGGCACTGAGCTGATACCCAAGGCTCTCTATTCTCATACGGGACTCCTGCAGCTCCTCCCTGGCCGAGCCCATTGCCTTGTCATTGATCTCAGAGGACACCTTGGCGTTATCCAGCTGGAGTGAGAACAAGACGGACTTTGTTAGTGAGTCAAAGCTTCAGAGATAAAAGGAAAAGAGAAGGATTTGTGGCTCACCTTGGACTGGAAAGTTTGCTCCAGTTCCCCCTTATACACAGAGACTTGCTCGTCATGTTGCCTCCTCAGGTCCTGATGGGATCACACAAACATTATTGTTACCAATTCTCAAACAAAGGCTCCTCCTTAATAGTTCTGTTGTAAATTCAGCAAATTGCATATTTCCACCACTGGTTCCAGAAACATAACAGAACCATGTTGTCAGTCACAACGCTGTTTCTCTACTCCACACAGATTACTGAGCTTTGACTTGGTTTCTGTCTTCATGGAGACATAAGCGCATGTCTCTCTTGTAGTGCAGTGCTAAGCATCAAGCTGCTGGCTGTTATGGTCTTTAACTGCACTCATTCGGGCAAAACATGATGAAATGGACTTGTAGCTTTGATTTTCACTACAATATCAAAGTCCTGCTTCTCTATGGAAACAGCACAACCATGACTAGAAGTAGAGAGAACTCAAATATGTCGTTAGTGCAGTATAACAGATAGAATGCAATGAATCCTAAAAATAGAAGGAAATTAACGCCAGTTGCATTTCTTTGATAATCTATTTTGGCAAACAGTGGAATCTATTTATAAAACATGTTTCCAAGTTGTGTGTTTAGAGGCCTGCAGTCGAAGTTTCACGGAATTTTTGTCACATGACTGTCGGTCTCAGCCGAGTCAATCATGGTTACCTAGGTGCACTGAGGAGCTCAGAGTGTTATCTTTTTTAGAGGATGTGGTTCATTTAAATGGTTTATGTGGGTCGAGATATTAAATGAGACATGTAGAATCAAAAGTTTGTCATTAGATATCCAAATTATAAGATTTGTTTTTGCTGCTTTTTCTGGCAGAAGTGTTCGTGGTGTGTTCAAGGACCGTCGGAAAGCTGAAAATCTGCCACTAATGTCAGTGTTTACAGCTTTTGGCTGTAATAACCGGTGTCGTTTTTGCAATTATTTGAAGAAAACATGATTTTCAATCCCGCCGCCTGGTTTTGGGGTTCAGAGGGTTAACGACAGACACATTGAAATGTGTGGAGGCATTCCCTGCTTTGCCTCTGCGATGTGATTGGCGCTCGCTGTTGTCAAGCGACCAACAGTATATAAAGATTTCATATATTCATATCAACCCCATATTTGCAGTCTTCATCACTGATATTACTATACATGTACCCATATATTGCTTCTATTGCCCCGCCCTCCCACAGACATGAAAGCGGTCACTATTCATCCCAACATACCTGTAAAGCCGATGCCAGTTTAAACTCGTAGTCGTGTCTGACTCCAGAGTCCACCTCCACTACCCTGTGCTCCTTTCGACGCCGAGACTCACGCACCTCCTGAACACAAGGAAGACGACCGGAAAGCAGAAACATACAGTATATAGTTAATATGTTGAACCAATACATTTGACCAGTGTTTTCTAATGTTGCATGTCATTCACTTCTACGTGAATAATAGATCAGGGAAACAATGATTTTGGGGTTATCTACATGCCATTGGCCTACACACGCTTACCTCTTCAAACATGCCCTTCCTGAACTCCAGGTCTTCACTCAGTGACTGACAGCGGTTCTCCAAGTCTACACGCATCAGTGTCTCCGCCTCCAGCTGGCGCTTGGCAACAGCATGGCTGTCCTCTGCCTATAAGAAATATTAGCAGAAGGAAACTCAACATAGATTGAACTGACTGAGCCATCATGAGCTACCCGTGATAGAAAAGCTGAGAAGAACTAAACGTCGCTGTGGATTCTGGTCCTCTGAGTAGGACATTTGAATTACTTTATATACTTAATTATGTACTACTTAATAACAGATCAATATTTATATATTTTCTATTAAGAATCTGAAACGGCAAAGTAACTAGTAAAGTTACAGAAAATGGAAATACTCAATTGAAGTACAAGTACCCTCAACATTGAACTTAAATGTACTACGTACTACATTTCACCAATACTAGAGCACAAAGTTCTTCACAGACCTAGCGTTTTAATTTAGGTATCTAAATGCACCAGATTGATGCAGTTAACTTGAAAATTTACAACATTTTCTTGCGGGGAAGTGCTCCCCTTCAGTCTCACAATGTCCTGTAGGAAACACGTTTCAGAGAACACACACAGACTATTTAACCCTTTAAAACAGATGACCTTGCAGTACTCACCTTAGCCAGCAGGCTCTTGACATCAGCCAGCTCAGAAGTCAGAGTAGCATTCTGGCTTAGAGCTGTAGAAAGAGCTGCTTCGCTCTTGTGCAGCTGGCCCTCCAGACCATTGGCCCTGGACACCGCTGCAGCAAGATCCCCATCCTTCTTCTTAGCACTGGAACACATGGACAGAGGAGGAGAACACAGTTATGGCTTCATACTGCCCACTGACACCAAACACTGATCTGGTCTCCAGATTCATCTGATCTCAAACAAGGTGACCTGTGTATTGTATCATATCACCTGCGTGTGGCTTCTTCCAGGTCCGCCTGAGCCTTGCCCAGGTCTATCTGGAGCCTGGCTCTCTCTCTAGCAGTTTCATCCAGAACCCGTCGAGCATCAGCTAACTCTGCCTCATACAGAGCCTTCAGGCCGGTCACCTAAAGAGAGGGACACACAGTCATTACTAGATGACTTGGCTGGGTTAAATAAAAATAAAATGACAACACACTATTCACACACATTCAGTGTATGAATGGGTGAATGACGTGTAGTGTGCAGTGCTTTGAGTGGTCAGCAGACTAGAAAGGCCTACATAAGTACAAGTCCATTTACCATCTTATACTCTACAATTCTCAATTCCTTTATTTACCTTCACAAAGATGAAGTGGTGAGGCCAACTAAAAGTACTGTTGGCTTCAGGGGGACAGGAGGCATTGAGACCGACACACTTATATTCCACCACCAGTTCAGGTACTTTAAAGGTTCTCTATGCCACGTTCAGAGTATTAATACAGCAGAATGACTTTAAAACGTCATGTGAAGTCTGCCTGGCGCTTTCACTTAACCATGCTGTAGCAGGGCATTCTTCTACATCATGTTACGTTTGATTGTGCACGCTTGCAGTGAAGTGAAGTTGCACAACAATAAATGAAAACTCATAACTTGCTCATATTATAGATTGGCGCGCAGAACCACCCGCCTTAATCTTCCCGGTTACGTTATGTTTGAACGCAGATTGGGGAATGCGATCGCGCGTGCTTTATTAACTGTGACAACGTAAAATTATAGCAATCGTGATATTGTTATGTCACGCAAACTTACCATGAAACAATATTTGACACAACACCGGTAAACTAACATGAATTAGTGAACACAATGTCGGGTGAAATTGTTAGTTAATTCAGATGTTTAATGGGAAATTGGCAGCTATAACTAACAAGGGTTAGTTCCTATCCATTTATTCACGTGAACGTATTGTTTAACGAGCTCTAGATCCGCTGAAGCTCTGGTTCACGTTACTGGTGGCCAGGTGGTCTGCGGCTGAAAGAATAGTTGGCTCGTTTTTGTTCGACTCACCTCTCTAGTAGTTACTTCCTCTTTCTCGGACACTTTGAACATCAACCGGTCGTTCTCCAGTTCCAATGACCGAACGCGGTCGATATAAACGGCCAGCCTATCGTTCAGGTGCTGCAAATCTTGTTTTTCTTGTAGGCGAGAGATCCGGGTCGGGGAGAGGGGTGTCGAGGCCGCCGTCCGGCCAGCTTCACGGCTTGGGGTAGCTGTCGCCATGACGGTTCTTTCAACAATCCTAAGTTTGCTTCTTCACTCCGTGAGCAATAAAGATAAACGTATCTACTCCGGTCGTTAAACGGGGACGCAAAACCAGTGTATTTCCTTAATCAGCGATAGGAGGTCAATCAATGAGTCGAGTGCTCATGCAATGTCTCAGAGTAGAGTAAAACCCGCTGAAACACTGATGTGATTCCAAGATGGCCGACCCCTCGATCAAGACCGCGCCAAAAGCAGAGACCGCTTCCTGTCTCGCAATGGATGATGGGAGAATGGAAAAGAGAGAAAAACCCACACATGCACACATTCTTGTTTAGCAAGAATGGAGTCCAAATATTTTACATTATTTTTTGAACATGTTATGTTTTGATTCTTTACCTATGACGGGCATATACTATAAATATATTGCTTATTATTGCCAAATTATATATACGTAGATGTAAGTTTACAAGCTACAAAGACTTTGAACTGTACATAAAACTATTAAACGCCGTTCTAACAAAAAGGCCCTGAAAACTAACAGCATGCATTGCTCGTGATCACAGATATTCCCTTTTTGATTAATATTATTATTATTTTCATTTTTTACGTTTTTATTTCTTTCTATATTCTTCTACAGTTGCAGCTGCCCTCCCTGGCATGTAGATGTGCAATTTGTAAAATAAATTAAAATAAAAACATCCACACACACATATTCTTGTTAAGAATCTACAACCACATATACACCCTACATGCAATTGTACACTGTAAGGAATATTCTACATCCATGAATGACTACAGGTAATAATCACTTTACTTATTCAATTCATTCAGTTCAGTTAAAAAATGTGTCTATGTAGTTTAGTTAGTATGTTTGGAACACATAATAAAGACAAGAAAAATGTGTGTTATTTTCCAGGAGACCATTCCTCCAAAGCAAGCCAAAACAATATTGTTAGTTATGAAAGCACAAATTCTTTACAATTGGACAATGCAAAAATAAATGCACAACAGTATACTCTTGGCCTCATATTCTAGTTTGTTTATTGTTTAAACAATATTTCAAAAAACGTTTCTTAATTCAAACGGAATTCTTTAAAATAAATATCATCAGACTCCCACCATAATTTATATTTGTTCTTTTTCTACATCCACAGTCCAATCCAAAGGTTTCAAACAACCTCTTTGGTACTTGCACCAGCCTGGACCACAAATCAAACAGCAGTACCGATTCCGGCCGGCAGGGGCACTGCTCTACTGGCGCACAAGCAGAAGTGTCTTCCGGGTCAAACCTTTCATTACCCCGCCTCTCTCCTCCAGCAGTCCTTCCGGTTTGACCGCTATCGTAGACAGCAGGTAAGATTTAAATGTTGAAAAATATCAGCTAAAAGCCACGGCTAATCTCCGCCATCCGTCCGTTTCTACCGAACAAATTTAAACTACGGTGAACTAATGACTTCACCTAACGTCTGAGCCCAGTATTATAGCGCAACAACAAGTGAAATAGCTGTAAATGTGTTGCCCCGTCAATGACTAACCAGCATCCATGTTTCTGTTCGTTCAGCGCACTCAAGCAGCCAACTATTCCGTATTTAACGAGACTTACAGTCGCGATACGATGCAGTATGTACGGAGACAAATTATAACACGTTTACTTTTTATGTAAATAAACACTGCACGTTCTCCCGCGAATGATACTATATTACTACCGCACTCTTAATGTTACAAGGTAATTGTGAATCATAATGCCTTACTTCAGTGGACCAATGTGAATGTTGAGCAGTAGTTGTGATTTGTACAGTGAAATGCTGCTGTTGGAGCCAATTCAACGTGTCCGTCCCCAAGCAGCTAGTGGAAACCACTTGTTGGGGTCTGTCCTCATGCTTGTGTGCTTTCTCCTGTAGACATGGCTATTCGCTACCCTATGGCTGTTGGCCTTAACAAAGGCCATCCAGTCACCAAGAATGTGACTACTCCCAAACACAGCCGCCGGCGTGGGGTGAGTATCTGTCTGCTGTTGACTGTAGTGACTACTGGACATCTTGTTCAGTATTTCTTTCCTACTTCATGAAGCATAGTTTTCAGATGAAACCATGACGTTTCACAAGTGTTTTGCAGTTTGTGCATACAGATGTGTGAAATCCTCAGCTTTAAGGTGATAAATGTGTGATTAGGGTCAGAGACTGAACGTTTCACAGCTGAGCTTCAGAGACCACAGTCAGTAAAAGGATGCCAACTCTTTTTTTTTTAATTTTTTTTTTTTTTTTATAAATTTAACCAGGTGAGTCCCATTGAGATTAAAAATCTCTTTTTCAAGGGACACCTGGCCAAGACAGGCAGCAACATAAGAAACACATAGTTACAGACAGAAAACACAGAACAAGACAAGTTAAAAGAAACTAAAAGTTAAGAGACAGTGACGTAACCGAGTTAATTTAAAAAACATTGACGTTTTTGGGAACCTGCATAATTAGCGGTGTGCTGCCCTTGTCCTGGTTCGGACTAACTTCTTATCTCAAACACTGGGGGCAGCTGGCTTTTCAGGGATATTAACTTAATCCAGGATCGCCAAAATTAAGTAACCAGGACAGAGACGTTGGTGTTTGTCGAGTTTCTGTTGAAGTGCTCTCGTGTCATTAAATGGCACTGGGAACCGGCTAATGGATCAGCTCAAGTTGTCGGGTGTCATTTTTTTGGTTCGTGTCACCGGCCTCCATCCAAAAGGATTTTCAACGTGATTGTCGCTGGTAGTGTGAACGCAGCATGAGTCAAGGGATATTCAATCCTGCAGCTGACCGTTAACTTCTCTCATGAAATTAGTACAAAGTTCCGCATTTCAAGATCAACAACTTCTGCTACATGTCCTTTTTTAAAGCTGTAGCTCACAGGGCTGATGTGAAAGTTTGATGAGGAATGTTTTCAGTGTTACTTCCATGCTGCACATACACTACTGAAGATATATGTTATCAATGGAGTCTGGAGAGATCCCAGTTCAAATAAAGTGGACCATGTTTAAAAGCTGTCTTTCCTCCGCAGCGTCTGACCAAACACAGCAAGTTTGTTCGGGACATGATCCGCGAAGTGTGCGGTTTCGCTCCGTATGAGAGGCGAGCCATGGAGCTGCTGAAGGTGTCGAAGGACAAGAGAGCCCTTAAGTTCATCAAGAAGAGGGTGAGTTAGCGTTCTGGTTGTAGCAGCATGTTCCCATTTCTTCTCACCTACAATCACTAATGGCCTGGTGGAAAATGGACTTTCAGTGATCAAGCTTTATATATTATAGAGCAACGGGCACACAGCTTTATACATCTAATGCAGAGTTCATTAATATTTGACACTCGTTCTGGTGTCGAGCTTTTCTCTGAGTCGTGCGTTTGAGGATTGTTGAGTCAGTCTAACGTTGCTGTTCATCCTCCACAGATCGGCACTCACATTCGTGCCAAGAGAAAGAGGGAGGAGCTGAGCAACGTGCTGGCTGCCATGAGGAAAGCCGCCGCCAAGAAGGACTAATCTGTCACTTAATAAAACGTTTGCTAAACTACAAAATCCAGACTGCTGGTCCGTTTGTCTTGTCCATGTACATGATGGTAATCTCTGCTCCACAGTGAGCCTGTTCTATGTGGAGGACGATGTGCTTTCTTTTTGGGAAAATCATCATTAAACATTCAAAATAGCAACATGGTGCACTGCAAATCACAGTGGTGCTATTTAGTAGTTTAAGATATTATTGATACACTTGAGTGTTACAATATTATGTTTTGTGATACTGTGTCAATTCTCAAACAGTAGATTTTTAATAGTTTGCATGCAAAGATTGGTGACAGACAGTGGCTAAGATTAAACAAAGTAGTGCTTTGATAATACATGGTGATAAAGGCAAAGACGGATCTCACTGTTCTAATTGTGTAAGAAAAGTAGTCTTTACTCAGATTTTGATGCGCATGGTTCAGATTGCAGCAGATTTCATTGAAGATGAACTCTTTCCAGTGTCCGCTTGATTCATTTGTTTTTACTTCATCCTCTCAAGATGCAGTCAAAGTCTTAAAGAGGTTTTCTTCGTTCATTGTGATTATGAATCTGGTTTGTACGGTTCTACATTGTTGCCTATGTGTCTTAAACCAGGTGTCGAGTCCCTGTTACCTGATATGTAGCTGTGCCTACGGTGTGATGGGATCTGAATTGTAAGTCTCTTTGGATAAATGCGCCTGCTAAATGACTAATGTAATATGTGGACTGCACTGCCCCCTTCTGGCTGCAGGTTTTACAGCATCCATGTGTGCTACATGTTAAAGTGGTGTCCTCAGTTCACCCATCCTCAGTGAAGCTTTAAACTCGAGAGCTGGCACTAATCCACGTGTATTGGTGTCAGGGTGTGGCACCTCAAGGAAAGTGTTTTGTCCGAGGTATGTTTACTGGCTGGATCCACACAAGAGGTATTCTTACCTGTGATCGAAGCCACTCCTTAACAGCTACACTCACTTCTTTGGCACTGACATTGCGGGTTTACCAAAAAACAAAATCCAGTCACATTGTGTTTCTTCACACATGTACACAATTTAAAACATGTCTGGTAGTTAGTTTGAACTGACTAAAGCAAGAATATCAATCAGGATCCATAAAGCAGACGTTGGTTAAAGCTCTACTTCATGTTAAGAGGTGAGAGGTTCGGTTCCAAAGAGATTGGAAAGTGCTTTATCAAATACATTCTGTTTCTTACGTCATTGTTTTTACAAATTAATAAAGGGTTTGCATTTAAGAAAAAAAACGGAAATTGGCGCGACCCCGACCCGATTCAAACCCGATGGAATTCTGAGAATTACAGCCGAACCTGGCGGGTTTCCTTTGGAGTCAAATGCTGCTCAATCAATGCACAATCTGCACAATCCATCATGTACAGCCACGAAAGACATGGATCATGTGTTACATTCACATTTAACAATGTTGCAAAAGTGATTGTCTGGGGATGACAATATTTTCTGAATAACACAATAGAAACACCAGGTAGATCATTTACATCTTGTCTGCTAATCCCAGTTGATCTGGTGCATAGCGGATCATCACTACACCCATGTAACTCTACCTTACTGCTATGTCTTCTTTTGTTATTGTCCCTATTGATAAATCAATTTGTTTTCCGGACGACTTTCTTTTTATTTGAAAACATTTTTCAGGTCTTGAGAAATCCATGTTTTTGATTTGGGAATACGTACATTTTCACATGAAGTAATGGTGTCGTCCTCTGCAACAAAATCATGTTTCAGTTTACATCTGTCCAAAATGTCATCACTTCATCATTTTATCCTACTAGACATTTCTGTGAAATTGTCACAATTAGCATGTGAATTCTTGAGTTATGGCATCATGTGAGGTCACATTGACCTTTGACCACGAAGTTGTAATCAGTTCATCCTCAAATCCAAGTGGACGTTTGTGCCAAATTTTAAGAAATTCCCTCCAGGCGTTCCAGACGTATCGCGTTCACGAGGATGGACCGGACTACTTCCTGTTACTGCTGAGGTGTCAGTTGTTCGTTCAAGTCACAGCATGTCATGCCCCCCTGTGCAAGCACAGCACATGTGCTGACTGGTAACAGACACCTGCATACAAGCTTTTGTGGGCATAATAAGTATGACACCATTGGCAGGAATGTACAAGCACCGGGCTCTCCAACATGTATGAGCCTGTGGGATCTTTCACCTGACCTGCACCGCTGTGCACCATACTCCAGTGCTGCTAGTGGTATTTTCTAGGGCCTTCAGCATCTGGACTATTAGTTATACCAGATTACATACTCACTACACAGTATATTGGACTATGACACATATTTTCAAAGAAGGCAGTGTCCTTATTTGACATGTAATGTCACTGTCAATTAACTATTTCAGCACAGTCAACATTTAGACAAAGTGAGCAGGTTCTCCATTTCTGTCTGCAACACATTATTGAACTAGAAAAGAGCCCTCAGTAGAGTGCAGATCTCTGCCAGGTGTGTCTGCAATGACCACTGCTGTAATGTTTGAGTCAATACAAACCACAACTGTCTAACCCCCCCGTCCAGACCGCGAGAGCATCACACACGTTTTTCACTCACGTCTCACACAACAGATACGGCTAACCTATTGTGACGTCTGCGCCGGCTCCGTGCAGCTAACGTGTCACGTGGAGGCTTGTCAATCATGTTGTCTGTTTAGTTCTGCTAGCTGTATTAGCCCAATGGCTATTATCTTTGTTTGCCAAACACACTGTAGGAATATGCTGCCCATCGGCTGCTAACAACTAGCTAGCTCTCCTCCTACTGACATGACTGGAGTCAGCGTTTATCACTTAAGGCCCCTACTAATCGGGTAAGAGGAGTGAGGAGACAGCAGTCAACGAGGCTATAAACAGTCAGTCAAATATGTTGTCAATAGAATGTGTTTTCAAACCACACGGTCCTTGAGCATACAGACATAAATGAGCACAAAGAATATTAGACTGATGAGTCGAGTGGGATGCCAGATTAGTCGTGGACAGACAGACACAGAGACACACACAGGACCAAATACATAATCTCCTGGCAGAGATAATAACATTAGTGTCCATCAACAGCACCATTGAAAACCTGCTAAAATGAGAATGTAGTGTTGGGGCACAGCTGTAAATATTACAATTATATATCAGTCAGAGACACTTGTGTCAAAGAATTGTCCATTTGTATCACATGTCTCGACAGTTAGACTCAACAGAAAGGGATCGGCTGTTTGATGAAGCGCTCAAAGAATCCACACAACAACATACAGGAATATTAAAGGAATAGTCGGAGGAGTTGCTGTTTGTTTGATCTTTTTGTATTGGCATCAGTCACTCTTAGTTTCTTCTCACTTGGTAAACACTTCAGAGCT
Source organism: Anarhichas minor (assembly GCF_050575085.1). NCBI lineage: Eukaryota > Metazoa > Chordata > Actinopteri > Perciformes > Anarhichadidae > Anarhichas > Anarhichas minor. The sequence goes on along the minus strand of NW_027466517.1, from coordinate 5,436,396 downwards.
CTGTGACTGCTGTAGGAACATCTAGACCTGAGCATCACTACGTGAGTTCTTGAATGTGTTTGGAGTATGCAGGTGAGATGAAGCAGCACGGATAATAGATGCTGCTCTCTGTCTCTCTTTGAAAAGAGGAACAGTGGTTGTGATCTGTTGAGCTTACTGTACGTTGCCTACTTCATGTAGTGTTGTTGTTTAGCATTGAGCCCTGGCTGCATTGCAACATGCCTATTGTTGCGTAAGAGTTGGAGAAGCTGTGCCTAAAGCCAGCCACTGCCTACATGCCTCACATGTGGCGTCGCGTTCTCAAGAAATTGTCGTTTACAATTTAAGGACAACGCCCAGTGATCCAACACAGTCGATACTTTCCCACATGTGATGTCAAGCTGACTGAATAGCATCAGCCTGTGGCACAGTGGAGCCACAGGCAGTTAAAGTAACAGTTAAAGTAACAGTTAAAGTAACAGATGTCCTGACAGGTTGGTGATGACAGATGTTGGTACACAACTTTGACCTCTATGGAAGCCCTGAGAGGCAAGTGAGAAAAAACAAACAATGTTTTCTCTACTGTGTTTTGGATAATCTTTCTAAGTTCTTATGACGCAATCACGGACGGTGCGTAGAAAAAGTAGTCACCACACTTGATCGTGCACCTCTGAATTTTTGTAACTTGCCGTGCACGATCACGTGACTGTCACAAATAGTTCACTGATAAAAGCACTATTTACATGTCTCTAGAGATTACACAAAGAAGACCTGTTCGTTTTTAAATACTTTAGAAACAGGAGGTCTTCAAAATCTTCATTTGAATAAATATTGTGCAGCCAAATCAAATAGTTTGGATATTCAACCTTTGTTTCTTTATAATACATTTAATAACAACCTCAGATAAAAAAAAAAGGATTTCTGTAACTACTTTCTGCTCCAATTCACATTTCTTTCAGTGATGATTTAAAAAGTGTGTTCAAAGCTCCCCACTATTCTGTGAACAGTGTGGACTTTGTTTGAGCGGCTGACCTGAGCTCTCAGGTTGCAGTGCCACAGGTTCCATTACTCAAGGGTCATGTTTCAGTCAGGTGAAAGGAGGAGGAGGAGGAATGTGGAGGGAACTGCCTGGTAATAGAGGAAGGCCACGATGACCTGACAAACCAGAGGGAAACACACACACACACACACACACACACACACACACACACACACCACTAGTACTGCAAAGCCATTTGAGTTGTGTCCTGACATGACTGGATGAATTATTGAGAAATACTGTATGTTATTGCAATGGCTCATGAGTCATTGCTTCACACATACAGTACCATTTTAACCACTGAACTATTTAACATACCTCTCATTCTGAAAGAAACAAAATAACAGAAAAGTCTTCCATTTATTTGAAGATAGAGTAACTTACTCACAAAACACAATTACAATAAATCCACATTTCTGAGTGAGTGAATTATATATATTGTAACTTTATTATACTATCAGTTGATTGTGGTTACCGCCCATACAATAGTGTCCATTACAATAGCAGTTTTTCCAGAGAAAATCCAGTACTTCAAATAGACCAAAAGCAAAATCTGTGAAAGTTTTGTGATGAACTACCAGGTAACATCACGGTCACTCCGGTTTAATGTATATTCTGTTGCTAAAACGTTTGTACTTTTACTTAGAAACAATTTGTCTTTAACTTGCAGTTGAATAATGGATCTTTAGCTAAAGTCAACAATCTCAATACGTCTCAATAATATTGGACTTAAAACTATAAAAGTGCACTCAGTCGACTGGTATTTATCTGCAGATGCTCCGGTTCATTATGAGACCAAACTTTTATGGAGGTCAGTTGTTCAGCCACGACAAAGACAACAGACTAGGAAGGCCTGTTTTTAGCCTTTTCTAGAGAGGCCGTTGTTGGTCTCTTGCAGCCACACTCGACTAAACGATGATCATCCCCTGACTGCTCAGACTGAGCTCAAACTATCACGATAGAAACATAGAAAGTCCCTAAATGCTACCCGTCTTGGAGCCCATACTGTACCACTGAACAGCTTACAGCTTACTGAACTCGCTGCCTGATATTGTCGATATCAATATTACCAGCTTCTAAAGTCATCTACCTGCATCGGAGAATGATCTCCAGATAGGAGCAGGAACCAGACCCAAACTGTTAACACACAACCTTGTTTCCAAGAAATTATGTTTTTATATCAATAACTTGTTTTGACAAATAGGTTTTCAGGTAAACAAAGTGAAGGAAGCGCGAGGTTTTTGTAGCCCAACAATGGTGGATGATGAGTGAACATGGTATGTGGTTTAGACACCCACCCCATTAAGCATTTAACAGCACTAAACACACAATGAAAAAATAGTTTGTAACAGTTACAAGCCTCTATAACTGCTGCAGAAATGCTGTTAAATGCTGTCTAATGGATTGTAGGTGTTTCCTATGAGAAACTGTCTCTCAACATTAGATTGCAGGGAGGGTCACTCTGCCTGCTGGAGTAGTTTCTCAGTAAACATTGCTCGACATGTCTAAACTGCTTCCTCGCTCTGTTTTGCCTTTGTTTGTGTGATTACTCATGCTTTCCAGTAGGCAGCAGACAGACCGGTTTTCACCACTGAATAGAATTACTCCACACCAATCATGTCACAGCGCAGAGGAAAACACAGCAGTGCGTTTGTTGGTTCTTGGTAACAGCGAGCTGCACACCTGAACATGTTTTTTTTTATTTTTTCCCAACAATACATTTCATCATCATGCATTTATTTTGGGATATTTGGGCACACATTGGGGAAGATATTCACCACCTTCATTTTAATCTCATGTGCTGAATCTTAGAAACAATTATATCATGTTACATTTGTAATTGGTTCTTCATTCTCATGTTAGTAACTGTTCCGCTGTTCCGCTGTTCCGCTAACACGTTCCGCTGTTGCGCGTTCCGCTGTTCCACGTTCCGCTGTTCCGCGTTACGCTGTTTCACGTTACGCTGTTACACGTTACGCTGTTACACGTTACGCTGTTACACGTTACGCTGTTACGTTACGCTGTTACGTTACGCTGTTACGTTACGCTGTTACGTTACGCTGTTACGTTACGCTGTTACGTTACGCTGTTTATAAACGGTTTATACGATGTAACCTATGCTTTTACTTGTTTAAGCAGTTACTAGTGCTTTATAGATCAGTTAAAGAACAAAAACCTGCTTTCTGATGTTTCTCTTCCACATTAATTGCAGTTAATGAGTCTTTCCAAGGTTGGAAACAAAGCTCCATATTAGCCAAAACTATTTGTAAGAGAACACAAGGGGAACAGTACATTTATGATCCAAGGTGTCTATTGTAAACATCCATCCGTTTCCTGAGCACCTCCCTGCTTCACCTCTGACCTGCTGTACTTACTCTAGTTGTACACGTTTTTTGTCATCTTAAATGTCAACTTTTGGCCCTTACATGGTCACTTTGTGTTATTTATGCTTGTAATTCCACTCATGTTAAGCACTTTGTGACTAATGTCTGTGAAAAGCGCTTTATAAATACATTTTACTTACTTACTTACTTACTCACACAGATTTCTTGTACAATAAAGGATTATTGGTGACTTTTTTCGGTGAACACATTTTAAGTTTGATCTTTTATCTTTATTCCAGTTCTCTTTTCCAGTTGATTGCATTACTTAAAATGTCTGATGTTGTTCTGTGGCTTACATCTCGGAGGATGACTCACAACCGTTTCTTTCTCTTTCATCTTTTCAACAGTTTTCAACGTTTGGCTTCTATTTGGTGGCTCTGTCTTTGTGGATTTGCGAAAGTAAAAGTTTGGGAAGTGAAACAGAATTTCTTTGGAAATCTCAAAACAGATTTCCTCTGAATTAAGAAAGAGAACCACACAGATACCAACCACTTTCAGAATCTCTTTACATGTGCCAGATTGCCAATGGCACCAAAACTCCCAAGAAAGACACTGAGTGACATCGATAACATTTTCATTTCCTGGCTATGACTCACTGACACACCTGCATTCAACAGGAGAAACAACACCACGCCCTACTGTCTGTTTATGCCGACTGGTGAGGTAAAACTAAACCTTCAACTCCAAACATTACTTCTTTAAATCATTTATCTTGTTGCTAAAACCCAAGGTCAAAGAAAGTCCTCTACACTGTATATTTCACCTTGTATTAAAACAAGCCTTTTGTTCGTAGACTGTCCTGGTGTGAAAATCAGAAAATAGGTTCCTCTTTAAAAACAGCCCACTTAAACTAACATGGACATCAACCACAGACAACAACTACAGAAACGTTTACAAATCTGGTTAACTTCACTACCTGGATAGTTGGCATGGCAACCGATCAAACGACAGACGTCTTGGACGTCAGTTTCTGCTGGTGATATGCATCGTGTCTTTTCAAAATAAAACTCAGACGTAGGTTTACTTCGTTTTTTGGTTGACTTGGTTGTATGTGTTGACTACAAACAAATCCATCAGAGAGGGATATTCACAGAACATGAGGTCTCCATCAGTAGCTGACTGACTCATTGCTACTGAAGTCCATCAGTGGATGAGACAACGGGCCCCTGGGCACAGACATGCAAAAGGCCCAACACAGGAGCAACACAGAGACTTTATAGTTTATAGTCTCTATTTGTTGTTGTTTTGTGTCTTTTTGTAGTCAGTGACCTATTTGTAGTTGCTTTTTGTCTCTTTGAAGTCTCTTTGTAGTCATTTGGTGCCTCTGTGTAGTTGCTTTGTGTGTCTTTGATTGTTTTGCCCGTTTTCTTACTTGTTATGAGTCTCTTTGCAGCTGTTTAGCATCTCTTGTAGTCATGTTGTGTGTCTTTGTGGCTGTTCTTCCCCTCTTCATAGTCAGCGTGAGTCTTTTTGTGGCTTTTCTGCATCTTTTTGTTGCAGTTTTGTCCTTTTTGTAGTCCTTTTGTGTTTTTTTGTGGTCATTTTGACTCTTCCTGGTTGGTAGTTTCTGTGCCTGGTAGGCCGTTCAGTAATCCATCCATGCTGAAGTCGCTTCTATTTTTCTTTTCTTTGTAATAAGTTAACACTGAGTAGTAGAAGTAGTTCTCCCCCTCCCTCCCCTCCCACACACACTTTCTCCTGAAGGGTGTGTCTGTGCGTGCATGTGTGTGTGAGGTGGAGCACTCCTCCTCTTTCATAAGCCTCCCCCTCGTCTCCATCAGGTCACATTCTGTCTGGGACTCTAACCAGCGCCACTGAGACTCTAGCGATCCTCCTGTTACGGACCCGGACCAGCCATGAATCGGTTTTCTTCTGTGTTTGTCCTGATACTACTGACGGTGAGTGGAGCGAGTTACCGGTCCGTCTTTTAACGGCTGTGTCTTCTGTTTGGAAACTGTCTTTTGTTGAACTCTTAACGTAGACTAACTGAGTGAAATGTATCACAGTCATAGTGTTCACAGTCGTCTACCTGTACGCAGAATCCGTTTCCGGAAACAAGTAGTTCCAGTCAGATTACCATTCCAGAAGGTATTCTAAAAGAGCACATGATGTTTAGGTGCACTCCCTCACACCCCCGGCTAATTATCGTGTATTATGTTGATCCGAACAAATACCTGGCTGCCATGGCAACGCACAGGTGTGTTCAGGCGGTGTCATAGCCTGACTCGTGAGAGCGTGTTTACATGAGTTGGTATATTTAATTTAAAAAAGGCTGACATCATTTTCCATACTTTGATTCCTCATTGAGATGTGCATCCAGCTCCCCTCTGCTTGTTTACACCTGCTTGTTAAAATGTGTTTTAAAACATTGTTATTATTTATGATCTCTTGTAACGTCACAAACCTTTCATGAGGGTTCCTGCTTCCTAAAAAGCAAATGAGTAAGCGATGCTAACTCCTTTCCTTTCATGCTGGGAGCATCAGTAAAAAAGATCCATGAACACAAGTTTATTTATATTAGAAAAAAACTCCACGCACAGCAAACTTTACAGACAATTCATGACGAAGTATTATGTTTCATTTTTATATTTCTGACCATACTGCGCTTTGATGCTGCCTCTTGTTGATTCAAATCAAGTCCTAATTCAGATTTGTGCTCTTCATGGTGTGAGTATTGGAAGTACATATTCAGAACAACACAACATAATTTATTCATGAAGAATTATTAGAATATAATAACCCAGTACCAAGTAGTACCGACACTTCTCCAGTCAAATAGCGTCTGCAATTGATCCTTTTTGTGCCCGGATCTAGAAAAAAATGACTATTTGTATGGTTCTGCTCTCAGCCAATCATCACGAGCGTTCTTAGATTTAATATGACTTGTGATTGGCCAACTACCACAGCAGCTACAACCCATACAGTCTGTGGTGTGGCGGAGTCGAGTGTGGCGCAGTTGTATTTTTTTATAGTAGGCAGTACAGCGTGCCGAGTACGGCTGTACTGCACGCAACTGAATGCTTCCAGTCACACGATGGGTATCAAATGAAGTTGAATGAAAGTTGTAGAATGAAATACTCTATTGGTATGGGTACCGCTTTAAGGGGACTGGTATTGGTGCAGGCATCGTAATATTTGAAATGTTACCCAGCGCTAATAATCATCCAGGTGAGAGAGAGGCTAGCGTCCCGACATGCCCATACATTGGCTGAACAGGTGAGGCTCAGTTAAACCTGCTGGGTGTGTCGGCCTCTTAGTACCTGACCAGACAGGTGAAAGTTCTTTCAGTACTCTATTCAAGTGGCTCTTAACCTTTCTCACATCAAGGACTCTGAGGTTTCTCTTCAGGGACCTCCATCTGAACAGATTTGGCTTGTTAGATATGATTAAGACCAGAATTGGAAAGTTGTCAACCACATCTTGAGGAGATAACAGTGGAGGAAGTCCCTCAAGGACCCCTGGTTGAGAACCACTGCTCTATGCTTACAGAGTTCAACTTGACCAAAATTCAAACACGTTGCGTGTCTTCACTACAGAGTTATAAGCCTGCTGTAAGGTGCAGTCACGCCAGAATTCACATCCCATGCATTTTGCTGAAGGGGCCAAGCTACTAATCTAATAGATGTCTCCAGTCTGAGGGAGCATGCTGCCTTCTCCGTAAATACAAGAAGCCAAGCATTCGTTTTTAAATGATTTCAAATGAAGTTGAATTTGTGGAATGAAGCCAAAATGAATCAGGCTGGGCAGATCCCAACAAACCACACGTGGGACAAAGAGTATATCTGTGTGGGACAATGTGGGACACTTAACCACTGCTGAGAGCTATAGTCTAAATGTCTAAGAAGTCCTGTTCTGCCTCCTTAACACCTCTATCTCTGTCCTCAGGCTCCAGGTTATAGGCCTTTAGAATGTGAAGGGCTTCACCAATGTACTTCATTTGAAACCAACTATCCCAACTCCCACGCTCAGTAAATACAGTCAGCTAAAAAAAGCAGCTAACGTTCTTACACAGTCCTGATGGTCTCTTTCTGAGGCCCACATGTACTGTGTCGCTTCACGTCACTGTTGTAGCTGCCTTTTGTGCGCAGTCTGTCAGTTTGTGACTGTCCCCTTAAAAAAAAGCTTCTTAATGCCAAGGCTCTGTCACCAATAATGATGCCCTTGTGAAGGCTGGGCATTGACTCAGAGAAGTGGAGGGACAGGTTCATTCTCTTGCTGCATGGCAACAACAAGGACTGATGACAAAAGACGGCTCAACTCGTTGACTGGCCAAGCCGACTCTGGCGGCACACACACACACACACACACACGTCGTTGTTACACTCGTACTATTTCACCAAGCAGCAACAGGCAGCGGTGAGTACGCCCTGAACAACAAGTCAGGCCCAGCCTCTCTCTTCAAACCGGCAGGTCGAATTTCAGCCAGACTGAAGCCTGCAAGAGCAGCAGGAGGTGAATGCATCTCTGCCTTCTTTATTCACATGAACAGTGTGCTGAAGGTCTTCTCAGGACCGTCTGGGCGTGTTCAGACTGCTGACACCTCGCTGACTACCCGACGTTTATTTTGTTCTTGTTAGAGCGCGGCAATTTAGTTTTCATTCTTTTGAGCATATGGAGTTTGATGACGTGTTGCTGCACCAGCTTCAGACTGGGTAGGGCCCTTAGTCAACCAGAATAACTGGAAACACCTGTGTGAGCTCATGACATTTTATTCAAACTAAAGATAAAGGAGAGACAAACAGGTCAAACTATCAGATCAATAATCTATTGAAAATTGAAATTAGGCTTTTGAAGTTTCAGAGGATTTCAATCTGAACAAGATACTTAAAGATGATGGGAAGGCAAGAAAGGGGAGATTTATGTTAGAATTTCTTTTTTCGCAGTAACCATTACGGCTCCAAATGTGAGGAAGAAACGTTCTGCTCCACTTGCTAAAACTTTAGCATAATCCTTAACAGGTTGTTATGCTTTTTCCTGCAAATACATTGGACTTTTTCATATTTAATGAGCCCTCAGTAAGTTGAAAAGATGTTGCCTTCGTCGTTATTTCTTTATTAAAATTTTCGTAGGAGCATAAAAGTCTGTTCTCAAAATCAAATCATATTGTCATCAGCAGAACATATAAAAGATATTAACAAATGGATTCAAAATCACTGAGATGCGACACAGCCTGGCCTTTTGTTATTCAAGTCCCAGTGAAACGTATGGCGGACGTCTGTTTCTGTGCTGAGACGTATTTCACGGTGAAAATCAGTCCGATAGCCTGGACATGAGTCAGCATTTTTGCCCTCGTCTCGAAGTCACTGTTTTTTTATTTCTTGTGTTTTTGGTTGGATGCCTGAAGTTCTTTGGTTAACACAAGATCCTGATTCAATGTTTTGTTTTAGGATATGAAATACATCAGTAAATACCCCTTTGGTGAATTTAGAAGCTATTACGTGTCTTCAAAACGGTGGTTGCTAACAAGTGTCTAAACGTCCTCATGCCGAGTCGTCAGCCTTCAGCTGCTGGAGCAGATAAACCTCTGGTATCCAAACACACACCTCTTGATATTGCTCTGTTAGCTATGATCCATGAATTGGGTATCATATGACCAGTGTTGCTAGATAGTCTCATTTGATTGGATGATTTTTTTATAAACGCCTCTAAGTGCAGGATGAGTCATCAAACATTTGAAACCGTTTTACAGAAGAGAGAAAAGACGGGGATTTGATGTAAAAATACTTCCAATCTGATTTTTGGACAGATTTTTGGCATATAACAAGAGAAATATGAACAATTGACAGGATTGAAACTGTGAAAATGTGTTTTTCATTTTAAAATGTGATATTTCTCCCTCTAACTCATATTGCTACGCAACTATTTTAGTTCATGTCAGTGGTTCTCAACTGGTCTGGCTGCGGGACCCACCATCACCCCTTAATGACAAGCCACGACCCAAATCGAGGAACATTTTCAACTTCTCAAATGTATTTAATGTAAAGATGGAGTTTGAACCTGAGCTGAACATGTCCTCTGCAGTCGTAGTGTAGGAGCTCTCTTGTGCAGAGACATTATTCCTGTCAGTCCCCGTCCCACACATGTTTCACATAAACGAGTAAAACTGCTTTGTTTGTTATGTCTGTAGATTCGTTCATTTGTAATGCAAAATGACCTCTTGCCTAAATTCGAGCTGTGGTCTGTTGTTTGATGTCATCCGACATGTCTTCAATTCGCCTACTTATAGTGTCATTTGACAGAGTTAGTTTTCAGTTCATCCTCTGCTGATATTAGCATTACAAGGCATCAACGCCAAATATTGTTAAGGAGTGTGAATAAACGGCACTGCGCTGCATTGAAAAATCCCCTTCAAAATAAAAGCACAGGATTTTTTTTTTTCAGGCAAAGGCCCGCGACCCACTGAAAACGGGTCCCACTTGTGGGTCGCGACCCACCGGTTGAGAATCACTGAGTTAAAACTGTAAAGGTTCCACAAACTATTGTTCGCTCTGTAACAATTGTAACAACACTATTATCACTATGTGAAGCAGGACACTGGAACGTTTTCTTTAGGTTTATCACGTGATAAACATGTTTGGACCCAAGATGAATCTGTTTTCTACATCGACTGTGTTGCAGGCTGTTATCGCGGTGATTGCTAGCTCTGGAGACAATCTGGTAAGAAAAAGAAGAGAATGGATTCTCCCTCCAAAGCCGCTGGAGGAAAATGCAGACTACACTAAACTGAACTTCATTGCTAAGGTGAGTCACTGATTAATTTGACCCATTAACTTAAGAGCGGACTATCTTATCACAGACAAGACAAGCATGTATCTGTCTTTGAAGGTTTCTCCAGTGCAGTGAAATGATCAGGTCTTGTTCTCCTGTTTGTTTAGATTCGGTCAGATGTTGGATCTTTGGATGAGATTGAATACTTCCTAGAAGGCGTCGGTGCGAATCAGAAGCCCTTCAATGTGTTCGTGGTCGACCCTAACACTGGATTCATTCGTGTGACCCAAAAGCTCGACAGGGAGATGATCGACACGTACATTGTGAGTGATTCTGTTCCATTCTATTGTACTTTGTGACTTTGACGCTACTTTTTCCCACATTAGATTAGATTCCTACTACACATTAATGTCAATGTCTATTTATGTTCGCAAATGTACTGCTAAGACAGATGGTGGAGAAAGCGTTATTTAAGGAACATTTCTGTTTCAGCTGTCAGGTGTTGCTAAGTACAGAGATGGCAGACACGCAGAGCAAAAAATTGACATACGGATCAAGGTTGTGGATGTCAACGACAACACGCCAGTGTTTGGAGAAATTAAGCCCGGGAGTGTGAATGAGCGCAGTGCTGTCGGTGAGTGCTTCTGCTTTCATGTACAAACTCCATCCGGTTATGTGATGGCAAAGTCAAATCCCACAGATGCTGGGAGTGCATCTTTATGTAGCTCGATACCAAGCCTTCTAATTATTCCCAGAGGGAAGTCCTGATCAACACACCAAGCAAGACAATGTTTTTTATAGAATCATAAAAATGAATTGCTTGTAAAGATTCATACAGTGTGTAAACAGCTTTATAAACGGATTGAACTGGTATTACAAAGGTATGTGGCAGTTTGCAGCTCTGGTAAACAATTTGACATCACTTGGGTTTTCAAGATTAATGAGCTCGGTTTGGCTCCTTCTGACATGGTACATTAGCCAGGGTGGGATCTAATGCTTTCAGTTTGCTGTCATCAGAGCACACCAGACTGAAGATAGTAGAACGAACCTACATTAAGTTTAACGACTGTTTCATTTGATGCTGTTTTTACAGGGACTTCAGTGATGAAAATAACTGCAACCGATGCTGACGAACCAGGGAACCAGAACTCTCAAATCGCCTATACCATCATAGAACAGATCCCAGCTCATGACATGTTCTTCGTGTCCAAAGATGGGACCGTCAAGGTCAAAAACTCTGGCCTGGACAGAGAGGTACAGCATGAATTGCATCCACAGAGCCAGTGCCAGTTCCAGAGAACTAAATTCTGCTCCACCATGATCAATGTCAGCTAATCCAATCAACAATCACATTTGGTCAAGAAGGTGTCGACAAGTTGGGAAGGTGGAGTCCATCTCCTTTGCCAATTTACTTCATTCCATTCTCAGCCTCAAAACTTTTTATTATTATAAATATTATTGCTAATTCTACCAAAACAACACGGTGACCGATACATACAGCGGCTCTATTCCAAGCTCCCTCGGGTAAATTTGGTGATTAGAGGGTGTATGCATAGGCTCTGTGCAGACTAGTCCGTGAGGTACTACTTACTAAGTGGTAACGTAGCGATCTAATGTGCATGTGTGGAATCCGTCCTCCAAGTGGACGGTGTAAACAGAACGGCAACGTGTCGGTGGTGTGCGCAGCCGTCTCGTACGCAGCCTCCGTTATACTTTCTGCAAGGACGCTTGCACGGAAATGCGCTGACGTGGTACAGACAGACAGACAGACAGACAGACAGACAGGGAGACAGACAGACAGACAGACAGGGAGACACACAGACGTGGTACAGACAGACAGACAGACAGACAGACAGGGAGACAGACAGACGTGGTACAGACAGACAGACAGACAGACAGACAGACAGACAGACAGACAGACAGGGAGACAGACAGACAGACAGACAGGGAGACAGACAGACGTGGTACAGACAGACAGACAGACAGACAGGGAGACAGACAGACGTGGTACAGACAGACAGACAGGGAGACAGGGAGACAGACAGACGTGGTACAGACAGACAGACAGACAGACAGGGAGACAGACAGACGTGGTACAGACAGACAGACAGACAGACAGACAGACAGACAGACAGGGAGACAGACAGACGTGGTACAGACAGACAGACAGACAGACAGACAGACAGACGTGGTACAGACAGACAGACAGACAGACAGACAGACAGACAGACAGACGTGGTACAGACAGACAGACAGACAGACAGACAGACAGACAGACGTGGTACAGACAGACAGACAGACAGACAGACGTGGTACAGACAGACAGACAGACAGACAGACAGACAGACAGACGTGGTACGGACAGACAGACAGACAGACAGGGAGACAGACAGACGTGGTACAGACAGACAGACAGACAGGGAGACAGACAGACGTGGTACAGACAGACAGACAGACAGACAGACAGACAGACAGACAGACAGACAGGGAGACAGACAGACGTGGTACAGACAGACAGACAGACAGACAGACAGACAGACAGACAGACAGACGTGGTACAGACAGACAGACAGACAGACAGACGTGGTACAGACAGACAGACAGACAGACAGACAGACAGACGTGGTACAGACAGACAGACAGACAGACAGACGTGGTACAGACAGACAGACAGACAGACAGACAGACAGACAGACGTGGTACGGACAGACAGACAGACAGACAGACAGACAGACACTATATTCATCCCGCAAGGGGAAATTAGTTTGTTACAGCAGCAAAAAAATATACCTAAGCAATTAAAGTAACAGAGTAAAAAATTAAAATATAAAGTATAAACATGCACAGTATATACAATGAAAATAACAGCGTAAAAATATTAAAAATAAAGAAAATGCACAGTATATACAATGAAATAGTATATAACAGAACCACCACAACACAAAAGCCTTGTCTGATGGTGTGACATCACTTTGGCCGTGCGGCCACTTTCGCAGATGCATCAAGCATAAATGGAGCTTAAGGCTTAGCCCAGCCACCCTACGAAGGAAACTCATTTCACTTATGTTTGTGATCTCATTCTTTGGTCACTACCCAAAGCTCGTGACCACAGGTGAGAGTTAGAACGTAAGTGAACTTGTAAATTGAAAGCTTTGCTTTCCAGTGGTCTGGTACAACGTCTCGTGAACAAGACCCCGAGATATTGAACTCCTTCGCTTGGGGCAAGGAGTTCAACAACATTTAATTCAGTGATAATATCAATGGAAACCTCTGCAAAAAAGCACCATACCCGTCTGCACAGCTGTGGAAGTGTGCTTTCCTGTTTCCTGAGTTTGCGGCGAGCCGATGGTCATCAGCAGGTGCACTGTTCACTGCTCCTTTGTGTGTTTAGGACATCAGACAGTCCACGATTGGTAGTTATTTCATATTTTGATAACAGGCAACGAAACGCACCAAGCAAGAACAAACATCTCAGACATACCAGAGACACCCATCGCCGCCGTGCAGCTCAGAAGGGAACCGTTCTAGTTCACCTCTCATATACTTTGCTTCAGCTCAAGTTCACTTTGAAGTGTCTTTAAAGACACAATTGTCTTTGATGTCTTGTCGCCTGTAAGGTGCATGTTTTATATAGTACCTAACAGTACTTGATAGCATGATCATTTGTCATGCTATTGGATTATTCGGGGAATTTGACTGAAACATACAGCAAAGTCCTGAGTCCCTGCTCTAACTCTTCTAATTCTAGCCTGCTTTCTGATTTCAGACAACAGATCACTACACTCTGAAGGTAAAAGGTCAAGACTTAAATGGCGGCCCAGGGGGAAAAAGTGCAATCAGCACGTTTACCATTGATGTCCAAGATGTGAACGACAACCTTCCCACTCTGGAAAAACAGAAGGTAGTGTTCTGTCTCTCACTCTTCTATATCAACATGTTATAACGTGCACTATTGGTGCAAGAGGAAATGGTTTCCATGAGGGGTTTCAGAGTTGAATGGTTTCAATGTTTAGAAAATATGGAAATCAGATCACACATTAAAGTCAAAGAAATGCTAATCAACAAAAATGTCCTGTTACTTCCTGCAGTATGAGGGCAGCATTGAGGAGAACACACAGTGTGATGAGGTGATGAGGTTCAAAGCAGAAGACCTGGACCTGAAGGGCACAGACAACTGGAGAGCTGTGTTTGACATTGTCAAAGGCAACGAGGCGGGGTACTTCAGCATTACAACAGACCCAGTGACCAACGAGGGCATCCTGATGCTAGACAAGGTACTGCCGTTTTAATTTACAAGAATCGTATGTGTTAGTATCACCGTCTTTTGTGGGATTAATGTGGTAGCCCCGCCCCTAAAGCATCCCCTGCTTTATGGTCTGTTTGACTCTAAATGGACCATAATGTACTAAATGAACATCATGCTGTATTGAAGAAGACTTGAAACTAGAGATTGAGACCATAAACTCATGTTTACAATGTTTACTGAGGTAATAAATCAAGAGAGAAGTAGAGTCATTTTCTCATAGACTTCTATACAACCAGAGGAGTCGCCCCCTGGTGGACACTAGAGAGAATGCAACATCTCTGCATTGGCTTCACCTACCAGAAGCGGATGTTGCTGGTTTTAAGACCAACACATATGGAGAGACACACAAACAAGTAGCTTTTGGACTTTCATATAAACCTATCATCATATTGATCAGTATTTACTGATTTACATACAATGTTGGCACAAAAACACGATACAAAAATATCTCTTTAATACACAGACCCATTATTGCTGCAACTGTTTTGCGGAAATGCATTTAATAAGCTAATTAAAAAATAAACAATGGATTTGGTTTGATGTGAAGACCCAGCTCATCCATGGCACATGATCTTAACATTATGGATAGATGTAAAACATGTCTGCAATTCAGTCCTTATCTAACTCAATTTTCTGAGCTTGTATTGACAAATAAGCACAAACAGCAAAGCTGTCAATAATAACTCTGTGCTTGCTTTCTCACAGGCTGTGGATTATGAGGATGTGAAGGACCTTGACCTAGGAATAGCTGTGAGGAACGTGGCTTCATTTTATGATGGATCAAGTGGTGTAGGTATCGGAGGGGCAGCAGGTGGAGCAGCCGGAGCAGCCGGAGCAGCCGGAGCAACTGGATCTGGGGGAGGAGGTGGATCTGGGGGAGGAGGTGGATCTGGGGGAGGAGGTGGATCTGGGGGAGGAGGTGGATCTGGGGGAGGAGGTGGATCTGGGGGATCATCATGGGGGACCAATTTTAAAACCTATCCAGTCAAAATCAAAGTAAAGAACCAGCCCGAAGGGCCAAGTTTCGAACCCAAAGTGAAAGCCATTCCCATCTCAGAGGGAGGCAGCTCCTTCAACATGAATAATGTTATTGCCACCTACACGGCAATAGATGGAGACACTGGGAAAACGGCAGAGAATGTCAGGTCAGTTTGTGCACACACAAACATACACACAAAGCCTCTGCAGTTAACACTACAACGTCCGCTTATCTGTCGACACTCCATGATAATATCTGACACAGACTTTTTCTGATGTAGGTATGCCAAGGGCTCGGACCCTGACAACTGGCTAACCATCGACCCAAAGACAGCTGAGATCAAACTGAACAAGATGCCTGATAGAGAATCTCCATACCTGGTCAATGGGACATACATAGCTAAAGTGCTCAGCATCACAGACGGTAGGCTACACTCTACACCACCATGTTTCTGCTCCAGCTGTAATACTGGTTTTCTTAATGAAAAGTAGCTAGTTAAGGATGAGACCTCAAGCGTTTTGCTAATCTTACAGCCTTGCCAACAGTGGAGCTAAGTTTGCTCTGAGGATGGCTTTCAGGAGCATAGTGACAAAGTTCATGACAATAATATTATGAAATTTGTGCAGTTTTGACATTTTCATTCAAGAGTTTCCCCAGCTGCATGGAAGAAAGATCGGACATTGTCTGAAGAATGGAATTAGAAACAAAGGAAATGCTGAATGATCTGTTTTTATTTGTTGTTTTTTTACCAACACAGACATGCCTGCTAAAACAGCCACTGGCACAGTCGCCATCCAGGTGGAGGATTTTAATGACAACTGCCCCACCCTGACCAGCAACATCAAGACCATCTGTACCCCGGCTGATGCAGTCATTGTGATCGCTAGAGATGAGGATTTTTTCCCGAATGGGCCTCCGTTTGACTTTGCCATCATCCCAGAGGAAACTCAGGGCAAATGGCAGGTGGAGCATTTAAATGGTGAGGAGGAGACCGCCATCTATTGAAAAGTAATGTAAAGAGATATACAAACATACAAATAGATATAAAGTTAGAAATGTCTCTGTGAAATGAAGCCAACATGGAAGTATCAAAAACTGCACTTCCTCAAATGGCCACTTACTGTAAGTCTGGCTCCAAAGCGGGTCAATCCCCATAGACCCCCATGTTAAAATACATGTTTAGCCTGATACAAAAAAAGGTTTTGGTCTCTGCAACTAATATCCCCATTCCTGACAACTGTACTGGGGGAGGGTTCATTTTTAAATATATGTACAGATATGTATATGTAATATGTACAGAGTATTATTTATAATTTAGCGACTAAGGTGCCTGGTATGCATCTTAGACCAGTGGTCTACCAAAATATCTAGAAACTTGTTTTTAAATTACAGTTGAGACTTGAGTCTTTAATCCAGCATACTGTAAACCTTGGAGTAAAGCACGTTGACTTACTACACTTTGCATGTTTGTCCTGTTTCTTGCAGAAACTGGAGCTATCCTGAGGGCCCTGGGGCCCATATGGCCTGGCTCCTATGAGGTGACCTTTATGGTGAAGGACCAGCAGGGAAAGGCCTGTCCAGAGCCACAGAAGGCGACGGTCCAAGTTTGTACCTGTGAGGACGGGGTGATGTGTGGAAAACGAGGCGCCAACGGTCAGCCCAGCAGGGGAGCGGAGTTAGGACCCGCAGGCATCGGACTGCTTTTCCTGGGCCTGCTGCTGCTACTACGTAAGTGTGATGTGATGCTCATTCTGGTGAAGGGTTGTGTGATCAAACACCGTCGCTGTGCTCAGGACAATCCCAAGACAGCTGAAGTTGAGATGAAAATGGAGTTCAGGCCAAAGATATGTGTTGGAGTATCCACATATATGTATGAGACGTTTTTGTAAAGGCCCTTGAGTAGAGAATGAGTCATCAAACATTTGAAACCATTCTACATAAGAAAAAAAACAGGGGTTTTAATGTTAAAATACTCAGATACATATTGTTTTTTTACATAAATTTAGCAAACGATCAATTAACACAAGCACACAGGATTAAAACTGTGAAAATATATTTTACTGGGTCTTTAATTTTTTATACTATATTGATCCCTTTAAGGGGGAAATTTGTCTCTGCATTTGACCCATCCCTGTATATAGGGAGCAGTGGGCTGCTAATGACAGGCGCCCGGGGTTCAGTGTATTGCTCAGGGACACTACGACACGTGACACGTCCCAGTCGAGGATCGAACCATTGACCTTCTGGTTACCAGACAACCCTAGACAACCCTCTTAACCCAGTGAGCCACTCGCCCTTTAGAGTCAAGATGATCACATTT
Organism: Anarhichas minor; assembly: GCF_050575085.1. Taxonomy (NCBI): domain Eukaryota; kingdom Metazoa; phylum Chordata; class Actinopteri; order Perciformes; family Anarhichadidae; genus Anarhichas; species Anarhichas minor. The sequence goes on along the minus strand of NW_027466517.1, from coordinate 5,418,681 downwards.
CAGATCACATTCCCTGTCATATTGTGCACCTATTTAACAATATAATATAAATATAAATGTCTTCCTGTAAAAAACAATATGACGCGTTCTTACATAAACTGGTAGCAACCAATTTCAACCAACAATGTCATAACATCCATCAATCAATCAATCTGCAACTTTTAGCTAAGGGGAGGTGTGTGGAGCCACAATCCTCTGTAGCTCCATATCACGCTACATTCTAAGCCAGCCCACTTTTTAGCGGTCCAATCAAATGCGAAGGATTTGATTTTAATCCCTCAGAAACTAAAGAAGCTCTACCTTCCATTTAAGTGAGAGCTCTTTACTTCTAGATGTGATTGTGGGTCTGTCCAGCAGGTGGCAGTAGCCAAATATGACAACACACTCTCAAGATGCCAGACAAGTTAAGAAAAAAATTGAATTACAACATGAGACTAACACCAGAATGGTTATAGAAACACCCGATGTTGGTAAAGAACTAACTGGTTTCCTGTCATGAGAGAAAACACCATATTGTGTCAGGTTAACTGAAACTGTACTTTCTGTTTTGGAGGAGCGCAGAGCACTGCAGTCCCTGCTGCTCTTTAAGAGTCCTTAAATTACTCTAAAACCTTGTTGTTGTTGTTTTCACAGTCGGCCTTCTGTTGCTGCTCTTCTGCAACTGTGGGGGTGGGTCAGGGAGCTTCGCTGAGATACCTTTCGGTGCCAAATCACACCTCATTAACTACCACACTGAGGGCCAGGGGGAGAACACGGTAGGTTTACCTTTTACACACACCACCTTCACTGTTGAGGACAGGAATATTGGCATACATACTGGCCGCTTGCTATTGAGATGATGTCTGCTTGAAAGCTGCATAAAGTGATTTTTGATTCAAGTCAGCAAAATAACTGCTGACCCTGTTCTAACATTTTAATCATTGGTCTTTCATAGGCGGTGCCACTCCTGAACATGCCAACACAAATAGATGGTGGAAGTAAGGCCAACATGGATAGGGGCATGGATACGGCCATTAGTAGCTCAGTGATAGGTTGGGGCACCCTGAAACCCGTAAACTCCATGAATGTGATGAACGGGGCCAACCAATATGATGTCTACGGAAGAAGTGGCTTCACAGAACGAACATTGGATATGAACCAGTTCTCTGAGAGTGGGGGCAGAGATTCCAGAGTAGGTGGAGGAATGTATGACGGCATGGCTCTGCCAGACCACTTCCTGGGACAGTACTACTCTCAGGTGAGCAATCATTTCCATATATCTACTCTTACTTTCTGTAGTCCATAGTAGTAACAAATAACTGCAAATGTCTTTGCCATAACAAAAAAACGTCACACTGTGACTACTCGCCCTGTCCGTTAAAGCAAAGGCTAAGTTTGGCCTGTACCTTTAAGAACCTATTCCTAAGAGGGTATTTGATTTTGAGTGATGCTACATTCACAGTTTCACAAAAAAAGGGCTGCTCAATCAACAAAAAATGTGATGATTTCCTTTTTCTGTTTCAACAGAAGGTTGCCAGTGGAAACGAGAACCTTGGAGTGAAGGACGGTCTTCTGGTCTATGACTACGAGGGCCAGGGCTCCTCTGCTGGCTCAGTGGGCTGCTGCAGCCTCCTGGAGTCTGACAACGACCTGCACTTCCTCGATGACCTCGGGACCAAGTTCAAGACCCTGGCTGAAGTGTGCGGAGGCAAGAAGATCCCAACCGAAGTCAAACAAGTGTTCACTCTTCCGCCCAGTGCTTCCATCAACACTCAGACCTCAGTATCAAGTTTGATGTCCACCCAACAGCAGGCCCTTCCACCAAAGCAGCCCACCGTCACCCAGACTGTGGTCAGTGATTCATCTGAGCGTTCTCAGGTGATCAAGGAAAGCACGGCCACAGTGAAAGAAGGGATGACCACAGTGAGGAATGGGGGCACTATGGTGAATCAAGGCCAGATGCTGCTGCTGCAGCCGCAGCAGCAGCAGCCCATCTACTACACCACCAGCCCTATGATGCAGCCGACACACTTCGTAGTCCAGCCACAGGTTCAGAACACCGTCCTGCTGGCGCAAGCACCAGCCACCAACCTGCAGGGCATGGTACTGGTTAACGGCACCCAGACTGGACCTGCCCAAGGCATGGTTGTTCAGGGGCAGACTGTGATGTCCAGCGGACAAGCCCAGGGCTCCCACATGGTGCTGGTGGACAGGAGTGGAATCCAGGGGGGCGGTGCCAACCTGATCCACACTGGGAACCTCTCTGGCTCCCAGACCATGATCATGGTGGAGGGCAAAGTCCCTGCAGGGTCAATGAGCTACGTGCAGGGGGGTACTCTGCAGCCAGGAGGGGTTTCGGGATCCCAGAGGGTCCTGGTGGTCGGAGGGTCAACAAGCAGCGGAGGGCCTCTAGTCCAGGAGGCAGGAGGTCTGTCCCAGATGAGTGGCGTCTCTGCAGGGTCAATGAGCTACGTGCAGGGGGGTACTCTGCAGCCAGGAGGGCTTTCGGGATCCCAGAGGGTCCTGGTGGTCAGAGGGTCAACAAGCAGCGGAGGGCCTCTAGTCCAGGAGGCAGGAGGTCTGTCCCAGATGAGTGGCGTCTCTGCAGGGTCAATGGGCTACGTGCAGGGGGGTACTCTGCAGCCAGGAGGGCTTTCGGGATCCCAGAGGGTCCTGGTGGGCGGAGGGTCAACAAGCAGTGGAGGGCCTCTGGTCCAGGAGGCAGGAGGTCTGTCCCAGAAGAGTGGCGTCTCTGGCTCTCAAAGATTCCTCTCCAGCAAGGGAAGCACATCCGCTGGGTCTCAGAGCACCGTGGTGGGCTCCTCTACCACCACAGTAAATTCATCCCCCACCTTCCGCAAGGTGGTGGTGAAGAAGACCAGAGAAAGACACTGAATGAGAGACTGTCAGGACCTTTGCATGCTGATGAGTGTTCCATTGGCTTGGTGCTGGTGGTGATGGGATGCTTGTGGGACACAACTAATGCAAGACAGCTAATGGAGAGAGGGCAGGTTCCCCATATACCCTCCCTTAAATTTGACAGCACAATTCTCAAAAAAGGTTTGTCAATCCCAAATGAGCAGACACACTGCAGCACAGCTATCTTCAGACACCCCCACTCCCACCCGTTAAAAAAAAAAAAGCATTACATTCTCTTACTTTGTTATTCTTCTTTACCGGCAGCTCCATAGCTCACTCTGTCGGTCAGTCGGTCCGCAAAAATTTCCCCACCAGATTTGGTCCTTGGAGGCTGAAATCTGTCATGGAGGTCAAGTGTGTGGGCATGGAGGTGCGTTTGTGTTAATGCCAATCGGCAAACAAAAGGTGTCAGTGAGAGTGGTCTGTAGCAAAAAGGCACGTATCTTCTGAACAGATTCACGTTCCATGGCCAAACTCAAGAATCGTTTGTCCTATACGGCTGTGGGAGGCATCAATGATCTCAGAAGAGCTACTCTTTCATCGGTGTGGGTAGGCCCTGCCCCCCTGTACATAAGCCACGCCCTCTTCCATAACTCACAAACCATTTCTGTAAGATGCTTGTTTTGGATGTGTGGATGCATGCACGTATTGCGGATTCACTTTTTTGTCACTTCTGCCTTGTGTTCCTGCACCTCTCTCTGCAGTGACACAGAATCAGGTTTCCTCAGGTTTCGTGTAATGTCTCTTGCTCAATTATCTCTTGTATCATATGCTGTTATGTTGTTATTTCACCAATAAAAATAAGAAGTTATAAGAACCTACTGGTTTAAAATTAGCATACCTCATTGAGAGAAGCTCAAAATGAAGATATGCTGTCGTTTGTTCTGCCTTTATACTCAAGTGTTTCATGTTTCTGGAGTAGAATTTAGGTTGAAAGAGAATCTGGTTAAAAATGACAGCTTAACATAATGTACCACACAAAATAAGAATAACTTCGCAAAAGGTCAAACTGAACATATGCTGTAGTTTTCAAGTTTTTAATAAAACCATCTTGTCCTTCATATTCATCCTTTAAAAACAAAAATGTTTCCCAGGTAGAAATGAGTTCCTTATCTTCAGGCACTGCTCAAAATATGCATATCTCAGTGAGAGAAAGGTACTGCTAAGGTGCCTAAAAAATACGGTACTATTGGCAGTGTAACTAGGTGCAGTAGCAGTGTTAGGGGTACTGACAGAAAGCGTGATGGAGGACGAGACACGCAGGCACAAGTCTGGTAAAGGGATGCCTGGTATCCTCCATTTGTTGAATAAGGTTGGTATAAGCTTTATGGATTAGACAATGGATTTTGAACATCATAAATACACATACTTGTCATAAACATTTGTAAATGTTAATTGTAGATCATGAAACATTGTCACATTGAGACTAATTTATTTTCATAGTTGCTGAGGTCATGAGAGGTTTGAGACTTCCAAATAAAGTCTTGATGAACCGTGATGACACAAGAAGCAATGACTTCAAGAAAACAAACAATGAAAATATACAAAACCATTTATTACTTAACAAAATGCAAAAGTGTACAAAGATCTGTTGTTAAGTAGTTACATGAAAGAGTGAATAAAGAGACATCTGATGGGTGATTTCAACAGAGGGTTTGAAAGATTAAATCCAGAGAGAAACAGCTGTGGTCTCTGACAGTCAAACACCACTGTCTTCTGGTGGACGTCTCAAACCACAGCTGTGAACAAACCAAGTGAAGGTCTGAGGTCCTGGTCCTGCTGGAAGCTGATGGCGCTCCTCTTCCTGGGGAGTCTAGTTGTTCTGGGAGGCCTGCTGCATGATGAGTGAACACAGACTCAACATCTGCAGGTACTCGTCTGCACCGTCTGTCAGACACTTACCCACCACCTGAACCAGAGAGGAAACACAAGCACAAACTGAGGATGTATGCATAGATAGAGTATATAGATGGAGAGTCCATCTGAATCAGCTATACATGACATAACGGAGTATTGTGGACCTAAAAATAACAAATGTATGACTTGTATGCATTCCGGTGTATGAACCATAGACTGTATATAAGAAGTGGACGTAGTTATCATGACACTCATTGGTTTGTGGACGGATGTTTCGAAGCCTCGAGTTTGGTGATTTGGCCGTCGCCATCTTGGAATACAGCCGTCACAATCTTGGCTTTTTGGCAACCAATGAACAGAAGTGACAATATTTGGAATGCGGAGGAGTTACATAGAGACTTTTCAACTTTTCAACTTTTCAATGAATTAGAATATTATTGAAAAGTTAATTTATTTCAGTAATTCAATTCAAAAAGTGAAACTCATATTATATATTCATTACACACGGAGATATATTTCAAGCGTTTGTTTCTTTTAATTTTGATGATTATGGCCTACAGCTAATGAAAACCCATGTGGTAGTTGGGCTCAGCTGCAGAGGGGACAGAGTGGGGGAGTGGTTCAGGGAACGGTGTTGGGAAGAGGCTTAATTAGCCTCAGCTGGAGTCAATCGTTGATTGTGTCTCGCTGCTATAAAAACACAAACGGTAGGAGAGCCGGAGACACAGGCCGGGAGAGCTGCGGAGAAGACTACGGACAATCCACAGAGCATCCGCGGTGGGTGCACTCGGAGGCGCTGCAGGAGAGTGCACGGCCGTGGACAGACTGAACTGTGGAAGAATAAAGACATTGAGAAACTGTATCCGAGTGTGCTGGTGTCATTGTGCTAACAAACCCCACGGTGGTAACGGAAGCATGTTACAACCCAAAATTCAGTATGTCACAAAAATAGAATATTACATAAGACCAATGAAAAAAAGGATTTTTAATACAGATATGTTGGCCTACTGAAAAGTATGTCCATGTACAGTATACAGTATGCACTCAATACTTGGTCGGGGCTCCTTTTGCATGAATTACTGCATCAGTGCGGCGTGGCACGGAGGCCATCAGCCTGTGGCACTGCTGAGGTGTTATGGAAGCCCAGGTTGCTTTGATAGCGGCCTTCAGCTCGTCTGCATTGTTGGGTCTGATGTCTCTCATCTTCCTCTTGACAAAACCCCATAGACTGACTCCCTCTGGGGTTTAGGCCCATCGACTGACTCCCTCTGGGGTTTAGGTCCATCGACTCTCTCTGGGGTTTAGGTCCATAGACTCTCTCTGGGGTTTAGGTCCATAGATTCTCTCTGGGGTTTAGGTCCATAGACTCTCTCTGGGGTTTAGGTCCATAGACTCTCTCTGGGGTTTAGGTCCATAGATTCTCTCTGGGGTTTAGGTCCATAGACTCTCTCTGGGGTTTAGGTCCATAGACTCTCTCTGGGGTTTAGGTCCATAGACTCTCTCTGGGGTTTAGGTCCATAGACTCTCTCTGGGGTTTAGGTCCATAGACTCTCTCTGGGGTTTAGGTCCATAGACTCTCTCTGGGGTTTAGGTCCATAGACTCTCTCTGGGGTTTAGGTCCATAGATTCTCTCTGGGGTTTAGGTCCATAGATTCTCTCTGGGGTTTAGGTCCATAGATTCTCTCTGGGGTTTAGGTCCATAGATTCTCTCTGGGGTTTAGGTCCATAGATTCTCTCTGGGGTTTAGGTCCATAGATTCTCTCTGGGGTTTAGGTCCATAGATTCTCTCTGGGGTTTAGGTCCATAGATTCTCTCTGGGGTTTAGATCAGGCCAGTTTGCTGGCCAATCAAGCACAGTGATACCGTGGTCATTAAACCAGATATTGGTACTTTTGGCAGTGTGGGCAGGTGCCAAGTCCTGCTGGAAAATGAAAGCAGCATCTCCATAAAGCTTGTCAGCAGAGGGAAGCATGAAGTGCTCTAAAAGTTCCTGGTAGAAAGCTGCGCTGACTTTGGACTTGATAAAACACAGTGGACCAACACCAGCAGATGACATGGCTCCCCAAATCATCACTGACTGTTAGTGGTGTAACGGATCGCGGATCGATCCGTTCGGATCACCCCTCACGGTTCGGATCACTCGTGAACCGCGGATCAATTGAGTATTTTTTTTAATTTTTTTTTTTTTTACAGTTTAATCATCACAGTGTGTAATAAAGTTTTACTCCTGCTGTTCTTTTCAAGTAACAAGTCCCTGAATATCAATGCAGAGTGTCAGTGAACAGATATAAAGCAGTAGTGTGTTCACGTGAACGGAGCAGGTTAAAAGCATTTAACGACGAAAGTCATGGCGGGCGGAGGAGCTTGAGAAGCCCCCAGCGTCATTTAAATCTCAAGTTTGGGAGCATTTTGTCTTCCCTGTAACTTATAATGACGGATAAGGGTGGTGGACGAAACCATTATGGTATATAGGAGTTATTTAAAGAGAAAGACATACGATAACAGCAATACATCGGCATGTCCACACATATGAAGAGACACCATCCCGTCTGTCAGACCTCTATGAGAAGGAAAAGACTGTGACCGCTTTCATCACGGCGGAGTGATTCATAGTCCGGTGCTGCAGACACGCCCCCTCTGTGAGAGTCACACAGACACACACCTGGGGCAGGTGCTGACAGAAGCAGTAGAGTGGAAGCTAGACACGCCCAATAGTAATATCACTACAGAAAGGTCTACCCTCTCCCCAGGCAATGGAGATATTCTCATCTTTTTGAAAATAATGTCACAGTAATGGTAAACATTATTGTGTTTGAATGACATAACCTGACAGGAAGTAAACATAGACCCAAGTTGTTGCCGAGCAGTTCAGTTCAGTGTAAACAGTGGAAGCTAGCTCACTGGCTGTTTCTTTCTTTCAATATTGATCAAAGGACGAGGATATCAACATACCTCATGTTGCACTTAAACTTAACAGAATTGAATATTCTTGAATGTTTTATTTATTTATTTAATTTTGTTTCAAATTGGACATCTTCAATATTTTTTGTTGTCATGTAAGGCTATAGCTCAAAGTTCTTGAAGTTCTTTAATTAATAAATGGAAAGCAAAGTTATATTTGTCTCCTCCCCTTTTCTTTGTTGATCCGAAAAATGATCCGAACCGTGACTCAAGAACCGTGATCCGAATCGAACCGTGAGGTTTGTGATCCGTTGCACCCCTACTGATTGTGGAAACTTCACACTGGACCTCAAGCAACTTGGATTGTGTTCCTCTCCACTCTGTCTCCAGACTCTGGGACCTTGATTTCCAAATGAAATGTAAAATTTACTTTCATCTGAAAAGAGGACTTTGACCACAGAGCAACAGTCCTTTTTCTCCTTAGCCCAGGTAAGACGCTTCTGACGTTGTCTCTGGTTCAGGAGTGGCTTGACACAAGGAATGCGATAGTTGTAGCCCGAGTCCTGGATACGTCTGTGTGGAGTCAGTGCTCTTGAAGCACTGACTCCAGTCGCAGTCCACTCCTTGTGAATCTCACCCAAATTCTTGAATGGGCTTTGCTTCACAATCCTCACAAGGCTGCGATTATCCCTGTTGCTTGTACACCTTTTTCTACCACTTTTTCCTTCCACTCAACTTTCCATTAATATGCTTGGATACAGCACTCTGTGAACAGCCAGCTTCTTTAGCAATGACCTTTTGTGGCTTCCCCTCCTTGTGGAGGATGTCAATGATGTCTTCTAGACAACTGTCCAGTCAGCAGTCTTCCCCATGATTGTGCAGCCTCCTGAACCAGACTGAGACCATTTAAAGGCTGAGGAAACCTTTGCAGGTGTTTTGAGTTCATTAGCTGATTAGAGTGTGACACCATGAGTCTATAATATTCAACTTATTCACAATATTCTGATTCTCTGAGATACTGAATTCTGGGTTTTCATTAGCTGTGAGCCATAATCATCAAAATTAAAAGAAATAAACGCTTGAAATATATCACCCTGTGTGTAATGAATCTATATAATACGAGTTTCACTTTTTGAATTGAATTACTGAAATAAATTAACTTTTCGATTCCAATTCATTGAGATGCACCTGTACGTCTCTGGTAGAGACCTGTCAATCACAGTAGCCCCGCCCTAAAGCATACTCTGCTCTATGGTCTGTTTGACTCTAAATGGACCATCATTTACTAAACGAACATCATGATTTATCAGTGAGGTAATAATAAATCAAGGGAGAAGTAGAGTCATTTTCTCATAGACTTCCATACAATCAGACTTCTTTTTGTAACCAGAGGAGTCGCCCCCTAGTGGTCAGTAGAGACAATGCAGGTTTTAAGACTTCCACATCGGCTTCACTGGGCAGAGGCACTGAGGTTGCCACCTGGTATGAATGCTAGTATGGGCAGGTGGCACCTTGCATGGTAGCCCCTGCCATCAGAGTATGAATGGGGGAATGACATGTAGTGTGAAAAGACTAGAAAAGCACTATACCATGTACAATCATGTTAGCTAAACTCGAGATGCTGCTCATCAGGCTTGCCGTGGTAGTCTGTGTTACAGATGTTACACTGTTATACCTATAATTTAAGCTCATCAACTCAATGCTTTTGATCAGGTAGTACTTGAATTAAGAAAACGATTATTATGCGTCAGTTATGTATCTAATCAACCTTTAGGTAAATATAAGTATCAGATTGGATTAGATACTCAATATTAAAGTCAATACCATGCTCCTACTTGCTAAGTGATGCAATGATTTCCCTGCCCTCCTTTACATCAGTTACAACATTAGTGTAGAAAGAGTCAAGAGCAGTCAAGAGTCAAAGAGCAGCTGCACCACAAGCAGCGCTGCTTCACATCACTTACCGCCATCTTCTCGGTGATGGCTGACTTCTGCTTGTCGCTCAGCTCCTGCTCTATGATAGACTCGTGGAGCTGACTCAGGATCTGTGTGGCTGCATAGCCTTCATCCACCATGTTCTGACGGGGAGACGTTCAACATTTCAATATTTTAGAGTCTTTGTCCTGAACGAGTGAGAAGAACATAAAACCGTGTCACACTAAACAGAGTGGCGCGCATTTGTCAGAACACCTACCCTGACGGCAACCTCTAGTTTCTCAAATGTGCCTGTGAAGCAGATCTGGAGCAGGTTGTCAATCATCTTGGGAGGGACGACCTGCAGTTAAAGAGAACATGACAACAAGGTGACACGACTGCTAAATAAAAATAAAAACCAGTCTCCTATCTGACAGGAAGAAGGACGTCTCACCCCGGCTATGTCAACGACCGCTCTCTCTGTGATCTCCTTGTCCACGTTGAGGCGCGCAGCACTCTGGAGGAAGGTTATGGCTTTCCGCAGGTCTCCGTCAGACACCCTCACCAAGGCTGCTATGCTCTGGATGAGGAGAGACAGTTGAACATCGACTTCACCAGCTGAACAGAGAAGGCAGTCGCTGTTCTCTTCCACACCTGGAGCCCAAAGAGAACCTTCAGGCTGCAGTTACAGGCATGAAGTGCGTGCTGTTAAGCGGCCGGTGTAGACCGCAGCATTGGTTAACAGAAGAAGTGGATGTGTTCCATGAGACATGTGTCCAAAGGTTGAGAAACGTAGCTGAAATGCATGCTGCATAGAAAAGCAATTCACAAACATTGTTTAGCTGACGAACAGTTCAAACCAACAGAACTAGGCAGGATGAACAGGAGGGATAGAATCTTTTTATTGTTTTCCATCTTAATTATCTAAGTTTGTCCTACTTCCGTCTCTTAAGGGGACATGCTGCCAGTATACGGTGGCTTTGGAAGATATTGAGACTCATTCTCTTTACCAGTCAACAAAATGTCCCTGTGTATATCAGGTACTCGCCCCGTGTTACCTAAAATGTTGCTTTACTCTCAGGCCTCCACAGTGAACATATACAGTACGTACACATATTTTTCCCAAAACGAGGTCCTACGGGGGACAGTGGCGTGACTTCGCCTCTCTAAATGACACTTAGATTATACTACATGAGCTGGGTGAGTTTGTAAACAGACGTTTTCATATATTTTCGCTGTTGTTATAAATGTGGCCCCCATTTACTTCAATTCATCAAGACCTTTCTCCGTCTTTAGATTCACCCTAGAGGCATGAGAGAAAACTAAGTGCTGCCCAAGAATTCAAGGAAACAGAGTGAGTAACTGACGCACAAATGGTCATTTTGGCGGTGAAGTAATATTTTAAGTGAATTTGTGGCAGTCACCAATCTTATTCTTGTACTTTCAAGGATTCAAGGATCAGTTATTGTCATTGTGCAACACGGGTGCTAAACGAAATGCAGTTAACGTTTGAGATGAGGATTTTTGTAAATGGGGCTCAATGAATCGTTTACCTCTTTGGTGTACTTGAGGTTCTCCTTCTCACAGATCTCCAGCAGGCGCTCTTCTTGGATCTGATTGGCCAGAGGTTTGAAGCGAAACTTGGAACATCTGGAGGTCAGCGGCTCAATAATCCTGGAGAACACAGACACAGTGCAGCGGTGAGGACCGGTCACACACAGAGTGTGTTTGCGTGTTCACGATGGGTCAGCCCACCTGCTGATGTAGTTGCAGATGAGGCAGAAGCGTGTGGTGCGGGACTCCTTCTCCATGGTTCGCCTGAGAGCAGCCTGAGCCGGTGCCGTCATGGAGTCCGCCTCGTCCAGGATGATGATCTTAAAAGGAGGACATGGCTTCCCACTGCGAATGCGGCAAAACACAGTGACGGGAGGTTTCAGCAGTACTTAGACATTTAGTGAGAGACATACATCTGAAACGATGAAGGTACATTCAGATGGTTGTTACAGAGCAACTCTCAGGAAAACTGCCCTGCATTTGAGCTATCAACACTGACTCACTCTGGGCGAGTCCCGGCCACGGTGAGCTGAGCAAAGTTCTTCACCTTCTGCCTGACAACCTGGATGCCTCGCTCGTCGGAGGCGTTGAGCTCCAGCACTCTCTGTCTGTACAAGTGTGGACTGGAGGAGAGACAGCAGAGGACGACGGAATTCATACATGAGAAAGCAGGCGAATGATCAATCTAACACTAAAGCCTTCTGGTGATGCCAAGAGCTGGAACGCCTGCTCGCTCACCCGTAAAGTTCTCTGGCAGCAGCCAGGATGGTGGAGGTCTTTCCTGTTCCAGGAGGGCCGTAGAAGAGCAGGTTGGGAAGCTGCGATTGAAACAAAACACTAGTGAGACGATGTCTTCACGGCTTTGTAGAACTACAGAAAGACTGCAGGATTTAGATAGTTTACGTGAGCACTGGTTTCTGTTCTTTTCTTCACTAAATGCCTTTTCTTTTCAGTGGCAACCAATTTTTAACATGATAAATAGATAAGGAATAGGTAAAAGGACTGTACTTGTATTTCTCTTTTCTAGTCTTCCGACCACTCAAAGTGCTTTAACACTACATGTTACCATTGATGCACTGATGGGAGGAGCTAACATGCAAGGTGTCCCCTGCCCATCAGGACTCTAACATTCATACACCACAGGAACAGCCTGCAGGAAACATTTGGGGTTAAGTGTCTTGCCCAAAGATACATGGACATGGACTAGTGGAGCCGGGATCAAACTCCCGATCCTCTGATTGAAGGACCACCCTGCTCTACCACTGAGCCTGGGACAGCAAACACAAAAATGTAGCAAACATGCTCCACAAAATAAATACATTTTCAATATTTGTGTTGCATTAGTGACATTTAAACACTGCTGTTAAAGTCAATTCAATTCAATTTATTTTGTATAGCCCAAAATCACAAATCACAAAGTTGCCTCAGAGGGCTTTACAGTCTGTACACATGTGATATCCTCTGTCCAGGACCCTCACATCAGAACAGGAAGAACTCCACAAATAAACCCTTTAACAGGGAGAAAAGAGGGAGAGACCTGAGAGAGAGTAACAGAGGAGGATCCTCTATCAGCATGGACAGAAGTGTGATAGATGTCATGTGTACAGAATGAACAACATAACAGAGTTACAACACATTCAATGTATATGACAGAAATGATTCATACAATGAAAGCAGTAAGCATAATGTTTTTTCAGTTTTGGCAACCAAAAGCCGATGCCTCGTTGCCAGCCTGGCAACCACTTTTAAAAGTTAGTCTGATACTTACATCTGCTCCTTCCAGAGACTTCTTCAGAACTGCTACCACCTCCTCCTGGAAGGCCACCTCAGCAACACACTTTGGCCTGCTGGATTCATAAAAACACAGCCTGTTATTTATCGAGCACGTTATGTGCTGGGGATTCATCCTCAGCCCGCATTATATACACTCAGTGGTTGCTGTATTAGGTAGACCTGTATACAACAGCCCTGCCATTACTTGTATCTTTAATGTTCACTTTTTGGTCACATTGTTGAACATGTGTAAATTACATTTTCTGTTTAAAACGGAGGTCATAGTGAGGGGTGGTGTTGTACTGGACTACATTATATGACATGTGTTGCTATTTGTTCGTGTTTCTATTTCAAACTACTAAATATAACACAGAGCAGAACAACACCCCACTAACTATGATGCTAAAACATCATTTCACTCCACAGACTGTGATGTTAACAGCTACACAGACTGATGTTAACAGCTACACAGACTGTGATGTTAACAGCTACACAGACTGATGTTAACAGCTACACAGACTGATGTTAACAGCAACACAGACTGTGATGTTAACAGCTACACAGACTGTGATGTTAACAGCTACACAGACTGTGATGTTAACAGCTACACAGACTGTGATGTTAACAGCTCCACAGACTGTGATGTTAACAGCTACACAGACTGATGTTAACATCTACACAGACTGTGATGTTAACAGCTACACAGACTGTGATGTTAACAGCTACACAGACTGTGATGTTAACAGCTCCACAGACTGTGATGTTAACAGCTACACAGACTGATGTTAACAGCTACACAGACTGATGTTAACAGCTACACAGACTGATGTTAACATCTACACAGACTGTGATGTTAACAGCTACACAGACTGTGATGTTAACAGCTACACAGACTGTGATGTTAACAGCTACACAGACTGTGATGTTAACATCTACACAGACTGTGATGTTAACAGCTACACAGACTGATGTTAACAGCTACACAGACTGTGATGTTAACAGCTACACAGACTGATGTTAACAGCTACACAGACTGTGATGTTAACAGCTACACAGACTGTGATGTTAACATCTACACAGACTGATGTTAACAGCTACACAGACTGTGATGTTAACAGCTACACAGACTGTGATGTTAACAGCTACACAGACTGTGATGTTAACATCTACACAGACTGTGATGTTAACAGCTACACAGACTGATGTTAACAGCTACACAGACTGTGATGTTAACAGCTACACAGACTGATGTTAACAGCTACACAGACTGTGATGTTAACATCCACACAGACTGATGTTAACAGCTACACAGACTGTGATGTTAACAGCTACACAGACTGATGTTAACAGCTACACAGACTGTGATGTTAACATCTACACAGACTGTGATGTTAACAGCTACACAGACTGATGTTAACAGCTACACAGACTGTGATGTTAACAGCTACACAGACTGATGTTAACAGCTACACAGACTGATGTTAACAGCTACACAGACTGATGTTAACAGCTACACAGACTGTGATGTTAACAGCTACACAGACTGATGTTAACAGCTACACAGACTGATGTTAACAGCTACACAGACTGTGATGTTAACAGCTACACAGACTGTGATGTTAACAGCTACACAGACTGATGTTAACAGCTACACAGACTGTGATGTTAACAGCTACACAGACTGTGATGTTAACATCTACACAGACTGTGATGTTAACAGCTACACAGACTGTGATGTTAACAGCTACACAGACTGATGTTAACATCTACACAGACTGATGTTAACAGCTACACAGACTGTGATGTTAACATCTACACAGACTGTGATGTTAACAGCTACACAGACTGTGATGTTAACAGCTACACAGACTGTGATGTTAACAGCTACACAGACTGTGATGTTAACAGCTACACAGACTGTGATGTTAACAGCTACACAGACTGTGATGTTAACAGCTACACAGACTGTGATGTTAACAGCTACACAGACTGTGATGTTAACATCTACACAGACTGTGATGTTAACAGCTACACAGACTGTGATGTTAACAGCTACACAGACTGATGTTAACAGCTACACAGACTGATGTTAACAGCTACACAGACTGATGTTAACAGCTACACAGACTGATGTTAACAGCTACACAGACTGATGTTAACATCTACACAGACTGATGTTAACATCTACACAGACTGATGTTAACAGCTACACAGACTGATGTTAACAGCAACACAGACTGATGTTAACATCTACACAGACTGATGTTAACATCTACACAGACTGATGTTAACATCTACACAGACTGATGTTAACAGCTACACAGACTGATGTTAACAGCTACACAGACTGATGTTAACAGCAACACAGACTGATGTTAACATCTACACAGACTGATGTTAACATCTACACAGACTGATGTTAACATCTACACAGACTGATGTTAACAGCTACACAGACTGATGTTAACATCTACACAGACTGATGTTAACAGCAACACAGACTGATGTTAACAGCAACACAGACTGATGTTAACAGCAACACAGACTGATGTTAACAGCTACACAGACTGATGTTAACATCTACACAGACTGATGTTAACATCTACACAGACTGTGATGTTAACAGCTACACAGACTGTGATGTTAACAGCTACACAGACTGTGATGTTAACATCTACACAGACTGTGATGTTAACAGCTACACAGACTGATGTTAACAGCTACACAGACTGTGATGTTAACAGCTACACAGACTGATGTTAACAGCTACACAGACTGTGATGTTAACATCTACACAGACTGTGATGTTAACAGCTACACAGACTGATGTTAACAGCTACACAGACTGTGATGTTAACATCTACACAGACTGTGATGTTAACAGCTACACAGACTGATGTTAACAGCTACACAGACTGTGATGTTAACATCTACACAGACTGTGATGTTAACATCTACACAGACTGTGATGTTAACATCTACACAGACTGTGATGTTAACATCTACACAGACTGTGATGTTAACAGCTACACAGACTGTGATGTTAACATCTACACAGACTGTGATGTTAACAGCTACACAGACTGTGATGTTAACAGCTACACAGACTGTGATGTTAACAGCTACACAGACTGTGATGTTAACAGCTACACAGACTGTGATGTTAACATCTACACAGACTGTGATGTTAACAGCTACACAGACTGTGATGTTAACAGCTACACAGACTGATGTTAACAGCTACACAGACTGATGTTAACAGCTACACAGACTGATGTTAACAGCTACACAGACTGATGTTAACAGCTACACAGACTGATGTTAACAGCTACACAGACTGATGTTAACAGCTACACAGACTGATGTTAACATCTACACAGACTGATGTTAACAGCTACACAGACTGATGTTAACAGCAACACAGACTGATGTTAACATCTACACAGACTGATGTTAACATCTACACAGACTGATGTTAACATCTACACAGACTGATGTTAACAGCTACACAGACTGATGTTAACAGCTACACAGACTGATGTTAACAGCTACACAGACTGATGTTAACAGCAACACAGACTGATGTTAACATCTACACAGACTGATGTTAACATCTACACAGACTGATGTTAACATCTACACAGACTGATGTTAACAGCTACACAGACTGATGTTAACATCTACACAGACTGATGTTAACAGCAACACAGACTGATGTTAACAGCAACACAGACTGATGTTAACAGCAACACAGACTGATGTTAACAGCTACACAGACTGATGTTAACATCTACACAGACTGATGTTAACATCTACACAGACTGTGATGTTAACAGCTACACAGACTGTGATGTTAACAGCTACACAGACTGTGATGTTAACAGCTACACAGACTGTGATGTTAACAGCTACACAGACTGTGATGTTAACAGCTACACAGACTGTGATGTTAACAGCTACACAGACTGATGTTAACATCTACACAGACTGTGATGTTAACATCTACACAGACTGATGTTAACAGCTACACAGACTGTGATGTTAACAGCTACACAGACTGTGATGTTAACAGCTACACAGACTGTGATGTTAACAGCTACACAGACTGTGATGTTAACAGCTACACAGACTGTGATGTTAACAGCTACACAGACTGATGTTAACAGCTACACAGACTGTGATGTTAACAGCTACACAGACTGTGATGTTAACAGCTACACAGACTGATGTTAACAGCTACACAGACTGTGATGTTAACAGCTACACAGACTGATGTTAACAGCTACACAGACTGTGATGTTAACATCTACACAGACTGTGATGTTAACATCTACACAGACTGTGATGTTAACATCTACACAGACTGTGATGTTAACAGCTACACAGACTGTGATGTTAACAGCTACACAGACTGATGTTAACATCTACACAGACTGTGATGTTAACAGCTACACAGACTGATGTTAACATCTACACAGACTGTGATGTTAACAGCTACACAGACTGATGTTAACATCTACACAGACTGTGATGTTAACATCTACACAGACTGATGTTAACAGCTACACAGACTGATGTTAACATCTACACAGACTGTGATGTTAACATCTACACAGACTGATGTTAACAGCTACACAGACTGTGATGTTAACAGCTACACAGACTGTGATGTTAACATCTACACAGACTGTGATGTTAACATCTACACAGACTGATGTTAACAGCTACACAGACTGATGTTAACATCTACACAGACTGTGATGTTAACAGCTACACAGACTGTGATGTTAACAGCTACACAGACTGTGATGTTAACAGCTACACAGACTGTGATGTTAACAGCTACACAGACTGTGATGTTAACAGCTACACAGACTGATGTTAACAGCTACACAGACTGTGATGTTAACAGCTACACAGACTGTGATGTTAACAGCTACACAGACTGATGTTAACAGCTACACAGACTGTGATGTTAACATCTACACAGACTGTGATGTTAACATCTACACAGACTGTGATGTTAACAGCTACACAGACTGATGTTAACAGCTACACAGACTGTGATGTTAACATCTACACAGACTGTGATGTTAACATCTACACAGACTGTGATGTTAACATCTACACAGACTGTGATGTTAACAGCTACACAGACTGTGATGTTAACAGCTACACAGACTGATGTTAACATCTACACAGACTGTGATGTTAACAGCTACACAGACTGATGTTAACATCTACACAGACTGTGATGTTAACAGCTACACAGACTGATGTTAACATCTACACAGACTGTGATGTTAACATCTACACAGACTGATGTTAACAGCTACACAGACTGATGTTAACATCTACACAGACTGTGATGTTAACATCTACACAGACTGATGTTAACAGCTACACAGACTGTGATGTTAACAGCTACACAGACTGTGATGTTAACATCTACACAGACTGTGATGTTAACATCTACACAGACTGATGTTAACAGCTACACAGACTGATGTTAACATCTACACAGACTGTGATGTTAACATCTACACAGACTGATGTTAACAGCTACACAGACTGATGTTAACAGCTACACAGACTGTGATGTTAACATCTACACAGACTGATGTTAACAGCTACACAGACTGATGTTAACAGCTACACAGACTGATGTTAACAGCTACACAGACTGTGATGTTAACAGCTACACAGACTGTGATGTTAACAGCTACACAGACTGTGATGTTAACAGCTACACAGACTGTGATGTTAACAGCTACACAGACTGTGATGTTAACAGCTACACAGACTGTGATGTTAACAGCTACACAGACTGTGATGTTAACAGCTACACAGACTGATGTTAACAGCTACACAGACTGTGATGTTAACAGCTACACAGACTGATGTTAACAGCTACACAGACTGTGATGTTAACAGCTACACAGACTGATGTTAACAGCTACACAGACTGTGATGTTAACATCTACACAGACTGTGATGTTAACATCTACACAGACTGTGATGTTAACATCTACACAGACTGTGATGTTAACAGCTACACAGACTGTGATGTTAACAGCTACACAGACTGATGTTAACATCTACACAGACTGTGATGTTAACAGCTACACAGACTGATGTTAACATCTACACAGACTGTGATGTTAACAGCTACACAGACTGATGTTAACATCTACACAGACTGTGATGTTAACATCTACACAGACTGATGTTAACAGCTACACAGACTGATGTTAACAGCTACACAGACTGATGTTAACATCTACACAGACTGTGATGTTAACATCTACACAGACTGATGTTAACAGCTACACAGACTGTGATGTTAACAGCTACACAGACTGTGATGTTAACATCTACACAGACTGTGATGTTAACATCTACACAGACTGATGTTAACAGCTACACAGACTGATGTTAACATCTACACAGACTGTGATGTTAACAGCTACACAGACTGTGATGTTAACAGCTACACAGACTGTGATGTTAACAGCTACACAGACTGTGATGTTAACAGCTACACAGACTGTGATGTTAACAGCTACACAGACTGATGTTAACAGCTACACAGACTGTGATGTTAACATCTACACAGACTGATGTTAACAGCTACACAGACTGTGATGTTAACAGCTACACAGACTGATGTTAACAGCTACACAGACTGTGATGTTAACAGCTACACAGACTGTGATGTTAACAGCTACACAGACTGATGTTAACAGCTACACAGACTGTGATGTTAACATCTACACAGACTGTGATGTTAACATCTACACAGACTGTGATGTTAACAGCTACACAGACTGATGTTAACAGCTACACAGACTGTGATGTTAACATCTACACAGACTGTGATGTTAACATCTACACAGACTGTGATGTTAACATCTACACAGACTGTGATGTTAACAGCTACACAGACTGTGATGTTAACAGCTACACAGACTGATGTTAACATCTACACAGACTGTGATGTTAACAGCTACACAGACTGATGTTAACATCTACACAGACTGTGATGTTAACAGCTACACAGACTGATGTTAACATCTACACAGACTGTGATGTTAACATCTACACAGACTGATGTTAACAGCTACACAGACTGATGTTAACATCTACACAGACTGTGATGTTAACATCTACACAGACTGATGTTAACAGCTACACAGACTGTGATGTTAACAGCTACACAGACTGTGATGTTAACATCTACACAGACTGTGATGTTAACATCTACACAGACTGATGTTAACAGCTACACAGACTGATGTTAACATCTACACAGACTGTGATGTTAACAGCTACACATACTGATGTTAACATCTACACAGACTGATGTTAACAGCTACACAGACTGATGTTAACAGCAACACAGACTGATGTTAACAGCTACACAGACTGATGTTAACAGCTACACAGACTGTGATGTTAACAGCTACACAGACTGTGATGTTAACAGCTACACAGACTGTGATGTTAACAGCTACACAGACTGTGATGTTAACAGCTACACAGACTGATGTTAACAGCTACACAGACTGATGTTAACAGCTACACAGACTGATGTTAACAGCAACACAGACTGATGTTAACAGCTACACAGACTGATGTTAACAGCTACACAGACTGTGATGTTAACAGCTACACAGACTGTGATGTTAACAGCTACACAGACTGTGATGTTAACAGCTACACAGACTGTGATGTTAACAGCTACACAGACTGATGTTAACAGCTACACAGACTGTGATGTTAACATCTACACAGACTGTGATGTTAACAGCTACACATACTGATGTTAACATCTACACAGACTGATGTTAACAGCTACACAGACTGATGTTAACAGCAACACAGACTGATGTTAACAGCTACACAGACTGTGATGTTAACAGCTACACAGACTGTGATGTTAACAGCTACACAGACTGTGATGTTAACAGCTACACAGACTGTGATGTTAACAGCTACACAGACTGTGATGTTAACAGCTACACAGACTGTGATGTTAACAGCTACACAGACTGTGATGTTAACAGCTACACAGACTGTGATGTTAACAGCTACACAGACTGATGTTAACAGCTACACAGACTGTGATGTTAACAGCTACACAGACTGTGATGTTAACAGCTACACAGACTGATGTTAACAGCTACACAGACTGTGATGTTAACATCTACACAGACTGTGATGTTAACATCTACACAGACTGTGATGTTAACAGCTACACAGACTGATGTTAACAGCTACACAGACTGTGATGTTAACATCTACACAGACTGTGATGTTAACATCTACACAGACTGTGATGTTAACATCTACACAGACTGTGATGTTAACAGCTACACAGACTGTGATGTTAACAGCTACACAGACTGATGTTAACATCTACACAGACTGTGATGTTAACAGCTACACAGACTGATGTTAACATCTACACAGACTGTGATGTTAACAGCTACACAGACTGATGTTAACATCTACACAGACTGTGATGTTAACATCTACACAGACTGATGTTAACAGCTACACAGACTGATGTTAACATCTACACAGACTGTGATGTTAACATCTACACAGACTGATGTTAACAGCTACACAGACTGATGTTAACAGCTACATAGACTGTGATGTTAACATCTACACAGACTGATGTTAACAGCTACACAGACTGATGTTAACAGCTACACAGACTGATGTTAACAGCTACACAGACTGTGATGTTAACAGCTACACAGACTGATGTTAACATCTACACAGACTGTGATGTTAACATCTACACAGACTGTGATGTTAACAGCTACACATACTGATGTTAACATCTACACAGACTGATGTTAACAGCTACACAGACTGATGTTAACAGCAACACAGACTGATGTTAACAGCTACACAGACTGATGTTAACAGCTACACAGACTGTGATGTTAACAGCTACACAGACTGTGATGTTAACAGCTACACAGACTGATGTTAACAGCTACACAGACTGTGATGTTAACAGCTACACAGACTGATGTTAACAGCTACACAGACTGATGTTAACAGCTACACAGACTGATGTTAACAGCAACACAGACTGTGATGTTAACAGCTACACAGACTGTGATGTTAACATCTACACAGACTGATGTTAACATCTACACAGACTGATGTTAACAGCTACACAGACTGATGTTAACAGCAACACAGACTGATGTTAACAGCTACACAGACTGATGTTAACAGCTACACAGACTGTGATGTTAACAGCTACACAGACTGTGATGTTAACAGCTACACAGACTGATGTTAACAGCTACACAGACTGTGATGTTAACAGCTACACAGACTGATGTTAACAGCTACACAGACTGATGTTAACAGCTACACAGACTGATGTTAACAGCAACACAGACTGTGATGTTAACAGCTACACAGACTGTGATGTTAACATCTACACAGACTGATGTTAACAGCTACACAGACTGTGATGTTAACATCTACACAGACTGATGTTAACAGCTACACAGACTGTGATGTTAACAGCTACACAGACTGATGTTAACAGCTACACAGACTGATGTTAACAGCTACACAGACTGATGTTAACAGCTACACAGACTGATGTTAACATCTACACAGACTGATGTTAACATCTACACAGACTGTGATGTTAACATCTACACAGACTGTGATGTTAACATCTACACAGACTGATGTTAACAGCTACACAGACTGTGATGTTAACAGCTACACAGACTGTGATGTTAACAGCTACACAGACTGATGTTAACAGCTACACAGACTGATGTTAACAGCTACACAGACTGTGATGTTAACAGCAACACAGACTGTGATGTTAACATCTACACAGACTGATGTTAACAGCTACACAGACTGATGTTAACAGCAACACAGACTGATGTTAACATCTACACAGACTGATGTTAACATCTACACAGACTGATGTTAACATCTACACAGACTGATGTTAACAGCTACACAGACTGATGTTAACAGCTACACAGACTGATGTTAACAGCTACACAGACTGATGTTAACAGCTACACAGACTGATGTTAACAGCTACACAGACTGATGTTAACAGCAACACAGACTGATGTTAACATCTACACAGACTGATGTTAACATCTACACAGACTGATGTTAACATCTACACAGACTGATGTTAACAGCTACACAGACTGATGTTAACATCTACACAGACTGATGTTAACAGCAACACAGACTGATGTTAACAGCAACACAGACTGATGTTAACAGCAACACAGACTGATGTTAACAGCTACACAGACTGATGTTAACATCTACACAGACTGATGTTAACATCTACACAGACTGTGATGTTAACAGCTACACAGACTGTGATGTTAACAGCTACACAGACTGTGATGTTAACAGCTACACAGACTGTGATGTTAACAGCTACACAGACTGTGATGTTAACAGCTACACAGACTGTGATGTTAACAGCTACACAGACTGTGATGTTAACAGCTACACAGACTGTGATGTTAACAGCTACACAGACTGATGTTAACATCTACACAGACTGTGATGTTAACATCTACACAGACTGATGTTAACAGCTACACAGACTGTGATGTTAACAGCTACACAGACTGTGATGTTAACAGCTACACAGACTGTGATGTTAACAGCTACACAGACTGATGTTAACAGCTACACAGACTGTGATGTTAACAGCTACACAGACTGTGATGTTAACATCTACACAGACTGATGTTAACATCTACACAGACTGTGATGTTAACATCTACACAGACTGTGATGTTAACATCTACACAGACTGATGTTAACAGCTACACAGACTGTGATGTTAACATCTACACAGACTGATGTTAACATCTACACAGACTGTGATGTTAACAGCTACACAGACTGATGTTAACATCTACACAGACTGTGATGTTAACAGCTACACAGACTGATGTTAACATCTACACAGACTGTGATGTTAACATCTACACAGACTGATGTTAACAGCTACACAGACTGATGTTAACATCTACACAGACTGTGATGTTAACATCTACACAGACTGATGTTAACAGCTACACAGACTGTGATGTTAACATCTACACAGACTGTGATGTTAACATCTACACAGACTGATGTTAACAGCTACACAGACTGATGTTAACATCTACACAGACTGTGATGTTAACATCTACACAGACTGATGTTAACAGCTACACAGACTGATGTTAACAGCTACACAGACTGATGTTAACAGCTACACAGACTGTGATGTTAACATCTACACAGACTGATGTTAACAGCTACACAGACTGATGTTAACAGCTACACAGACTGATGTTAACAGCTACACAGACTGTGATGTTAACAGCTACACAGACTGATGTTAACATCTACACAGACTGTGATGTTAACATCTACACAGACTGTGATGTTAACAGCTACACATACTGATGTTAACATCTACACAGACTGATGTTAACAGCTACACAGACTGATGTTAACAGCAACACAGACTGATGTTAACAGCTACACAGACTGATGTTAACAGCTACACAGACTGATGTTAACAGCTACACAGACTGATGTTAACAGCAACACAGACTGATGTTAACAGCTACACAGACTGATGTTAACAGCTACACAGACTGTGATGTTAACAGCTACACAGACTGTGATGTTAACAGCTACACAGACTGTGATGTTAACAGCTACACAGACTGTGATGTTAACAGCTACACAGACTGTGATGTTAACAGCTACACAGACTGATGTTAACAGCTACACAGACTGATGTTAACAGCAACACAGACTGATGTTAACAGCAACACAGACTGTGATGTTAACAGGTACACCGACTGTGATGTTAACATCTACACAGACTGATGTTAACAGCTACACAGACTGTGATGTTAACATCTACACAGACTGATGTTAACAGCTACACAGACTGTGATGTTAACAGCTACACAGACTGATGTTAACAGCTACACAGACTGATGTTAACAGCTACACAGACTGATGTTAACATCTACACAGACTGATGTTAACATCTACACAGACTGTGATGTTAACATCTACACAGACTGATGTTAACAGCTACACAGACTGATGTTAACAGCTACACAGACTGATGTTAACAGCTACACAGACTGATGTTAACAGCAACACAGACTGTGATGTTAACATCTACACAGACTGATGTTAACAGCAACACAGACTGTGATGTTAACAGCTACACAGACTGATGTTAACATCTACACAGACTGTGATGTTAACAGCTACACAGACTGTGATGTTAACATCTACACAGACTGTGATGTTAACATCTACACAGACTGATGTTAACATCTACACAGACTGATGTTAACAGCTACACAGACTGTGATGTTAACAGCTACACAGACTGATGTTAACAGCTACACAGACTGTGATGTTAACAGCTCCACAGACTGATGTTAACAGCTACACAGACTGTGATGTTAACAGCTACACAGACTGATGTTAACAGCTACACAGACTGTGATGTTAACAGCTACACAGACTGATGTTAACAGCTACACAGACTGTGATGTTAACAGCTACACAGACTGTGATGTTAACAGCTACACAGACTGTGATGTTAACAGCTACACAGACTGTGATGTTAACAGCTACACAGACTGTGATGTTAACAGCTACACAGACTGATGTTAACAGCTACACAGACTGTGATGTTAACATCTACACAGACTGTGATGTTAACATCTACACAGACTGTGATGTTAACAGCTACACAGACTGATGTTAACAGCTACACAGACTGTGATGTTAACATCTACACAGAGTGTAATGTTAACATCTACACAGACTGTGATGTTAACATCTACACAGACTGTGATGTTAACATCTACACAGACTGTGATGTTAACAGCTACACAGACTGTGATGTTAACAGCTACACAGACTGATGTTAACATCTACACAGACTGTGATGTTAACAGCTACACAGACTGATGTTAACATCTACACAGACTGTGATGTTAACAGCTACACAGACTGTGATGTTAACATCTACACAGACTGTGATGTTAACATCTACACAGACTGATGTTAACAGCTACACAGACTGATGTTAACAGCTACACAGACTGATGTTAACATCTACACAGACTGTGATGTTAACATCTACACAGACTGTGATGTTAACATCTACACAGACTGATGTTAACAGCTACACAGACTGTGATGTTAACATCTACACAGACTGTGATGTTAACATCTACACAGACTGATGTTAACATCTACACAGACTGATGTTAACATCTACACAGACTGATGTTAACATCTACACAGACTGTGATGTTAACATCTACACAGACTGATGTTAACAGCTACACAGACTGATGTTAACAGCTACACAGACTGTGATGTTAACATCTACACAGACTGATGTTAACAGCTACACAGACTGTGATGTTAACATCTACACAGACTGATGTTAACAGCTACACAGACTGTGATGTTAACAGCTACACAGACTGATGTTAACATCTACACAGACTGTGATGTTAACATCTACACAGACTGATGTTAACAGCTACACAGACTGTGATGTTAACAGCTACACAGACTGATGTTAACATCTACACAGACTGATGTTAACATCTACACAGACTGTGATGTTAACAGCTACACATACTGATGTTAACATCTACACAGACTGTGATGTTAACAGCTACACAGACTGTGATGTTAACATCTACACAGACTGATGTTAACAGCAACACAGACTGATGTTAACAGCTACACAGACTGTGATGTTAACAGCTACACAGACTGATGTTAACAGCTACACAGACTGTGATGTTAACAGCTACACAGACTGTGATGTTAACAGCTCCACAGACTGATGTTAACAGCTACACAGACTGATGTTAACAGCTACACAGACTGATGTTAACAGCTACACAGACTGTGATGTTAACAGCTACACAGACTGTGATGTTAACAGCTACACAGACTGTGATGTTAACAGCTACACAGACTGATGTTAACAGCTACACAGACTGATGTTAACAGCTACACAGACTGATGTTAACAGCTACACAGACTGATGTTAACAGCAACACAGACTGTGATGTTAACATCTACACAGACTGTGATGTTAACAGCAACACAGACTGATGTTAACAGCTACACAGACTGATGTTAACATCTACACAGACTGATGTTAACATCTACACAGACTGATGTTAACAGCTACACAGACTGTGATGTTAACATCTACACAGACTGATGTTAACAGCAACACAGACTGTGATGTTAACAGGTACACCGACTGTGATGTTAACATCTACACAGACTGATGTTAACAGCTACACAGACTGTGATGTTAACATCTACACAGACTGATGTTAACAGCTACACAGACTGTGATGTTAACAGCTACACAGACTGATGTTAACAGCTACACAGACTGATGTTAACAGCTACACAGACTGATGTTAACATCTACACAGACTGATGTTAACATCTACACAGACTGTGATGTTAACATCTACACAGACTGATGTTAACAGCTACACAGACTGATGTTAACAGCTACACAGACTGATGTTAACAGCTACACAGACTGATGTTAACAGCAACACAGACTGTGATGTTAACATCTACACAGACTGATGTTAACAGCAACACAGACTGTGATGTTAACAGCTACACAGACTGATGTTAACATCTACACAGACTGTGATGTTAACAGCTACACAGACTGTGATGTTAACATCTACACAGACTGTGATGTTAACATCTACACAGACTGATGTTAACATCTACACAGACTGATGTTAACAGCTACACAGACTGTGATGTTAACAGCTACACAGACTGATGTTAACAGCTACACAGACTGTGATGTTAACAGCTCCACAGACTGATGTTAACAGCTACACAGACTGTGATGTTAACAGCTACACAGACTGATGTTAACAGCTACACAGACTGTGATGTTAACAGCTACACAGACTGATGTTAACAGCTACACAGACTGTGATGTTAACAGCTACACAGACTGTGATGTTAACAGCTACACAGACTGTGATGTTAACAGCTACACAGACTGTGATGTTAACAGCTACACAGACTGTGATGTTAACAGCTACACAGACTGATGTTAACAGCTACACAGACTGTGATGTTAACATCTACACAGACTGTGATGTTAACATCTACACAGACTGTGATGTTAACAGCTACACAGACTGATGTTAACAGCTACACAGACTGTGATGTTAACATCTACACAGAGTGTAATGTTAACATCTACACAGACTGTGATGTTAACATCTACACAGACTGTGATGTTAACATCTACACAGACTGTGATGTTAACAGCTACACAGACTGTGATGTTAACAGCTACACAGACTGATGTTAACATCTACACAGACTGTGATGTTAACAGCTACACAGACTGATGTTAACATCTACACAGACTGTGATGTTAACAGCTACACAGACTGTGATGTTAACATCTACACAGACTGTGATGTTAACATCTACACAGACTGATGTTAACAGCTACACAGACTGATGTTAACAGCTACACAGACTGATGTTAACATCTACACAGACTGTGATGTTAACATCTACACAGACTGTGATGTTAACAGCTACACAGACTGTGATGTTAACATCTACACAGACTGTGATGTTAACATCTACACAGACTGATGTTAACATCTACACAGACTGATGTTAACAGCTACACAGACTGATGTTAACATCTACACAGACTGTGATGTTAACATCTACACAGACTGATGTTAACAGCTACACAGACTGATGTTAACAGCTACACAGACTGTGATGTTAACATCTACACAGACTGATGTTAACAGCTACACAGACTGTGATGTTAACATCTACACAGACTGATGTTAACAGCTACACAGACTGTGATGTTAACAGCTACACAGACTGATGTTAACATCTACACAGACTGTGATGTTAACATCTACACAGACTGATGTTAACATCTACACAGACTGTGATGTTAACAGCTACACATACTGATGTTAACATCTACACAGACTGTGATGTTAACAGCTACACAGACTGTGATGTTAACATCTACACAGACTGATGTTAACAGCAACACAGACTGATGTTAACAGCTACACAGACTGTGATGTTAACAGCTACACAGACTGTGATGTTAACAGCTCCACAGACTGATGTTAACAGCTACACAGACTGATGTTAACAGCTACACAGACTGATGTTAACAGCTACACAGACTGTGATGTTAACAGCTACACAGACTGTGATGTTAACAGCTACACAGACTGTGATGTTAATAGCTACACAGACTGATGTTAACAGCTACACAGACTGATGTTAACAGCTACACAGACTGATGTTAACAGCTACACAGACTGATGTTAACAGCAACACAGACTGTGATGTTAACATCTACACAGACTGTGATGTTAACAGCAACACAGACTGATGTTAACAGCTACACAGACTGATGTTAACATCTACACAGACTGATGTTAACATCTACACAGACTGATGTTAACAGCTACACAGACTGTGATGTTAACATCTACACAGACTGATGTTAACAGCTACACAGACTGTGATGTTAACAGCTACACAGACTGTGATGTTAACAGCTACACAGACTGTGATGTTAACAGCTACACAGACTGATGTTAACAGCTACACAGACTGATGTTAACAGCTACACAGACTGATGTTAACAGCTACACAGACTGATGTTAACAGCAACACAGACTGTGATGTTAACAGCTACACAGACTGATGTTAACAGCAACACAGACTGTGATGTTAACAGCTACACAGACTGTGATGTTAACAGCTACACAGACTGTGATGTTAACATCTACACAGACTGATGTTAACAGCTACACAGACTGATGTTAACATCTACACAGACTGATGTTAACAGCTACACAGACTGTGATGTTAACAGCTACACAGACTGATGTTAACAGCTACACAGACTGATGTTAACATCTACACAGACTGATGTTAACATCTACACAGACTGTGATGTTAACATCTACAGACTGTGATGTTAACATCTACACAGACTGATGTTAACAGCTACACAGACTGTGATGTTAACAGCTACACAGACTGATGTTAACAGCTACACAGACTGATGTTAACAGCAACACAGACTGTGATGTTAACATCTACACAGACTGATGTTAACAGCTACACAGACTGTGATGTTAACATCTACACAGACTGATGTTAACATCTACACAGACTGTGATGTTAACAGCTACACAGACTGTGATGTTAACATCTACACAGACTGTGATGTTAACATCTACACAGACTGATGTTAACATCTACACAGACTGATGTTAACAGCTACACAGACTGTGATGTTAACAGCTACACAGACTGATGTTAACAGCTACACAGACTGTGATGTTAACAGCTCCACAGACTGATGTTAACAGCTACACAGACTGTGATGTTAACATCTACACAGACTGTGATGTTAACATCTACACAGACTGTGATGTTAACATCTACAGACTGATGTTAACAGCTACACAGACTGTGATGTTAACAGCTACACAGACTGTGATGTTAACAGCTACACAGACTGTGATGTTAACAGCAACACAGACTGATGTTAACAGCTACACAGACTGATGTTAACAGCTACACAGACTGTGATGTTAACAGCTACACAGACTGTGATGTTAACAGCTACACAGACTGTGATGTTAACAGCAACACAGACTGATGTTAACAGCTACACAGACTGATGTTAACAGCTACACAGACTGATGTTAACATCTACACAGACTGATGTTAACAGCTACACAGACTGTGATGTTAACATCTACACAGACTGTGATGTTAACAGCTACACAGACTGTGATGTTAACATCTACACAGACTGTGATGTTAACATCTACACAGACTGTGATGTTAACAGCTACACAGACTGTGATGTTAACAGCTACACAGACTGTGATGTTAACAGCTACACAGACTGATGTTAACAGCTACACAGACTGTGATGTTAACAGCTACACAGACTGTGATGTTAACATCTACACAGACTGATGTTAACAGCTACACAGACTGTGATGTTAACATCTACACAGACTGTGATGTTAACATCTACACAGACTGTGATGTTAACAGCTACACAGACTGATGTTAACAGCTACACAGACTGATGTTAACAGCTACACAGACTGTGATGTTAACATCTACACAGACTGATGTTAACAGCTACACAGACTGTGATGTTAACATCTACACAGACTGATGTTAACATCTACACAGACTGATGTTAACATCTACACAGACTGATGTTAACAGCTACACAGACTGTGATGTTAACATCTACACAGACTGTGATGTTAACAGCTACACAGACTGTGATGTTAACATCTACACAGACTGATGTTAACAGCTACACAGACTGTGACGTTAACAGTTTTACAGGCTGAAAAAAATACTGTGCACACTCTGCTTTTTGGCAAGGTGCCATCTCTTATTATGAAGGTAAAGACAAAATGGGGGCGACTCAGTAGTGTGCAGCATTCAGTCTGTCCCGAACTGCCATGTAGCTAACACTAGCTAGCCAGCAAGGTGAGGAGTCTCACCGCCTGAGGAATGAAGCTGCTCCTTACTCTGCTGGCATCTGATTCTTCAGTGCAGAGTGCTTTTTTGACCCTGTTGTGGTTCACACTTACTATTTTTCTACCCATGGAATAGGCTTGGCTTTCTTCTCTGTACTGGGCCCTGCTGCTGCCTTGTCTTTCTGGGGTCTGGTAGACTGAACAGCTGCTCCTTTCAGAAAGGCCTGCATGACTCCTCCTGCAGCAGAATCACACGGGGACAAGGGGACAAACAGACAGACGTGTCAGCACAGATACCTAAGTGATTACACTAACCAACATAGGCGGCTGAGTATACAGTCAGAATACCACCTAACATTTACAACTTTGTGATAAACACAACACCACTGAGCACTGCATTGCACACAATGTGGAAGTGAAACGTGGTTTGCTCAAGTGCCGAAAAATAAAATAAAAACGTCTGATGTCACCAAATAATTCCATCAGTTATTAGCTTCCTACAGTACGATCTCAATATTAACGTCAGTTTGACATGTTTGATTGGAAGAGTGACAGTCAACACGTTTCATTTTACAATGGATGATCAGCTCGTTATTCAGATAACACCGTCAGAGGTTGGAAGCGAACAGTATAGTTAACGGAGCTCAGTAATCTCAGTCAGCTGTGAACACAATCACAGTGTAATGACTCCAGATAGAGAACGAATGGAATAGTGACATGTTCTTACGTTACCGTTGTCGTTTAGCATTAAAATGACAATTATTGACATAACTATCTTATTTGCAATGGAATACATTGCAGTTAGCATTACACATAATGGTAACGCTAACTACAATGACTTAGCTAGCCGATAGCTGGCCTGTTTACTGTTAGCCAATAGTTCGCTGTTGGTTCCGCAGATAGACACAAAGCACTTACTTTATATCTCAACAGTCAGAGTTTATATGTAGCAAGGCCTAACAGGGATACTGCTTCTGATGACTGTCTCAGCTTCACGAACAGTCCGCTTGTTGACATGTGTAAGAAGCGGCGCTCTTCCCGCTCTGACAGAGAAAGTAACTTCCGCCGACGACATTTCGTGGCATCCAATCAGATGCCGCGGATGCAGTAGTTAGTCCTCCCCTTCCACACTCACGTCTCCTCCCATTCCTTTCTTCTCTTTTTTCTCTCTCCTCTCTTGTTCCCTACTCTGATCTCCTCTCTCTATAAGCTATTTCATCACCCTACCCCTATCTCCTGTTAATATATTCACAACTATTTATGAAATAAATGTATAATAATAATTATGTCCCCTTGTGGGATTAATAGAGTAACTATCTATCTATCTATCTAAATCTGAATTTACAAAAAAGCAAAGGTACTTTGTCAACAATGTTCCCCATTTGAGCACAATACTGCTTTAACTGGCTGAATCACCATACTGGATACAGCACACATCACCCAGCTTTGTCTTCTGCTTGTGTTGTGTGAAAGCCTTCAGCAGGGCCTGTAATTGGCTGGCTGAGTGGCAGGTTGAGGCTGAGTGCAGATGTCTCTGGCTAATGGTTGTCTCAGGAAATCCCCACAATCCCAGTGGACATGGGCTCACGGAGAGATGCCTAATGTTTCTGCCTGGCATTGTTGGCTCTCATCAAAATGTGGAGCGGGATCAGCAGAGCAGCCTGGTAGCAGAGAATGAACCCAGGCAGCCAAAGCATGAATGAGGAATGATGGGTGGAGGCTATTGATTTGTTTTGTTTGAGCTCTGGTGAGAGAGCTCATGATGGTGAAACACTTAGAAAGGATGCTGTCCTTTCAACCTTCAAACAATGTTCTTTAAAAAAATATATATATATTATGTGTGATTTCCCCTACCATAAATCTAATGAAACTAATACTTCAGTTAATGGATTCAATGTTCCACCTGCTCCAATCCATGTACTTCCAGTCACCAGGATTTCCCCCAAGAACCTATTAACCCCCACCCAATCCATCCACCCTCCCCCGGCCTCTGTGTCTCTCCCTCCTCCGCCCTGCAGGCAGGTACAGTCTGATTCGTCTTCCGTCTTTGTGACTCAGCTTCTCCACGAGAGCAAACAGAGCATCATCAAGGCAGCAGCAGCAGCATCAGCATCAGCAGTGCTTTCCAACCCGGAACCTGGGGAGTGTCCCTGTAAGTGGAGTTGAAACAAGGTTTCCCACACTTCCACAGGAGCAGCCTGTCATTTTTCTGGGTTTGGCATGTCTCAAACGTTTTTTGGAGTAATTTTCCCTTTCTTTTTGCTGTGAGGATTATTGTGTTTGAGGCTTCTTCTTCTGGATATTGCAGCATCATGAAGAGGACTCTGCGTGGTTGATGTTTTGTTGTAGATAATTACTGAGTTGCTCTTCTTTTACAAATCTACCTACAAACTGGCTCTCTTCTTCAATATCTTTGGGCTTTTTTCCCCAATAACTGCCCAGTTTGCTGGCGGAGAAAGAAATTGTCTCTTTTATTCACTGACTCATGTTTTTTATTGTCTGCTTGATAAAGAACTTGCCACTTTGTTCACTAAACAGAGACTGACCGCTTATGTTATTTACTGACTGGCTGAGCTACCTGCTGTTGTATTCCCTGACTCTCTGTCTTGGTTATCACCTGTGCCTGTTTGCCAAGCGGGATTATTTTATATGCAAGTTTGATATTTTGCTGACAGGCTGGGAGTGGCATCATCATCATCACCCTCTGGCTTTGTGATTGTTTGGATTTTAGAAGAAGGGTGATGAAGGAGAGGAGAGGCTCCATGTAAGGAAAACTCAAAGAAGAACGGACTAGAAACAAGAAGCGGCAGAGAGAAAAGAGGAGGACATAACAACTCTCAGAGGAGAAAACTGGATTAGGGAGCAAAAGGAGGGAAGATTGTTGGGGAAAGGAAGGGTGACGGGAGGAGGCGTGGCAGCGGAGAGAGAGGCAAGATAGAGCGGCGAGATAGAGCAGGGTGGAGGCGACCCACACCCTGAGATGCTGTGCTGGCTGAGAGAAGATGAGATGTCGGTCCAGGAGCTGCTACAGAGGGTACAGTGTGTCATCACTCATGTCGGTAAGTTGTCACATTTCTCCACTATTCTTTTCCTCCTCATCTTCCTCCTCGTATTTCACAGATGGTTAGATCTGAGACGAGCTTTTGTTTCCGCTGGGGGGGAAATGAACGCGGGAGCCCGTTGAAGTGTACAATGCGCTTCAAGGTTGTATCTTGTTTTTCTGGTAATTCATGAATTGATTGAAAATGTGAAGAGAAACAGAGCAGATGAGAGCGAGG
This sequence comes from Anarhichas minor, assembly GCF_050575085.1. Lineage (NCBI taxonomy): Eukaryota > Metazoa > Chordata > Actinopteri > Perciformes > Anarhichadidae > Anarhichas > Anarhichas minor. The sequence goes on along the minus strand of NW_027466517.1, from coordinate 5,383,847 downwards.
CAGGGAATCTCCGTCCTCTCATCAGGACCACTGAGTGAAGGGGATGCAGAGGGATGCTCTGCACATGGGCAGAGGAGAAAGTATGTCAGCAGGATAAAACAGGAGAGCCGTTAAGTGTGATCAATGTTGATCTTTCTGTGGTTATAACATGTTCCACTGTGTTTAGTCTATCAGGGGATTCTCCATTATGCCTCATACATTCACTGTAAATTAGATTAGTATGTGTTAACATTTATGCTCGTGCATAACTAGAAATCCTGCTCAATAATTAATAGATTTACAATCTTACATTACACTTTTCTATCCTATATACTTGTCTCTTCTTTTTTCCTTCTCCTTCCATCTCTCCTTTGCTCTTTTTTCTTTTCCTCGTCTCTTCTCTCCATTGCTCATGTTTCATTTCCCTTCTCTCCATCCCCTCTGCATCTCCACCATTCCTCCCATCCGTCCCCTCTGTCTGCCACGCTGTCATCTCCCTTTCCTCCTCCGTCCTTTTTCCTCCTCCACTTCCTCGTCCTCTCCCTCTCTGCATCCGGGTCATTTTCTCCTGGCCGGTTGGGAAGTAGGTTAATGTGCCACGCTGGAGACTGTCGCACAGCATCCTCCATCACTGCACTTCCTGCATTGCACAGCCAGGGGAGCGAGGGGAAGGGGGATGGAGGAGGGCTCGTGCAGATCGTAACTATGGAAACTAAGCTAGCTTCTGTGGAGCAAGGGGCTCTGCATTGATTTGTTGGGAGCCTGGCTCACACGGGATGCTGCTGCGTAAAGGTGTTGGTTAAACTGGACATTTGCTTCTTGCTGTGGATGTGTGTATTTCTCACTTATATTACACTTTCACCAAACACCTTGACTCCTTCAGCAGAGGAAGATCATTTTGAATCAGCCCCAGTGCAGTTAAATGATCTCTTTTGTTTTGTTTATTGGCAGCCAGAGGATTTTCATAGGACAATTACAAATGCTTCAGCTCGTATTTCTAGAATTATACATCACAAGCCGGTCCTCCTTCAATCAATTGGTGGTACGATCGGCTCCTACTGTCCGCATGTGTAAGTGTCCTTGAGCTGCTCACTGGGCGCTTTGCAGCAGCTCGCAGCTCCTAAGTGTGTAGGATGAGTTGAACACCGTATGTGACTCTTGAAATGAAGTACTTACAGAAAAGAAAGAAACAAGAGAGCAAAAAGCAACAACAGCAAAACAAACAAAAACCCATCCAGGTTCAAATTCATTTCCATTAGATTCATCATCAAGACATATCTGTTCCCTGGGATCTTCTCCTTTACCTTGCTTTAACACTTTGATCAATTGGATCACTAAGTAATAAACAAGTAAATACATAAATAAAATGAACTCTTTGGAAACTATCATTTCAGATAAAGTTCTGTGGGTTTGAACAATGTTTGCAACGGGAGCTCTTTGTCCATAATTGTGATGGTACACTAGACCAGAATCCTTTTTGTGCCAACCATATGTAAAAGCTTCGCACAATGACTGTCAGAAGCGTCACATCAGAAAGTGCTTGAATGTGTCGATGAACAACATTTACAGTTTAGTTTGGAAGACTCGTTGAACAGAAAAGGCTGGATTTCAACAGTCAAAACTACGTCTGATGATCAGGAACCTGGATACTTAAGGAAAGTTGAGTGTCTCTCTACATATTTACCCGTTTCTATTTTTCTGTCCTTCCCATCAAGACAGTGTTGTTTATTCACCAGCAGGGAGCTCACTCGATCCTGTTTGAACCTCACAGCTGTTCCCAGGACAACGTAGCCTACAGGGATCCTGATCATGGGAATCTTCCTCCCCTTATTCACTTTAGAACCTTCTCTCTAATGTCTTTAGTCCCTTTGAAGACAGCCTGTCGTCTGATTGGCATGTTGTCCCATCATTAGTGGAACACAGAGCAGGAGGAGCTACAGGCTCAAACGATGGGACATCACTGATATAACTAGACCTGATAGCGCTCCTGGCAGTGTGTGAAATCACTGGAGATTGATCATGGGACGCTCTCTTTATAGTGTATGGCTGACACATCCTGCACTGTTAGAACCTGCAATTAGCTCAGTTCTTGACAGTCAGCCAATTTAAAAGGAAACTTGGCCGGCTAATTTGTTGAGAAACAAGTTGCAGCGTGCAGTTGTTGTTTTTCCATTTCTATTACAGATAATAAAAGAAAGATATAATGTGTTAATTAGTCAGCTTTTGAGGTGCTTCAAGGCACATTTTGTTTCCCCCACCTGCTCTAGCACTTATATGCTAGGCAGCCATATATTAATATAATGTAACATAATATAATATAATATCATTTTATGCTGTTTGCTGCAGCAGAATGCGAGATTAGCCGTGGACAACACAGTGGTGTAAACTCACTCTCTCGCTCTCTCACACACACACACACACACACACACGCACACGCACACACACACACGCACACACATTACACACGTCACATGATCCTCCTAGTGGGGATAATAAAGCACCAGAACACTTGTAAAATGAAATATAGTGTAAGAATACAAAATAAGCTAAATAGTAGCAACATCCAACTACACACAATGACATATCCTTTACTGTACATTAGTAGTGTACATTAGTAGTGTACTTTCTAGTGTACACTGTTAGAGGAGCTTCTATTGTTGCCTATTCTATCTTATTATTAATCATATGGTGTGTCTTGACCATCTCTAGACACGTGTACATCCAGTACTACGATTCTCCTGATGTTTAGCCACAGAAGTTCAGGTGATAGACAGGCTGATAAGTGATGCTCATTGAACCTACTGCTGTCTTGAAGAAGGACTCGGACTGAAAGCTTGCTTATTAAACCGATTTTTGCACAGATTTGAGCTTTCAGATACTTTCTTTCACTCAGCTTGGCAGTCTTTAGCTACAACACCTCAGCTGAATCTGAGACCAGGTGAGCTGTGTTTTTTAGGAAAGGGATGTGTGGGACTTGCTTGTTGTGTGCTCAAGTCAGTAGTGTTAGAATATGTATCGTAGTGGCTATTCCAGTGGCTTCATGACATATGCTGTTAAACACTAAATCAGCAGCCTCACATCATTCTTTCCACATATTTTCCAGCCATCATTATGTTTAGCGACTCTGTCAGACGAAGGGGTTCTTGAGATCGAAGCATCATTTTCACACATCTGCACTCACTGATGGATCAGATAATCAGGAATATCACAACTCTCTTTGTGCTGACATACATAATGATGAGATCAGCTGGGCTGGACCCAGTGTGCTTCTGTAGAAGAGCAGGAGAGTTGTTTGCTGCTCTGAATCCCGTCTATAACATTTAAGCATAATCTGAGGTGTTGTTGAAAACCACACGTTTTTGTGAATTTGTCACATGTGGAATATGTTTCATGCATGACACATGTGAAATCTTTGTATTCACATGTGATGTCTTACATTTATAGGCTATTATAAATTATTATTTTTGTTTTGTGAAATAACTAAAAATCACATGTGCCTACATCATGCTAATGTATCACATACCTGATACAGTGTAGGGCAATCTCACATGCAGTGGTTTTCCTGCGTGTGATAAACATGTGAAACACATGTATTTTCCTGTGTAATGGCAGACATCATATAGAAATACGATGTATTTAAACATGTCTTTAAACGGGATGGCTTTCTGCTGATTTATACTTTTTTAGAAATGAATTTCCAGGTTTCGCAGTAAAACCTCTATAGGAACTCATCTTCCCTGCTTTATGTGTACTACAGGAAATCTGTTATTGCTCTAGTGTTATTATGATCACATCAACTCCCCCTCCTCTTTACATCCACACCCGGACACAAAAGCCCCCTCTGTCGGCTATTGGTGGTCGATGACATCACAGCAGCAGGATGTGTCCCCTCATGCATAATTCATGAATGTACAGCGCTTTAAGGATGCCTGATGTAAAATGGCCCCTCTCGTCCCACTGCAGCATGCTGTCAGGATGATTAGTGCTGAGGCCTGCAGAGAAGAGCCTGCTGCTCAGACAGACAGTCGTATTCTTGTTATTTAAAGCTCCCTTGAACTGACCCCCCCCCCCCCCCTCACAGTGCTGCTCAGTCTGTGAGCTGCTCCTATACTGGTGGTTTATCAAAGGAGGGTGTGTTACAGGGGCCTCACCAGTGACCTTCTGACTGTCCAGGGCAAAAGGTCAGGCTGGAGGGAGAGATGATGCCGAATGTTGCGGTGTTTTGTTGCCCAGGGCAACTGAGAGGGTGGGTGGACAATATGTCTTTGAGTGTGAAGGGACATTCCTGTCCTTACTGAAAGTATAAACCGATATCATTTTTACCCATAATGCTGGATTCTTGGAGACCGCCTCGAGGTAGAATGACTCTGTCACATAGAAGACGCTGATTCTTCCTGTTCTGTCATTAACACTTTACTTGAGTGTTTGAACACTACAACTACAGCTCTGTGTGGTAGAATGATGATAAACTAGCCATGTAAGCTTGCTATATGAGCGTAGAAGGGTTATGTCAACAGGGTTCTAATTGTTTTTGATTTGTCATAATTCCCTTCTATAATGATAATGACATTGTGCTCACCAGATGAATTGCTGAAATCTGAGGGACATCACTAAAAGCAATGACACTATCAAACAATAATTCCATAAACTCTGAAAACATTTTAAAAACTTCATTTAAAAGTTTGTCCTTTAATTTGACATGGTGTTAAATTTAAGACAGCTAATTTCAAACGTGTTTGTTTACGAACCTAGTCGATTTTCTGGAAGGGCCACATGTCTTTCCTCTTTAATTGAACTCTTTTGAATTTGAAGACAAATCCATTATTATTCACCTAAACGTCGGGTGGAGCGGATATTAACAACAGCAGACAAGTTTTCTCTCTTTGTAGGTGACAGGAGCGAATGAGTCGTCCTCAACATTTCTTATGTTATGGTGTCAGAATGATGAGGACAGCTGGAGAACAATTACATACGAAATCGGATGTGGGCTCGACATGATGATTCTTTTTCTTTAGCAGCTGTCATGTTTTTCACAAATGATGTACAGATTTGAGAATTAAAATGAAATCAAATATATTGTCTCAAAAGGCTTGAAAAATAGTGCATATTGCTGGTGTAAACGTCTAGCTCCGCCCCTTTTTAAGGTGGTATTGAGGTCACGATTTCGGTTCATGCACAAAAAATGACAAAATAATGGAGTATCTTCTTCCTCTTGTTTCTTTAAATGAACTATGTTTTTAAATTAAGTTCTCTTCAAATTTGGGTTTAATTAATTAATAAATGGATGGATTACAATATGTAAAGTGGTTCGAAGGGATTATTTCCATGGTTTAAATTGTTTTAAGACTTTTGAACATTTACCAAATAGCATGAAAGTTGACCAAATTTATGCAATTTGGTCAATTGCTAGCGATTTTAAGTGATACATTCCAAAATCAGTAGAGTAAATGAATGTCATTTTAAGGAAAAATAGTGTCAGAAAGTAAGATGAGTTTGAGGAATTTGAAGAGCACCTGTTGTCTCCTTGTATTACAGTATAACTGGACAAAACCTGTTGAGAACTTCAGCAATTTCAGCAAATGACTGAAGTAGAATCTCGAAGGAACAACTTGATATTTTGAGACTTTTCTTTGTGCATTTCATCTAAATAGTTCAATACTTTGCTTAGTGATTAAGTCGAGGTACCTTGGGTTACATGGGAGAACATACAAAAAATGTATGTGAGAAAGAGAGAGGGGAATAAAGGAAGGGATGATAACCATGTCTGGCTAATGGCTACAACATGTTGTCTTCAAAGGCTTCTGGTGCTGCACACGTGTTTCACAGATGTTGGAAGCCGTTGTTGACGGAGCAGCAGTGTACTTGTCTGGGTGGCGGGTTTCGTACTGTCGGATCAGACGACATCTTGAGGAAACAGAGCATCGTGGTAATTACAGGTAAAATGAGTGAGCTGGTTTGAAAGAAAAAAAACGTTGGTGATATTGTAGATGACCGATGCATTGAGTCATAGAGTAAATCATATTTAGGGACTGACAGAAACCTCCATATGATGGTTTCTCCTTGGAGTTCTGTCTCCTAAAAATAATGTTCCCATCTAACAAAACTGCATTGTGAATTATGATTCCAGGGAGACCATGCAGGGTGGTGGATGGATCAAAACCCACAGTTTGTTTCCCGTATGAGACAAGTAATTCTGTTGTATTCTTGTTTTCTTTGTTGTGCTCATTTTAAGCCAAACCATGATGTTTTTTTTTTTTTTATAAACCTAAGTAGTTTTGATACATTTGTTTGTTTTGTTTTCTTGGTCTTGGTTGACACAGTGCATTATCATGGAGGAAATAACATAGGGAGGTTTTCTCACCATCGACAACGACTGTAACCTCAGGTGCTCTGCTCTGATAGCTGCCGGGGGGTTGGTGGTATTACCCCCCCCACCATGACGGCAGAGCTGTATTCTCTCTGCTTCCTCTTCCTGCCTCTGGTAAGGGGGTGGCGGTGGAGAAGGGTGGGTCACCATATCCTTCGGAAAGCGTTTGTCTTTGGTACTGTCAGCTGGACTGAGGCCGGCTGGACTGAAGCCAGCTGACCAGCGCTGCTTACAACAATGCAGCTGAACAACAGAACTGATCCACTGGGCCACCAGAGAACTGGGATTTCACAGTCTGGCCTAATTTTCTCACTGCACAGATTTTGTAAGCGGGTCAATCCTGAGCAGATCAAGTGGGCTGAGGTCAAGTGAGCCGACTTGGTGTTGACTGACTGCAGACCAGGCTGGCTAGAGGAAGCCGGGCCAAATAGAAACCGTTCTGGTTTCAATACACTGGTTGTGTGCAAAGGTGGACGTGTTCACGCAAACACAGGGCATGTGTGAGTCACCGTGCTGATGCTTGCAGATGTGGGCAGAAAAGTGTGCATCCTCAAGTCCACAATGCCATCCACAACGACACACATGAGCGCCAGCATGAAGCATCTTTTTGTTTTCACCACCTGTCAACCATTTCATTATTTTCTCTCTCAAGAAGCACATTGTAAGAAGCATCTCTTAGTAACACAATCACCATGTCTGTCCCTTGAAAGCACAGTAGTTTACCCCACAAATGATGGGATTATTCTTAATGGGAACTCGTGAAGTGTTAAATCCTTTGAAATTCACCACAAAGCATGAAACCAATTTCTTAATTCATACATTCTTTGTTTTTCAGAATATGAAAAAAATCACAGCATAACCATCGATTGTTTCCTTCAAATAAGCTGTTGATCCTCTTAGAGGAATTCAATAGTACAGCTCTTAGGGTAGAAATTCCTGCTTTACTTTATGTTTGCTGTAGGAAACGAGAACCAGACGTAATTCGCTGAAAACAATCCTCAACAAATGGACTATGTCCTCCTGTTTGAGTCACATTTGTTCAAATCAGTTTTAGGAAATTACCATGAAGAATTCTCAATTTGATATGATACCTCTATATGACCTACATCAGTAAAGAACATCATCATCAGAAGACTGTTTGTATAGTTATTGTTAATGCTCATCATTGGTGCAACTGAGTCAGATTCTGGCGAAAACAGTCAAAATCATGCAGGTTCTCAGTCTAGAAGTGCCTCCTGCAGCGTCAGATTGCTGGGCCCGCTGTCAGACCCTGCTGCAGTAAAATCAGAGGTTTTCTGAAGGGAATCTTGAGCCAAAACAAACAACCACTTTTATCCACAGCAATGCCAAAATCACCACAAAATGAAAGCTTTATAGCCGGTGTTTAGTAGGATTTGATGGGCCTTTAATTGTATACAGTGACCCTTAAAATAGATTACGTAATAAACAAATGTACCGTCATTGTGCATGAAAACACAGATAGTGGCCAAAAATGTAAAGATTCGAAGTCCTGGGTGTTAGACAACAACAGATGCTTTTCCCCATCCATTTCAGACACGCCGTGTTGTCGGTGTTGCTCTAGGCCAGCCCATAAGCATCAGAGATATCATAAAAGCAGCTTGTTCAAAATAATATCTGAACAGAGAGCAGAAAACAACAGCTGTTCCTCTCTGCTGTGGGACTGGTGGGAACAATGTGCTCATCGATGATTCAAGTGCTGAAGGTAACATGAAACGTCACAGACTGCTGGCAGACATGGGTCATTACTCGCTCATGTGTGGATCCTCACAGGACGCTGACTTTAAATGTTTGGTTCATCATTTCAAGTCTGTGGTGCTTTACTGTTTCCACCTGGAGGTCCCCAAGGCCTGCGCTGACATAGCTCCACATGTCGGCTGATATCAGCTGATCAGTAGATGACATGCAGATGGAAACGCTCCCAAGATTTACAAAGGATCTGATCATTCATCAGACACACAGAGCAACGATGGCGGATTACGGCCATTGTAGGTAAAATATGACGAGGGAGGGGGGGTGATGGTCAGAGAAAGAAACTTTGACATTCTCTGAAATTAGAGGTCAATTTGCAAGAAAAAACAAAAACACATTCTCACATGAATGAATTAAATAACGCAGCTTGGTCAGTGCTCCTAAACTTCAAACTATGACGCTCTATGTACCCCTCTAGTGTCAGTGACGGTGTGTCAAAATAAACCTCCATCTTCACAGGAAGTTAGGTTTAGGCAAAGAACATGGTTGAGTGTTTTATGACTTCATAAGAGAACATCTGAGTTTCTTTCTCAGAATATCCCTCTCCTCCCCAGGCGGCTCTAAAATTCACGTTTTGCAGGAACTTAATTACATATTTGTGTAAAAAATCTTCCAAAACTTTTCAGGAAATTGATGAAAACAGGAGAGTGCTGTCCTATATATAGTTTTCATATGTCTTTTTTGGCGCTTTGAGCACCTCAAACTGAGTGCCATCTTGTCCCAATATATTAGAGAGAAGGCAGACATCTCTTAGCAACTCACACCAAAACTATTCTAGACTGACAAATAGCACTACAGGTAAGAGGAAAGATATGCACTTTCACTTCTTGGGTGAAGTGTCCCTCTAACATCCAGGACTTCACATTATAGACTATCCCTGTAACAAGTTGGCCTCTATTTAGCACACAGGGTCTGGCCATATATGACCCGGTCTTGCTTCTCTTCACGTCTTTTTCCTTCCAACGTATATTATGTAGCTACAGTAAATGTATTGTGCGCTCAGCACTGCCAAATGCTTCTAGTGCATACAGCAGCACTCTGGCTGAAGCTGTTCAGTACACACTGTTTCCACTACATGACTAGTGCTGACAAAGTATAAAAGGACACATGGAGAAAAAAGGAAAGAGGGTCGTCTCCAAGAAACTGGAGAAGAAGTTAATAAAGGAATGAATAAAAATAACCGAGAAGTGGAGGAGACGAAGGGCACATGGACAAAAAAGGTGGAGTAACAGCATGTGGAGATTCTCTGCTAAGAGCATGTTATAAAATTAAAAAGCCATAAAGAATCTTTCTGGGGGTTGCACGGAAAGGTGGGAGTAAACAGGGAAGGATGCAGAGGGGGAGGGAAGTCCCTGCTGCCTGATGGGAACTATTGTTGAGGATATTTGTGTAAACGGTGGTAAGAAATGAGCCGCTCAGCGGATCACAAGGCTGCAGGAGAGGTTCAAACCCGCTCTGACCAAAACATTCACATTCCTCTCTCTCTCTCTCTCTCTCTCTCTCTCTCTCTCTCTCTCTCTCTCTCTCTAAAGAGGAAGGCTTGTCCTGCGGTGCTCAGAGAGGCCATGAGGACTGGACTGTAGTGTCCCCTGTGTGTGTGTGTGTGTGTGTGTTATGTTGCTGTGGCCCTCAGACTGGACGCTGGTGTAGCGGCGCGGCCCCTCCTGCCTGAGTGGATTGTTTCAGAGCAACGACGGCAGCATGGGATCAGTGATGTGTAAGTGATGGACATGTTGACTGTTTGTGAGTGTGTGTGGTTGACTCTGTAACTAGTGGAATTGTCACTGAAGGGTCAGCACCTAGAACAAGTCGGGACATGATGGAGTACTTGATTGCTTGGTACCACTCTCGAGTGTCCAGGTAGGACTGATTAATCTGGGGTAGTTGTTGATAGTCTTAGTCTACCGGTGGACTTTAGTGTGGGGGTCAGTTGTAGGGTTTCTGTTCCATCTCTCAGTAGTGATAACTCACTCGACATCAAAGTCAATCATTGCTTTGTTTTCATTGGTTTTCTCAGAGTTACACCGCAGTGGAAGAAATACTTTTACTTAAGCGAGCCTGCCACACATAATGACTCTGTTATGAGTAAAAGTCACAGGTTTAATACTTTACTTTCTTACACTTTTACTATAATAATTACTAATACTACATTTTATTATTGAATTATGATGCATGTGTACATTGCTTTACAAGGTTACATGGTTTGTTTATTGTCATTTTATAATACAGGGATGCAGAAGAAAATGCAAGCTGTAGTCTTATTATGCTGCTCTGGAGTTGCTGCAGAGTGGAGGATGATTCGTGTTGCAGCTTGTTTTTCACTATAGGCTGTACCCTGCTGGGTTAGCTTGTGAATTTCCCCCAAGGGATCAATTCAGCCATATCCATAATCATACATTATTTTTGATTACATTTTAAGTAACTAATAACTCAAATGATCAAATAGATGTAGTGGCATAAATAGTGCAATAATTCCCTCTGAGATGTAGTTGAGTTGAAGTATAAAGAAGCATAAAATGCTACCTAAAATTTGTACTTACGTACAGTACATGAGTAAATGTACTTAGTTACTTTTCACCACTGGAGTTGCACTATTTAGTTTGGCATTATAAGTATTATAACAAATTAAGCATTATAGTTGCAGAAAAAGGAAAATACGATGCCAGAGACTTGATAGACTTGATTACCTAAAGAAAATATCCCAAACTATTTAAATATGAAATATCATGTCATGCATTTTAGGCTGCACTGACTGAGTGTCTATATATACTGTATATTAGGTGCTTAATAATTTCACTATGCCTTGCACTGTGTATGATTGTGTATGTGATTTGATTTGATGACCAGAAATAGCACAGGGTATGGGGCACTGACAAATGGAAGTAGTAGTTGAATGAATGAAGAAGATTTTGGTGACAGGTGACTGGTTATTGTAATCACATGAGATGCTGACACACATCTAGCCACCTGTAAAATAGGAGTTTTGAAATGAGACGAAATGTCAGTGCCTCAAGTCTCCGTCGGCTGCATTACTGTAATCCCGTTGCTCTGGGGCTAAAAATAACACCTGGGCACTGGGATGGAGTCATCAGTGTGTAGTGGCTCTCTCACAGCAGGTAGTGGTTGTTTGTGGGAGTCACTCAGGCAGGCATATGTCCTGTAAGAGGCTTTACTTTCTAACACAGAGATTATGACGCAGAGACAGACAGGGAGAGGAGCAGGGAGGCTGGAGGCACCTTGCTGGCTCTGTGGAGGGACACATGCAGGGACAGCTGCTGTAGCATTGCTACACTGTGTCTGTGTGTGTGTGTGTGTGTGTGTGTAACAGAGAGCAGAGGCATTGAGGAAACATGGATTATTCCGCTGTCTCTGCTGCAGGGCCAGTGACAGCGGATGGGTAGATGTATAGCAGATAGGAACACACACCCAAGTGAGGTCAGGCCGAGTAATGACTGGAGATGGACGCTCCAGGCAGGCTGCGATGCCAGACCCCCCTGTCTCTCTGTCCACGCTGTGGTAAATATGGACCGGCCTTTTCCACCGTACGGATCTCCGCCGCGGAGATGGAGTCTTTCCACCACTTCCTGGGGGTGTGTCAGGACACTGAGTCAAGTACGTCTACCCATCCCTCCATTCTTCACTCCATGCTGTCCTCAGCATGTCCATTTGTGTCTTTTAGTGTCTTCGGCCTGGTTTTGTTTGAGCGGTGCAGGTGCGTCACTAATGTCTTTGCACAGCTGTGTAATCATTGACAGCAGCTAGAAACTATGAACCCACCTGGTTTGAATAAGAGCAGTGTCACTGTTGAGTTATCAATCAAAGGAAAGCGCTGACATGGTTGATAGGTTGCCATAGTTACATCCTTTCTCCGAGCAGCTGTCTTACTTTAGGGCCCCTGCGTCTGATTATATAATGAGCTGACATGGTTCAAACATTTATGATGCAAATGACTTAAATGATCGTAAACTAACACCCAGGTAACTTCTGTTTTGCCTCGTCTCATTACAGAACAGGAGACGACCTTAACACATATATACTGTATATTATAAATAGGACACAGAGAATTGACTGGGACTTGAAGTCTTACGATTTGACCTGTTCAGTAAATGCTGTAAAGATTTAAATACATTAGATTGTAACAGACAGACCTGTGATCGCCACCTTGAGTATTTGTTATTGAGGCCTATGCATTGAAGGAACCCGGTCTCATGTTACTGTGACACTACAGCATACTAGCAGCTCTGTTCAGAATGTACGTGGTGCTCTGACATAACAGCTAATGTCAGCATGCAAACATGCTCACAATGGCAATGTGATGATGTTTAGTCTCCCATGTTCACCAACTTGGTTCAGCGTGTTATCATGCTAACTTTGCGGGAAAGTACAGCTGATGCAGATGGGAATTGATTGATTGGTCATAAACCAAAGTATTGCTAAATGAACATACTGACCTGATGAAATCTGTGATCGTAGACCTTTTGTTGAAGCTGGCATTTGATTTGAGTTGTCATGGACACCATCCAGGTGGCTGTAGAGCATCTTTGATGTCACTATTGGATTACTCTGTTGAAATTAGAAATAAAAAAAACTGGAATTAGCTCCTCGCCATTCTATGCCTCCACCTACCAGTCATGTTGCAGTTGACATCAATGTCTGTCCAAAATTTCATCACTTCATCATTTTATCCTATTTGACATTTGGGTGAAATGTCATAAATACCGTATAAATTGTCGAGTCATTTTGTGAGGTCACAGTGACCTTTGACCACCAAATTCTCATCAGGTCAATCTTGAGTCCAGGTGGACCTCCAGGTGTTCCTGAGATATCCCGTTCATGAGACAGAAGTATGGACGTACGTCCAGCTGCATGGCACCAAATAACATTTCAGTAGACTTGACACAGTGATCAGACATTTCACTGTCTTGGCTCAGTCATGATAAAGGAACCTGTCATTTTGCTGCCAGTGAAGGTTGATGAATGTATTTGCTTTTGACATAACCTAAATGTTTTTCTCATTTTGCTTTTACCTGAGTAAAATGTATTTAAAGTAACAGTACTTTTATTTGACTATATCACTCTTATAGTACCCACGTCTGGATTATTACACCAACCGCTAGTCTTGTTCTCCTGGGGGTTCCTAGCTTTGTGGGGTACAGCAAGGTGTTGCTCCTTCATTATAGCAGATGCCAGGTGGGTAAGAAGGAGACCTGTGGAGTTCCTGACCCACAGTTTTTCAGAATCAGACAGAAAGGAAAAGAGGCAGTCTTCTAGGCTTTTTAATACGTCATTGTTCTTCAGGCCTTAGTCAGCAGCAGCTGCAGGCCAAATGATATTCAAGACGTTAGATGAATGTTTTCCAGACATAGCGTGTTTAAAGGAGGTTAAAGGTTTAAAGGTTATAAATTAGTTTTTGTAAAGGCCCAGTTCCCAGTACTGTAGGTCTTCCCTTCCACCCACAGTTTGTTTTTGTATAGTAAAAAAGGTAGTCGCAGGCAATCTCTTCATTTCAAACTCATCAGGAGGGCAAAACTCCAGAGCAGCTGGAGGCAGCAGTTTTTAAGATGAAGCTGACTTCCAGGCAGTTTTGAAAGCGATGCTACATTCCTCAGAGGGAGAATAATGACAGACTTCAGGGGGAACGCTCAAAATACCTTCACAGTGGGCAGAGAGAGGACGTCAACAGAAACAATATGACATGTTTAAGATCACCCTGGTCGACAGTACATGGAACTAAATTCTTTCATGTTGGACAGACAGACTAAACCTCCCTGCTCTCCTGTAACATTCAAAGACTTCTGCTCAGGATAGGCTGGACACAACGTTTGTTAGCTGATCATTTTCTAATGAAAGATGATGTCGAGCATCAGATCAAAGCCCTGTCATACAAACACATGTTCCCACAAATATGACACGCAGTCATCAAAACAAATTAAAGTAATTACGCCACAACCAGCCATGATTTAGTCAGATTTGACTTATTCAGGAAGGTCCAGTGAGATCAAGAATGCATAAGATAGCTCGAAACAAAGTTGCAATTCTCAGAAATACAAGTATTGTGTGTATAAACGAAGCCTAATACATTGTAGTACATCTTTTAAAGTGTATAATACTGTGATGCCTTGTTAGGGAGACATTTTCACATCCTGTCAGAAAGTTGCTGGCTGTCAGATAGTTTAAAACTACATTTTTATGATAGTGTCACATAACTGTTGTTTGGAATTTATAAAAATCCACAAGAAACCCATTAGTGCCACTTTCATACAAGAAACATGCATATGAAGCATGTCTACTGAATGCATGTTCATGTGAGCAGTTGATATGTTCCACAGCAGACTCTCACTGTGCTGCTTTGAGAGGGATACACACAGTAATCTGCTGCAGGTATCTGGTGCCCAGTTATTCTGTAGTTGTTTCCCCTTTAGACATAACTCTATAACCGTAACGTATGTACCGTAACACTGCAATGTATCCTCATACAACGGCTCCTATGATATCTTATCAGAAAGGTGTTTTGTTATTGTTCACGCATTTTCCCTTTAGTAGGCAACAAAACAACTTTGACCATGGTTCAGGCTAAGACATCCAGGGAAGTAACGTTACTCAAGTACGTGACAAATAAGACACGGGACACAAACATGGGTCTCCAGTGTTTATAGACCAACCTTCCCCTAACCACCTCCCAACATGGAATTTGTCAATCTTTATACTACGTCAGCTGTCCTGGATTACATACCAAGTGATTACGCAGGTTAGATACAAATTATTGGATGTTTTTGTTGTCTGCGTTCTCATCACTAGTGTGCTGATTAATGAGGAATCCCTAGAACCCTGCTGTGTCTGTTCTATTTCAGTCTCTCAGACCATCAGACCAAACATGCTTACATTTATGGTGACAACAACAAAGGCAACACACATGTACACACCAGCGCACACATTCTCACACCACAGACGGGTAATGACATCCATGTGCGTTTGTAGTGAGACAACCCGTGTGTGTGTGTGTGTGTGTGTGTGTGTGTGTGAGAGTGAGCCCTGTTATCAGCGGACCCTGTCACAAGACATCCTCTGATTGTCTTCATGCGCTGACGCCTTGTTCCTGAGGACCAATAGGAAATCCCCCCATCCCCTCGACCTTGAGGAGCAACCACCCAAAAATAACACCGGCTCTTCACAATGTATGAATGTGTGTGTGTGTGTGTGTGTGTGTGAAGAGCGTCTATTTTCTGCTTTTGCAATTTCCTCATAGAAATCATCACATATTTGAGAAACTGCTTGTGTTCAAGACAGCAGAGAGAATATAAAAAGAGATGAGTTACATTTACATCTTCAATGTCTTTTAATGGTGCCGTTGGAATTGACCCAGAGGCAGAATTCTATCACATGAATAAAAGCTTTATCAGCCTTTAACCTCAGTGAGACCCAGAGAAGGTGACACTGCCATACGAACTGTAGAGTTTGTAGAATAGAACATGTTTTTCCTTAAGGAAACCCTTTAAGGGATTCTGAGCAACAACCTTAAGTAAGTCCCTTAGCTAAGGGGGAATTAAGCCTTAAGTGTCATACTTGTTGTCTTGTATGAAAGTAGGACACACTGTGATATAAATACAAACTCTACACTTCATTTACAGAAAAAAAAGAAATGTGCAATGTATTTGTGTGCATGCATGTAAACATCATGAGATGTTCAGGTCCTGCAGGCTCAGGGGTCACATGTTGACTGTAGCAGCAGCAGACTGCAGGTCTGCTGAGAGGAAAGAGAGGGGCCTTCTATAACCCTCAGCCTGTATAAAACCATTCTCAGAGAGAGAAGGGCTCTTTGTCAACACAGCTTCTTAATGCGAGCACATTTTGAAGTTCTTTCTTTCACACACACACACACACACACACACACACACACACACACACACACACTCTCAATGTGTGAGGAGAATGCAGGAGGTGAAAAGGTTAGTATAAAGGAAAGTAATGTATGAGTCCAGATAGAAGCAGCAGTGCAGCTGCACAGATGTCCAAACGTTTGTTAACAATGAGCAGAGAAAGATCTTCAGCCCTGTGGTTTACTCCTGGTCATCACATAGAGACTCGATCTGTTATGTAAGCTCTAACACACACTCTATTGTGAGTGTGTGGGAAGCTTGCTGCTAAGTGGTAGGTAGACTGAGCTAAGACACCACAGTCAGTACCCGACTGGCACACACACATACAGTATATATACAACACACACACACTCACACAAAGTAATATCCTGTTCATGTCCTGCACACCTAAGATGTGTTATTGAGATGGTGCATGTAAACACTGGACCTAGCTTAAACCGTGTCTACAGCATCTCCCACTCATTACCAGCTGAGACAGCGACGCTGGTGTTGTTTTCACCTTGTGAGTCTGTGTGTGAGTCATCATGGTAAAATGTGGAAGACATCCTGGAGACACCTACTGTAGAGGAAGAACCACAGAAGAAGTTTGGAGTACTTTGCCATGTGTCTCTCTGTCTGCCTGTGGAAAGATTTTTTTCACAGCATTAGCGTCAAAACTTAACAAAATGTTACACCATTTTACAAATTTCTTTTTTTTTTTTACAAATGTTTACACGTTTTTACACATTTTTACATGTTTTTACAAAATTTTACAAAATTTCAAAACGCCCCTGGCCCGATTAAAGTGCTACGCAGCTGGTGTAATACCATCGCAACATGGTCTCTAGTACTTGTTTGGGGGTAACAACTTTATAGAAAAGCCAATTCCCCAAAATGTTATGCAGCCAATAGCCCCTTCTCCAATTCCTACCTCTGTACATTTGGCGCCCTTGCTCGGACCACACCGTCTTCAAACATGGCCTTCATTTCAACTACACACACCTGTAAAGTTCTGTGACTGCATATTGCACAGTTGTGAAGCTACTTCGGTGACAAAATCTGTTCTCAGATTCACAAAGTGGAAACAATACCAGCCACTTGCTGTGTCAGCTGGTAATCAGTGTTTCGCACGACATCACCTGACTTCTTCCTTTGGTCTCGTTCATAATTAATAAGGTCAATAGAGAGCTTTGTTCATGTAAACATCGTGGTTTTTGGGGCACTTGCTGAAACAATTGATTCTGTAATCTTTCCACACACAGGGCCCTTCTTTCTCTTTTGAAGTGTTCCTCAATCACTTTAAAGGATGATGGGAAATACTATGGAATGAAATGCTGATGTTTACATTTCATTAAGGGAGGGATTGATGAAGTAGTCAACTTACTTTCTGGGAGCTCCGGCTGCACCTGTTGCATATAATCCTGTACATTTCTGGCTAAACCAATGCATGAATGCTAGGCTATTGTAATTTAGTTAGTGTTTTAGTGGCCTAAACATGTGTACCTTGGTCTCCGATGTCAAAGTCCTACTCTCTGTTCATCCCAACGTCCACTCTAATCGCCTACCTACGATTTAATTGGAAAAAGAAAATGTTGCCAGTAAACAGTTCAGACAGAAGTTACTTTTCCTTCTAAATGAATTTGCAAAAGCAAAGCAGCAGAACATGAACGGAATACAGGGATGAGGACAAACACAAACTAATGACCTGTGGGGAAAAGTATAATGCTTTTTCATTTAAGGATCTGATGTCCCGAGTGTGTGATGGAAGAATGTGATCTTGTTGTTTGGCCACAAGTCGAGCTTTGTCCCTTGCTGTGTACAATGGGAGAGAATAATGAACACACATGCCTGGGAATACAGTAGTGTTTATGCTCTTATAGGAAGTCGTTCCCAAAACAAATCTGACAGCTCCGTAGCCATTGTACTCAAAACAATGTGTGTGTTTGTGTGCATGTGCAGTTTTCTGTGTGCCTGCTGTATGTGTGTGTGTCAGTATCTACTAGTCCATGTGTTTCCATGTTTGTGTCCTGCAGGTCTTTATGTGTTCTGGCATGGTTTTGTGTGTGTGTGTGTGTGTGTGTGTGTGTGTGTGTGTGTGTGTGTGTGCGCACGTGTGTGTGTGTTTACGTATTCTTCTAGCACTTTGTAATGATCATTCAAATGCAATGAGAACAGAACAATGGAAAGTGTTTCCTTCAGTAATTTTGTAAACAATATGATACACACCTTATTATCTCCGCCAGGAGATTATGTATTTGGTCGTGTGTGCATCTCCATGTCTGTCCACGGCTAATCTGGTTTACTGCTGGACTGATCAGCCTGATATGTGCTCATTTATGACTGTATGCTCATGGACCTCTCATGACCAACTAGTTCTAAACTAATGCTGCAGTGAGGCTGGGTGAAATGGACAAAATCCAATCTCCCTATATTTTTTACCAAATACCTTGACATCGATATTGACAGGATATTGTAGGGCTTACTGATGAATAATAAACAAACTGATAAATAATCCTCTGTAATGTGGATATGATGACTAAGTTGGTAAAGACAAGTACCAGAACAGCTAGTTCAGAATTACTTCACTGTAATGCAGCCTTTAAAACCAGGAAAAGAGTTTCATATCACAATATCAATATAGTATTGATATATTGCCCAGCGCTAGTTGCAGCTATATCAATCTTTTTTTCTGAATATAGTGAGGATGGATAAAAATTGTTCTATAGACAAACGTTCAAATTGCTAACATGATATGGCATGCAATAATAACTGTAACCTATTTTACAACAGTTAGAGTACTACTGTATTGTATAAATACGCTGGTTTTAAATGAACACATCCCTCTGGCCTGTCAAACCCAGTGTAACGGTGACGTAATAATCCTGTAACGTTACTGACGATGAACCTGTAACCCACCTGGAGCCGACCAGAATAATCAACGTGCTCTTTCTCTCAGTGTGTCGTTAGCCAGCAGATGGTGGCAGCGGAACGCGAATGATTCAGCCACCCGATCATTTTCATATTCATGGCAAAGCAACCGCTCTATGCAAACAAGTGTGGCAAGAATAATCATTAATCTAGTTAGGTGTGGTCACCATAGTGATGTTGCTGCAGCGTACAGTCCTCTGTTGCGTGCAGAAGGTTATATATATATATATATATATATATATATATATATATATATATATATATATTTATAAATCATCGTCCCAGATCTTGAGTCCAGTCGAGTCTCAAGTCCTTTGAGGAAAAGTCTCAAGTCAAGTCTCCAATCTCTGAGCTCCATTGTTACACATTTTCTGTTGAGCAAGTTTTGTTTTGTGTAAATAGTCAAAACAATATTGGCACGTAGTAGTGACCTCTATAGGCCATAGAGTATTATTAGACTACAACTACCACGGCGCTCCAGCCAATTAATAGAGTCAGGTGTAGCGTATTTGAGGCTGAAGACGCCGACGAGAGAAAGTTCTCAACCGTTTCACATAAACGTCTACGTGATTTAAGTTTGCCTATCAATGTGCTTGACTTAGCCTCTTTGGTTTGATTTGGTTGTGTAAAGGCCTCTTTTCTGTCAAACAAGTCACCACAACCGTGAGTAAAGCAAGCCAAATAACTTAGGAAATGTCTCTATCTACAAGGCAAGCAGGAGGAGTCTCCACCCTCACTGGCAGATGCTGGTTTAGAGCCATTTGGACTTTGATGTTAGCTTAGATACTCCAAAAAATGCACTTCAGTCCATCATCTGGGCCATAAAGGTCACTTCCACATGCTGTTCATATTTGGCAGTCCAACATGGACCTCATAAAACCCTACAGAAACAACAGCACATAGATACTCATGACTGGATCAACGCATACAGGTATGAGCTCACACACACACACACACACACACACACACGCACACACACACACGCACACACACACACACACACGCACACACACACGCACACACACACACACACACACACACACGCACACACACACACACACACACACAAACAAGCTCTCTCTCTCCATCTCTTTCTTTTTCACACACACCACAGAGTCTGTCTGCCCTCCCTCTCTGACTTCTGATTTGCTGCTCACGGCGATGCTGTTTCTCTACAGCTGGAGCTGGAAAAAGTGACCACAGTAACACACACACGCAGTTCAGGGCTCTGCTCCGGCTGTGTGTGTGTGAGTGAAACCTGAGAAAAGAGAGAGAAAGCCTGAGATTTGTTGGTCTGGACGTCCGGGACGGTCTTGGTTGATGAAGAGGATGGTGATGGTGATGAGGGTGACGAAGCAGCTGCAGGGTTGCTGCTGGATGTTGTATTGTCCTCGCTGGTTTCGGATACCATGAGACTACCATCACTTCATGGGATTACTGCATTTACATTTACGCCTGTGTGTGTGTGTGTGTGTGTGTGTGTGTCGGAGCCAGGAGGGCGTTGAGATGAAGAGTGTCAAGCATGTTATGGGTAATGTTCACACACACACACACACACACACACACACACACACACACACACACACACACACACACACACACTGTAAAAGCTGCATTTACATGTAGTGTCTCACTTTGTTTGGTCTGACTTCACACTTAATCATTTAGTGTCTCTTCCTGTCTCACTCAGTGATCTGTAGTGTACATTTACATGTACTGTGGAATATATATATATATATATATATATATATATATATATATATATATATAAATATATTCACACTCAGTCGTGCTCTCAGGGGCTGTGATTGGACACCACATACATGCATCTCTCTGTCATCTTTTCCATTAGGTGATTTAGTTTATGAAGAAAGTACTTTCACTTTTAAATGGCCGATGATGGGACCTTAGTTTGACATGAGGCAGAATCTGAGTAATCTCACTCACAAGACTACACACCTCCACATGGACCATATGGACTATAAGTACACTGCTTTAAGCAGGCAAATACTTTGTCAACATCACTCATCTGATGGTCCGGTGCTTGTAGATGCACATGTATCCTCAGTCTGTGCCTCACACTCATCCATTCACAACTATAGAGCCAAAACAATGGAGACAAATGTAAAGCATGCCATCAGCTCAGGCTACCCCTTCATCAAGACACACACTTCCTTCCAAACTACCGCAAAGCTTACAACAAGTGTGTGTGTGTGTGTGTGGGGGACGGGCAAACTAACCCCACAGCAATCATTCATGAATCCCATCGTGGGTTTAGGGCCCTGTCTTCTGCACCTTTTTATTTTTGCATGAGATGGATTTAGGAGAAAGCTAGTTGTGTACTAGCAGCTTAGTGTCGTGGCAGGTCGTAAAATACTCACAAAATGCATCTTTTGGTTTTGTGTATGGACACGAATTGTCAGACGTTTTTTGTGTCGCTCAAGAGGAAAATAATGCTGATGGAAAGTCAATTAGGAACCCGTTTTTGTGGCAGACACACAAATTAAACACATCCATGCAACTATGCAACGGTCAGACCAAGTGAGTCTCAAATATGGTCAAAGACCACTTATGGTGGGCAGCTGGGGAGGTGGACTGGTCCAACACAAGCCTTTTAACCACGATAGTGTTCGACACTGCTGTGTACTGCTGTGGTTTTTCTGCCCAAACCTAAAGTGTGTTTTGTTTCCCTGAGCAACGTACTTATTTTAAGCCCCACCATGGTTATTAACCTAACTAAGTGGTTGTTTTATCTTCACCTAACTGTACGTAACTGCTGTCACTTTGTGTCCGCCCGCACCTCCTCTCTGTCATCAACTCCTCCCTGTCTACTGGCTCCGTCCCTCCTGCCCTCAAACTCGCCTCAGTCACACCCATCCTCAAAAAACCTGGCCTTGACCCCGACATTCACAACAATTACAGACCCATCTCCAATCTCCCTTTTCTGTCTAAAATACTGGAACGCATTGTTGCCCATCAACTGAAAACTCACCTGGACTCAAACCAACTGTATGAACCATTTCAATCCGGATTCAGATCTCATCACAGCACAGAAACTGCCCTCATCAAAGTCACCAACGATCTCCTCCTTTCCTCTGATGAACACTCCCTCAACATCCTGATACTGCTCGACCTCAGCGCAGCCTTCGACACCATCAACCACTCCATCCTCCTTTCACGTTTCGAGTCCTCCCTCCACATCACTGGCACAGCCCTCTCCTGGTTTAAATCATACCTCTCCGACCGTGAACAGTTCATCAGCATCAACAAATTCAAGTCTGACACAGCCCCAGTCTCTCAAGGTGTCCCCAAGGTTCAGTACTCGGTCCCCTCCTCTTCATCCTCTACCTGCTCCCCCTTGGTGACATCATACGCCACCATGGTCTCCAGTACCACTGCTATGCTGACGACACCCAGCTCTACATCTCCACCAAATCCATCACCCCCACCATCCACTCCACCATCACCAACTGCCTCACAGATATAAAAACCTGGATGCAAGCCAACTTCCTCAAACTCAATACCGACAAATCTGAAGTCCTCATTATCGGCCCCAAATCATTAAACAATTCCCACCACAACTTCTCCCTCTGCATTGATGGCATCACTGTTCCTGCCTCCACACATGTCCGTAACCTCGGGATCATTTTCGATCGAACTCTCTCATATGAACGCCACGTCAATCACATCACAAAAACCGCCTTCTTTCATCTCAAAAACATCGCCCGTCTCCGTCCCTCCCTCTCCTCCGCAGCCGCTGAAACACTCATCCACGCCTTCATCACCTCTCGACTGGACTACTGCAACAGCATCCTGTACGGCTCACCCACCAAAATCATCAATAAACTACAATACATCCAGAACTCAGCTGCCCGTCTGCTCTCCCACTCCCGCACCAGAGACCACATCACCCCAGTCCTTCAAAACCTCCACTGGCTCCCCATACAGCAAAGAATCCAGTTCAAGCTCCTCCTCATCACCTTCAAAGCCCTCCACAACCTTGCCCCTTCATACCTTTCGGACCTCCTGTACCATCACACTCCCAACCGCAACCTCAGATCTGCCGACGCCAACCTCCTTACCCCCCCTACTCTGTCCAAGCATCGGACCTGGGGGGACAGGGCCTTCTCCGTTGCTGCCCCCTCCCTCTGGAACTCCCTGCCCCAACACCTCAGACATTCTTCGTCACTCGCCACTTTCAAAACTGCACTTAAAACTCACCTATTCAAATCTGCTTTTAACCTCTAAAGTCAGTCATGTATGTTTTCTTTCTTTCTTTTCCTGTTTATTTAATTAAATTAATTTTTTTCTTACTGTTATGTCGTATATTTAGTTCTTATTATAAATGCTTCTGTTGTTTCTGTTTTTAACATGTAAAGTGTCTTTGAGTGCCTTTTAAAGCGCTATATAAATAAAATGAATTATTATTATTATTATTATTATATTGTCCTACCTCAAAATAAATCAGTCTTAATATTTACGCTACCGACATGCTTACGGTAATTAGACTGGTCTAACCTGAAGATCTAAGACTAGTCTTAAACTAAGTTCATGCAGCTGGCCTCACAACTGTACAGAGAATCAGCTGTGTGTGTTGGGGCTTTATAAGATACAGCTGCAGTAGAACTGCTTTCAGTGGTTCTGCTTTTACATGTTGACATTCTCTATGTGCTGTGTTGTGACTGACAGACATGGATGTATTAACAGAGCATAGACCACCATTATGTCTGTAAAACTACGTTCAAGGCACCTTGAACTGCAAACAAGGTCAATTATTACCATTATTGCTATTATTATAATCCATAAGGTCTTATATTTGTAAAACTTTCCCAAAGCTATAGAAAAGGTGCTTTAAGCTGCATGACGCCTTCCCAGTGGCTTACACAATCTCATTCAAGTGACTGTCCGCCATCTTTGAGTCCAGTACCCAGTTCTTGTAATCATACAGCAGTTATATGCTTCTTATGTATATATTTAGCTTTCATCCATCCATCCATTTTCCACCGCTTATCCGGGGTCGGGTCGCGGTGGCAGCAGGCCAAGCAGGCTGACCCAGACCTCCCTCTCACCGGCAACATGTTCCAGCTCATTCTGGGGGAGCCCAAGGCGTTCCCAGGCCAGCTGGGAGATGTAATCCCTCCAGCGTGTTCTGGGTCTTCCCCGGGGTCTCTTCCCAGTTGGACGTGCCTGGAAAACCTCCAGTGGGAGGCGTCCAGGAGGCATCCTAATTAGATGCCCGAACCACCTCAGCTGACTCCTTTCGACGCGAAGGAGTAGCGGCTCGACTCCAAGTTCCCTCCTGATGACCGAGCTCCTTACCCTATCTCTAAGGCTGAGCCCGGCCACCCTACGGAGGAAACTCATTTCGGCCGCTTGTAGCCGCGACCTTGTCCTTTCGGTCACGACCCAGAGTTCGTTACCATAGGTGAGGGTAGGAACGTAGACCGAGTGGTAAATTGAGAGCTTTGCCTTCCTGCCCAGCTCCCTCTTCACCAAGACGGTCCGGTGCAGCGCCTGCTTTACTGCTGCAGCCGCACCGATCCGTCTGTCGATCTCCCGCTCCATCTTACCCTCACTCATGAACAAGACCCCGAGATACTTGAACTCCTTCGCTTGAGGTAGGCACTCCGTCCCCACCTGGAGGGAGCAATCCACCAGTTTCCGGCAGAGCACCATGGCCTCAGATTTGGAGGTGCTAACTCTCATCCCCGCCGCTTCGCACTCGGCTGCAATGCGGATGCGGACACAGCTCCTACTGCAGTCGTACAGAGACCGGATTGCCCGTTGTAATGGGTCCGGCACCCCATACTCCCGCAGCACCCCCCACAAGAACCCCGAGGGACCCGGTCGAAAGCCTTCTCCAAGTCCACAAAGCACATGTAGACTGGTTGGGCAAACTCCCAGAACCCCTCCAATAGTCTTGCGAGGGTAAAGAGCTGGTCCACTGTTCCACGGCCGGGACAGAATCCACATTGCTCCTCTTGAATCTGAGGTTCGACAACGGAGCCTCCTTTCCAGCACCCTGGCATAAGCCTTCCCTGGGAGGCTGAGTAGTGAGATACCCCGGTAATTCGAGCACACTCTCCGGTCCCCCTTTTTAAAAATGGGAACCACCACCCCGGTCTGCTAGTCCATGTGCACTGATCCCGACCCCCATGCGACATTGAAGAGGCGTGTCAGCCAGGACAGCCCAACTATGTCCAGTGCTTTCAGCATCTCAGGGCGGATCTCATCCACCCCAGGCGCCTTGCCACCAAGGAGCTTTTTGACTACCTCAGCGGCCTCTGCCAGGGATATGGATTTAGCTTTTCATGAGACTATAATTGTGGTTGGACTGAACAGGAGTAACTTCCTGCCATACAAACAAAGACACAGTTACAGTTAACTAGCTTGCAGCTAATTGCAGTGAATCTACAGAAACCTTGTCACGGTACTTCCTCATTGCTAACCTCTAAACTTAATCTCCCAAATCCAGTATCCCACTGGTGCCAGTGTTCACTGCCTCTGTAACGCAAGCTGACATCTCCTGAGTGTGTCTGTCAAGCCTTGTAGTGGTCATACACCATGTCTGTCCACACCCCTCCTGTCTACTTTGATCCAACAATACAAGAACTCCTCCCTGCACGGCCCTGCTGCTCCATACGTCACCCCCCCCCCCCCCCCATGCACACTTACTTAGTGTCACATCACGCTCTATGACATGTATTAGAACCTTTAAATCTTTAGCTCTCTGTTTGTCATGTGGTTCAATATGAGATGCTCAACAGGCAGAGTGTGTTTTGATGTGTGTGATCTTCAGTGACTGAATCAGCAAAACTCAACCAAACACTTCTCAGTATCTGATATCCTTGGTGAGGTCAGCAGACTAAGAACAGAGGTACATTGATATTGCCTCCATTAAAAGCCAGGCTCACTACCTCATTGTGCTCTCCCTCAGTCCGTCCCCACCAGCACACAAGCTAAGCATGTTTGAGTCAGTGTTAATGTCTGTCTCTATTCTCAGTGAAAGAGAACGTTTTGTTCTCTGTACGCTGCCTTTAGAGTTTCAGGCTGCAGAGGAACCGAAATGATCATAAAACCAGAGCAGGGTAGGTCTAAAGAATGCCTTGGGTACACGCACGCACACACGCTCACACACACACACACACACATGCTCACACACACACACACACACACGCTCACACACACACACACACACACGCTCACACACACACGCTCACACACATACACACGCACACGCTTACACACACGCACACACACACACACACACACACCCCCACACACGCACGCTCACACACACACACACACGCTCACACACACACACACACACACGCTCACACACATACACACGCACGCGCACACACACACACACACTCACACGCACGCACACACTCACACACACACGCACGCTCACACACACACACACACGCTCACACACACACACACACACACGCTCACACACATACACACGCACGCACACACACACACACGCACGCACACACACACACACACACGCTCACACACACACACACACGCTCACACACACACACACACACACGCTCACACACACACGCACACACACACACACGCTCACACACACACACACACGCTCACACACACACACACGCTCTCGCACACACACACACACACACACACACACACGCTCACACACACACACACACGCTCACACACATACACACGCACGCGCACACACACACACACTCACACACACACGCACGCACACACTCACACACACACGCACGCTCACACACACACACACACGCTCACACACACACACACACACACGCTCACACACATACACACGCACGCGCACACACACACACACTCACACACACACGCACGCACACACACACACACACACGCTCACACACACACACACACGCTCACACACACACACACACACACGCACACAGACAGGATAGGACTAAAGAATATTTTCTAAATTTTGAAAATTTAATAAAACAAGCTATATGATGAAAAAGAGAACAGAACAATAATGTATGTACAGTGTGCACAAAACACCATGTGTGTAACTGATTTTCCTGTTTGATTTGATGTTTACCTGTCACCCAGCATACCTTGAGCATTTTTCCACACCCTCTACTAGACTGTATGATTAATATTCATTCATACCGCAGCTGCTTTTATTTCCCGATTATACTCTACTTGGATTCTTCGGAGGAGGGAGGATAACACTCACTCTTTGAGCATGTGTTTGCCTTCACTGTCTGTCTGGAGTTCATGGACATTTGACTGTGTATCTGGCTTCATCTGACCAGTGTGTCTCTCCTTACAGATGAGATCATGCAGCAGGAGATCAGGCCCCTGCTGGCTGTGGACATCATAGAGCAGCTCCATCGCCAGTTTGCCTTGCTCTCAGGTATGTAGAGTAACAAGACCCCACTGGAGGTTATGTATTTAAAGGGAAACCTCCGAAACACTGAAAGAATTCTATCCGAGAGAGGCGTACTGCAACGACGGCAGTGGTGGTGAAGACAACAACTCCCATGATCCCACGCTAATTCACGACGCCACCAAACCAGTGTTTTGTTGTTGTTTTGATTGGGAGGCCACTAGCCGCAGAAAATGAGATATTGTGCTTAAAACATTTTCTAAATGACTTTGGGTGATAATCTGCCGCAAGTGTTTGTTTCTTCATTTGCTGTTATTGGAAGCATATGGTGTCCTTTGCTTGATGGATGTAAAATGTGGTGAACAAAGTCTTCTTGAACCAAAAAACAAAAGCACATTTGAATGAATGAGGCTATAAAACAATATCGTTTTTTTTCTCTTCTTTTTGATCTGCTGACAATGAAAACAACGAGATGTAAAAGGAGTACTACAGCAGTTTAGCATTGAACTTCTGTTAACTTGGGGAAATCAAGAGACAGATTCAAAACGGTCAAAATCCATACAGCAGTGTTTCACAGATCCTGATGTTTAGTCCTGTGTGGGTGTAGCTCAAAAAACACTGGCTCCTACTTCTCAACCAATAGCATTTCAGCACAACCACCCTTCCTTGTGAATGCCGTTGCCTTTTAAACTCCTTAAACATCTCTTACTTGTAATATAGGCTTTCTGTTAACAGGTGTAGTTTCCAAGCCCAAGGAAAGATAACCCTGATGACTTCATCACTATTCTCTTCACGGCGACAGGACAAAGCTCTGCCTGGTGTCCTGCAAATTACATCCACATTCAGCAAAACTGAATCGTCTACTACGTTTTGAGGGAAACATGTTTTTGTCCCAGATTATGTTTGTTTTTTATGTATCACAAACAAGTTTTTTCTGAGAGTCTGAGGAAGTCAAGAAGTTAGGAGGAGGTCGGAGTGGGAGGATGGATGGGTCTAACAAACACAGGAGACCGCTGTTTGTGTCCCGTGTGAAACAGAACAACTGTACTTGTAGTAACGTGACATAAGTGCCTTACAAGTTATTCATTCATAACAATTTCTTCAAGTTTCACCTAAGTGAGCCTAGAGGGCTTTAATGGAGCAGGGCGTGTGATTGTTTGTGAGGGCATGGAATTTTAGTAGCACGGCAAACGCTGAATAGTCTAATACCCTGAAGAAACAGAGTGGTTAAATACGTCCTGACTGCGTGTGTCTCTAATGTCCCCGCTTCAAACGAGCCTTATAGATACCCTTGTAGTCAGTGGCAGGTCGTGTATTTTATACCTAGGCCTTCACTGTTGTCCTGCAGCTGAAATATCACCTTATAACCACATGATGGCGCCACAGATATTATTCGTTTCTAGGGCTGTAACTATGTACGTATTAAATGTACGTAACGTTCAGTACGAGACTTGCAATACCTTTAAATATTACTAGAGCATCTGGAAAATGCAGAAGCTTATATTCGGGAAAATATAATGTTTTCTGTGCTCATGGAGGACAGTGGTTATCAGCTGGTCTGGCTGTGAGACCCACCATCACGCCTTAATGACAAGTCGCAGCCCAAAGAGATCATCTTATGATTTTACTTTCTCAACTTGAGCATTGCTCTGCAATGTCTTTCCTCGTCTCAGTCTCCTGTGTCATGGTGCATCTCACTCAGTCAGAATGCCCATATTTGATTGGCTGAGCTGCATCATGTGATGTGATTCACTACCCACATGCCTCTGCTGTTAAGCTTCGTTTCACGATAGTCACGTGCTCGCCCACTGACCAATCACAGCACACTCTGCACCTCGCGGCAAAGCTACACATGGACACTGAGCTGCACTAATGCTGACGTTATTATAGGCCAGCTAGAAGGCTCTGATACGTCAAAGAATACGCCCAACATGTCAAATTAAAGATGTGATTGGTTGAAGAATATGACAATCAACAATATCGTCCCCGTCTATTAAACTGCACATGGATTCACTTGTGAGTCTGCAGGCCTCTGCCTCTGTTCTTACCTAGAGACACAGAGGTGAAATCTGATTGGATAAAAGCTCTACTTAAAACAAGCTGCACTGGAAGCAGAGCAACTGAGGAAGACAGGAGCTGTGCAATGAGAACATAAGATAATGGGGAAAATATTTTTGTAAATTATAATACATGTAGTGTATTTAAGAAACATTATTAAATTATAAAATAGATATAGCTTTGTGATTCTGTTTAGGCCAGCAGAGAAGGCCTTGCAGGCCCTGACGGCCCACCACTGCTTGTAGTAGAGGTAGGCTAATTGAGGCCCGCCGCTATTACAGAATTTACGGTAATAGTTGAACAGGGGACGCCAAGAGGATGAAACAATGTTACAGTTTGGACAGCACCTACAACTACTGATGAAGCAGCCTGACATCATTTATCAGATCGAGAAGACACTCTGATTAATGTCTTTACCTTGATTAATAAGCAGCTTGAAGTGGAATCAATGCGGAGCGCATGAGGCTGCTGCCACGAGGAGCCGGCGCAAAGGAACGCCGGTGAGGGAGAAGCTTAAGAATATTCGGCCCTGTGGTGTTCATGGATAGTTTGCTGGATTTAGCCGGAGACTGAATGGTGCCGAGCAGGTTATCTGCACAGAGTGACCTGGAGTTAAACGGTTGAGAACAAAATTGCCTCTGTCACCCCAGCGTTAACCGTGGGTGCCCTCAGACTTCCACATATGTTGTGGTACAGCAGCCGGCGTGGTCCTCCAGGGATGCCTCTCTTAGTCCTCTAACAGACTAAATACGTACTCCCTGTCTCAGCAGTACAGGCTGAGACAGTACAGTACAGTACAGTAACACTGCAGGCCTGGTTTATTGCTTTCACCACATGCGTGTGTCTATGATTGTGAGTGTGTGGGCCTTCTCAGTAGGATGTGGGTTGGTATTTTGTCACATGTCAACTGGAACCCTTCTCTGTCCACTCACACGGTTTCCTATCGATGCGAGCTCTGCTTTCTATGGTTTGGTGTTTTTGACGGTGATTTATGAACGTTGTGCGTCTGCAGGTGGTGCTCTTTTCTTTATCTGCTCAGCCATGGTGGATCTCACTCTCTGTCCAGAACACAACGCCCATCACTGTTTGAGTCCCATACTCTACAACCAATGCAAAGCTTTCATTTATTGAATATAATGTTGCAAGACAGAGTTGCAAGACGGGCAGTCAATTACATAGAACTGTCACTATTGATTCAACTTCAAGCATATTCATCTTCATAACAGTAAATTAGAGGATGTCTCTCTTAGAAATTACACAAGTTCATAGACAAGGGCTTTACATATTTTTGGCCACTAGAGGGCAGCGCAGCAAGCTAAAATCACAATTTTGGGATATTTAACTCATTCCAGAAAGTTGATATGATTAAGGTATTGGCATTAACATTGGTTTTGACTTGTGCTTTTGGGCCACCTGATGAAGGCACATCCAATAGTACCTCTCCTTGTTTGGCATGTGACCCTTTATTTATATAGTGCCATTGATTAATAGCCTTTAGATTTTTTGTCTGTTGTGTATACTCTGAAACAGACCAGTAGTCCTATGTTGGGGTTTCCTGTGTGTACATTACTTTGTGGTTGTTTGATTCAACTTTATTTAGGGATATGAAACATCAATATGGGAAAATGAATAAGGGCAAAACTAGATTTGATTTACAGCCCCAGTTTGTGGGTGTGTATTAGTTTTAGACTTTTCATCTTCAGCAAATGTGTTAGGTGTTATAGATGAGTGAAACTAATGCTTTGTAGGACTGTAGGTGACAGAGCAGAGCATGTGTGAAAGCTAAGTGTCAGAGCTAAAAAAATAAGCATTAGTTTTATGTTAAAATTAGACCTTTCTATTACTGAAATTACACCCATCAGTGTTTCCCCACAAGTAACACAGTCGTCCTGCTGAGCTGCCAGACGATCTTTAGCTCAGTGTTGCCATCTTGTGTCTATTTTGTGGAAGCAGAAGAGTTAGACCAGTTTGTGTCTTACATGTTTTTCAGGGTTTCCCATGACAAAGTTACTGTATTTACTTCTGTCTTAAAGGGGGAGCACCACCTAAATGAAGAATTGTAATATGGTATTTTCATCTCTCATGTCATCAGGAATACAGTCTGGAGCTGCTACAGACAATGAATGGGAGACTGATGTCTGTTTTCTTCTTTATGAATATGAAATAAAAAAAAACAAATGTGCTTCATTCTATTGTTGTGTTCTCAGTTCTAAAAGAGAAAATGTAACAAAATACTAAACTCTTCAACTGAACAACTGAAAATGTGTATAACATGATGTGCGACAAGACATCTCGTATAAACATAAAACATTATCTCGATACGGTGAAGAGCTGGAGTTATTATGTAATATAGAGTATACTGTATGTGATACTGTCAGACAGCCTCAGACCTAAGTTGAGTCTATTCTAAAAGGACTGCTAAATGCTGTGTGTGGTGTTTCTGTGCTGCAGGAGGGCGAGGGAAAGATGGCGCCCCCATCATCATCTTCCCAGAGTTCTCAGGCTTCAGTGAAGTGCCAGAGGAAGACTTCCTCAATGTTGTTACTTACTTGACCAGCATACCCAGGTACACACAGTCTCATACACATACAACTTAGTTTTCATGGTGGTTATCCTCACATATTCAGACTCTTACTCTATGCTCATTGGACACCAGTGAAAGACCTTGGGCAAAACTTCCACTTAGCCTCTCAAAACCACCTTCACAGATTATGATGTACTTCACTCTCATGACTAAACATGGCGGCTAGCTCAGGATGTGATGATTTCTATTCCATTTGCTCCCATTACAGTTCAGCAAAAGGGTCAACGCCATATGAGATCAGGATGTATTGTACTCCAGTGGCATGGCGATATTAAGCTGATGCTGCAGTGCTTCGACTGTTATCAGACGATTTAATTGGTATCATTTGCGATCATTAGCCTCATATATATGAGTGGGAGGTTGGGTCAAACAAACACAGGACCTTCACTCAGGAGAACTATGTTTGTGTCCCGTGTGAAACCAAAAGGCTACATTGACTTATTTTACTTTACTTTCGTGATGTAACTTCCCTACTTTACGAACTACATCTATATTAGCAAAGAAAAAGAGTTTGTACGTACGTTACCGAACAATCATTAACCCAAACCACTACCTTTTCCTAAACCTAACCAAGTACTTTTGTTGCCCAAACTTAAAGTTGTCTTTCACGTCATTAAGTCGCACTTTCACAACATGTTAGGTGCAGTTTAGTTTGTCCCGTCAGAAGCATTAGAATGGTATTGATAACTGCTGGTAGCGCCCACTCAATCGGCTGATATTCTAAATGGGTGCATCCAAAAATGAGCTGCTGGGTCTCTACTAACCTCCACTTTTTCCACACTGTCTATGTAATGTGTAGTTTTCTATTCTGAAGATCTACCTGACCTCAGAAATTCTGTGTGGTACTTTAATTAAGCACAATCATTTAAAAATACTCAACATTAAAACACGAAACTGAAATAATAAAGGCTTATGAAGTTTTCCTGAAAACAACATTGATTTATTGCTTAATATGTGCAGGATATTTTTGCTCTTCAGCTGAGCTCTGAGTTGGATTGCCACAGTTTACAGAGACGCACACATACAAAGCAGCAGTCCACTTACATGTCTTCTTACCTCCTGTCTCCAGCCTGGATGCTGCGAGTATCGGCTTCATCATCATCATCGACCGGCGGAAGGACAAATGGAGCTCAGTCAAGGCCTCTCTATCCAGGATCGCTGTAAGTTATATATATATACACACATATGATAATATAATATATAAAGCTATTAGATATATGTAGATATAGATATAGAGACTGAGTGGACTGGTTATTGTGGGACAGAGAGGCTGAATGTACTGGTTATAGTGGGACAGAGAGGCTGAGTGGACTGGTTATAGTGGGACAGAGAGGCTGAGTGGACTGGTTCTAGTGGGACAGAGAGACTGAGTGGACTGGTTCTAGTGGGACAGAGAGGCTGAGTGGACTGGTTATAGTGGGACAGAGAGACTGAGTGGACTGGTTATAGTGGGACAGAGAGACTGAGTGGACTGGTTCTAGTGTGACAGAGAGGCTGAATGGACTGGTTCTAGTGGGACAGAGAGGCTGAGTGGACTGGTTATAGTGGGACAGAGAGGCTGAATGGACTGGTTATAGTGGGATTGAGAGGCTGAATGGACTGGTTATAGTGGGACAGAGAGGCTGAATGGACTGGTTATAGTGGGACAGAGAGACTGAGGGACTGGTTATAGTGGGACAGAGAGACTGAGTGGACTGGTTCTAGTGGGACAGAGAGACTGAGTGGACTGGTTCTAGTGGGACAGAGAGGCTGAGTGGACTGGTTATAGTGGGACAGAGAGACTGAGTGGACTGGTTATAGTGGGACAGAGAGGCTGAGTGGACTGGTTCTAGTGGGACAGAGAGGCTGAGTGGACTGGTTATAGTGGGACAGAGAGACTGAGTGGACTGGTTATAGTGGGACAGAGAGGCTGAGTGGACTGGTTGTAGTGGGACAGAGAGGCTGAGTGGACTGGTTCTAGTGGGACAGAGAGACTGAGTGGACTGGTTATAGTGGGATAGAGAGACTGAGTGGACTGGTTATAGTGGGACAGAGAGACTGAGTGGACTGGTTCTAGTGGGACAGAGAGACTGAGTGGACTGGTTATAGTGGGACAGAGAGGCTGAGTGGACTGGTTCTAGTGTGACAGAGAGGCTGAATGGACTGGTTCTAGTGGGACAGAGAGGCTGAGTGGACTGGTTATAGT
This sequence comes from Anarhichas minor, assembly GCF_050575085.1. Lineage (NCBI taxonomy): Eukaryota > Metazoa > Chordata > Actinopteri > Perciformes > Anarhichadidae > Anarhichas > Anarhichas minor. Next base: position 5,349,746 of record NW_027466517.1, on the reverse strand, counting down.
GGGACAGAGAGGCTGAATGGACTGGTTATAGTGGGACTGAGAGGCTGAATGGACTGGTTCTAGTGTGACAGAGAGGCTGAATGGACTGGTTCTAGTGGGACAGAGAGGCTGAGTGGACTGGTTATAGTGGGACAGAGAGGCTGAATGGACTGGTTATAGTGGGACTGAGAGGCTGAATGGACTGGTTATAGTGGGACAGAGAGGCTGAATGGACTGGTTATAGTGGGACAGAGAGACTGAGGGACTGGTTATAGTGGGACAGAGAGACTGAGTGGACTGGTTCTAGTGGGACAGAGAGACTGAGTGGACTGGTTCTAGTGGGACAGAGAGGCTGAGTGGACTGGTTATAGTGGGACAGAGAGACTGAGTGGACTGGTTCTAGTGGGACAGAGAGGCTGAGTGGACTGGTTCTAGTGGGACAGAGAGGCTGAGTGGACTGGTTATAGTGGGACAGAGAGACTGAGTGGACTGGTTATAGTGGGACAGAGAGGCTGAGTGGACTGGTTGTAGTGGGACAGAGAGGCTGAGTGGACTGGTTCTAGTGGGACAGAGAGACTGAGTGGACTGGTTATAGTGGGATAGAGAGACTGAGTGGACTGGTTATAGTGGGACAGAGAGACTGAGTGGACTGGTTCTAGTGGGACAGAGAGACTGAGTGGACTGGTTATAGTGGGACAGAGAGGCTGAGTGGACTGGTTCTAGTGTGACAGAGAGGCTGAATGGACTGGTTCTAGTGGGACAGAGAGGCTGAGTGGACTGGTTATAGTGGGACAGAGAGGCTGAATGGACTGGTTATAGTGGGACTGAGAGGCTGAATGGACTGGTTATAGTGGGACAGAGAGGCTGAATGGACTGGTTATAGTGGGACAGAGAGACTGAGGGACTGGTTATAGTGGGACAGAGAGACTGAGTGGACTGGTTATAGTAGGACAGAGAGGCTGAGTGGACTGGTTATAGTGGGACAGAGAGACTGAGTGGACTGGTTATAGTGGGACAGAGAGGCTGAGTGGACTGGTTCTAGTGGGACAGAGAGGCTGAGTGGACTGGTTATAGTGGGACAGAGAGACTGAGTGGACTGGTTATAGTGGGACAGAGAGGCTGAGTGGACTGGTTGTAGTGGGACAGAGAGGCTGAGTGGACTGGTTCTAGTGGGACAGAGAGACTGAGTGGACTGGTTCTAGTGGGACAGAGAGGCTGAGTGGACTGGTTATAGTGGGACAGAGAGGCTGAGTGGACTGTTCTAGTGGGACAGAGAGACTGAGTGGACTGGTTATAGTGGGACAGAGAGGCTGAATGTACTGGTTATAGTGGGACAGAGAGGCTGAATGGACTGGTTATAGTGGGACTGAGAGGCTGAATGGACTGGTTATAGTGGGACAGAGAGGCTGAATGGACTGGTTATAGTGGGACAGAGAGACTGAGGGACTGGTTATAGTGGGACAGAGAGACTGAGTGGACTGGTTATAGTGGGACAGAGAGGCTGAGTGGACTGGTTATAGTGGGACAGAGAGACTGAGTGGACTGGTTATAGTGGGACAGAGAGGCTGAGTGGACTGGTTGTAGTGGGACAGAGAGGCTGAGTGGACTGGTTCTAGTGGGACAGAGAGACTGAGTGGACTGGTTATAGTGGGACAGAGAGGCTGAGTGTACTGGTTATAGTGGGACAGAGAGGCTGAGTGGACTGGTTGTAGTGGGACAGAGAGGCTGAGTGGACTGGTTATAGTGGGACAGAGAGGCTGAGTGGACTGGTTCTAGTGGGACAGAGAGACTGAGTGGACTGGTTCTAGTGGGACAGAGAGGCTGAGTGGACTGGTTATAGTGGGTCAGAGAGGCTGAGTTTACTGTTCTAGTGGGACAGAGAGACTGAGTGGACTGGTTATAGTGGGACAGAGAGGCTGAATGTACTGGTTATAGTGGGACAGAGAGGCTGAGTGGACTGGTTATAGTGGGACAGAGAGGCTGAGTGGACTGGTTCTAGTGGGACAGAGAGACTGAGTGGACTGGTTATAGTGGGATAGAGAGACTGAGTGGACTGGTTATAGTGGGACAGAGAGACTGAGTGGACTGGTTATAGTGGGACAGACAGGCTGAGTGGACTGGTTATAGTGGGATAGAGAGACTGAGTGGACTGGTTATAGTGGGACAGAGAGGCTGAGTGGACTGGTTCTAGTGTGACAGAGAGGCTGAATGGACTGGTTCTAGTGGGACAGAGAGGCTGAGTGGACTGGTTATAGTGGGACAGAAAGGCTGAATGGACTGGTTATAGTGGGACTGAGAGGCTGAATGGACTGGTTATAGTGGGACAGAGAAGCTGAATGGACTGGTTATAGTGGGACAGAGAGACTGAGGGACTGGTTCTAGTGCGACAGAGAGACTGAGTGGACTGGTTATAGTGGGATAGAGAGACTGAGTGGACTGGTTATAGTGGGACAGAGAGACTGAGTGGACTGGTTCTAGTGGGACAGAGAGACTGAGTGGACTGGTTATAATGGGACAGAGAGGCTGAGTGGACTGGTTCTAGTGGGACAGAGAGGCTGAGTGGACTGGTTATAGTGGGACAGAGAGACTGAGTGGACTGGTTATAGTGGGACAGAGAGGCTGAGTGGACTGGTTATAGTGGGACAGAGAGACTGAGTGGAATGGTTATAGTGGGACAGAGAGACTGAGTTGACTGGTTATAGTGGGACAGAGAGACTGACTTTACTGGTTATAGTGGGACAGAGAGACTGAGTGGACTGGTTATAGTGGGACAGAGAGACTGAATGGACTGGTTACAGTGGGACAGAGAGGCTGAATGGACTGGTTATAGTGGGACAGAGAGACTGAATGGACTGGTTACAGTGGGACAGAGAGGCTGAATGGACTGGTTATAGTGGGACAGAGAGGCTGAATGGACTGGTTATAGTGGGACTGAGAGGCTGAATGGACTGGTTATAGTGGGACAGAGAGGCTGAATGGACTGGTTATAGTGGGACAGAGAGACTGAGGGACTGGTTATAGTGGGACAGAGAGACTGAGTGGACTGGTTATAGTGGGACAGAGAGGCTGAGTGGACTGGTTATAGTGGGACAGAGAGACTGAGTGGACTGGTTATAGTGGGACAGAGAGGCTGAGTGGACTGGTTCTAGTGGGACAGAGAGGCTGAGTGGACTGGTTATAGTGGGACAGAGAGACTGAGTGGACTGGTTATAGTGGGACAGAGAGGCTGAGTGGACTGGTTGTAGTGGGACAGAGAGGCTGAGTGGACTGGTTCTAGTGGGACAGAGAGACTGAGTGGACTGGTTATAGTGGGACAGAGAGGCTGAGTGTACTGGTTATAGTGGGACAGAGAGGCTGAGTGGACTGGTTGTAGTGGGACAGAGAGGCTGAGTGGACTGGTTATAGTGGGACAGAGAGGCTGAGTGGACTGGTTCTAGTGGGACAGAGAGACTGAGTGGACTGGTTCTAGTGGGACAGAGAGGCTGAGTGGACTGGTTATAGTGGGACAGAGAGGCTGAGTGGACTGTTCTAGTGGGACAGAGAGACTGAGTGGACTGGTTATAGTGGGACAGAGAGGCTGAATGTACTGGTTATAGTGGGACAGAGAGGCTGAGTGGACTGGTTATAGTGGGACAGAGAGGCTGAGTGGACTGGTTCTAGTGGGACAGAGAGACTGAGTGGACTGGTTATAGTGGGATAGAGAGACTGAGTGGACTGGTTATAGTGGGACAGAGAGACTGAGTGGACTGGTTATAGTGGGACAGAGAGGCTGAGTGGACTGGTTATAGTGGGATAGAGAGACTGAGTGGACTGGTTATAGTGGGACAGAGAGGCTGAGTGGACTGGTTCTAGTGTGACAGAGAGGCTGAATGGACTGGTTCTAGTGGGACAGAGAGGCTGAGTGGACTGGTTATAGTGGGACAGAAAGGCGGAATGGACTGGTTATAGTGGGACTGAGAGGCTGAATGGACTGGTTATAGTGGGACAGAGAGGCTGAATGGACTGGTTATAGTGGGACAGAGAGACTGAGGGACTGGTTCTAGTGCGACAGAGAGACTGAGTGGACTGGTTATAGTGGGATAGAGAGACTGAGTGGACTGGTTATAGTGGGACAGAGAGACTGAGTGGACTGGTTATAGTGGGACAGAGAGACTGAATGGACTGGTTATAGTGGGACAGAGAGACTGAGTGGACTGGTTATAGTGGGACAGAGAGACTGAATGGACTGGTTATAGTGGGACAGAGAGACTGAGTGGACGGGTTATAGTGGGACAGAGAGACTGAGTGGACTGGTTATAGTGGGACAGAGAGGCTGAGTGGACTGGTTATAGTGGGATAGAGAGACTGAGTGGACTGGTTATAGTGGGATAGAGAGACTGAGTGGACTGGTTATAGTGGGACAGAGAGGCTGAGTGGACTGGTTCTAGTGTGACAGAGAGGCTGAATGGACTGGTTCTAGTGGGACAGAGAGGCTGAGTGGACTGGTTATAGTGGGACAGAGAGACTGAGTGGACTGGTTCTAGTGGGACAGAGAGACTGAGTGGACTGGTTATAGTGGGACAGAGAGGCTGAGTGGACTGGTTCTAGTGTGACAGAGAGGCTGAATGGACTGGTTCTAGTGGGACAGAGAGGCTGAGTGGACTGGTTATAGTGGGACAGAGAGGCTGAATGGACTGGTTATAGTGGGACTGAGAGGCTGAATGGACTGGTTATAGTGGGACAGAGAGGCTGAATGGACTGGTTATAGTGGGACAGAGAGACTGAGGGACTGGTTATAGTGGGACAGAGAGACTGAGTGGACTGGTTATAGTAGGACAGAGAGGCTGAGTGGACTGGTTATAGTGGGACAGAGAGACTGAGTGGACTGGTTATAGTGGGACAGAGAGGCTGAGTGGACTGGTTCTAGTGGGACAGAGAGGCTGAGTGGACTGGTTATAGTGGGACAGAGAGACTGAGTGGACTGGTTATAGTGGGACAGAGAGGCTGAGTGGACTGGTTGTAGTGGGACAGAGAGGCTGAGTGGACTGGTTCTAGTGGGACAGAGAGACTGAGTGGACTGGTTCTAGTGGGACAGAGAGGCTGAGTGGACTGGTTATAGTGGGACAGAGAGGCTGAGTGGACTGTTCTAGTGGGACAGAGAGACTGAGTGGACTGGTTATAGTGGGACAGAGAGGCTGAATGTACTGGTTATAGTGGGACAGAGAGGCTGAATGGACTGGTTATAGTGGGACTGAGAGGCTGAATGGACTGGTTATAGTGGGACAGAGAGGCTGAATGGACTGGTTATAGTGGGACAGAGAGACTGAGGGACTGGTTATAGTGGGACAGAGAGACTGAGTGGACTGGTTATAGTGGGACAGAGAGGCTGAGTGGACTGGTTATAGTGGGACAGAGAGACTGAGTGGACTGGTTATAGTGGGACAGAGAGGCTGAGTGGACTGGTTGTAGTGGGACAGAGAGGCTGAGTGGACTGGTTCTAGTGGGACAGAGAGACTGAGTGGACTGGTTATAGTGGGACAGAGAGGCTGAGTGTACTGGTTATAGTGGGACAGAGAGGCTGAGTGGACTGGTTGTAGTGGGACAGAGAGGCTGAGTGGACTGGTTATAGTGGGACAGAGAGGCTGAGTGGACTGGTTCTAGTGGGACAGAGAGACTGAGTGGACTGGTTCTAGTGGGACAGAGAGGCTGAGTGGACTGGTTATAGTGGGTCAGAGAGGCTGAGTTTACTGTTCTAGTGGGACAGAGAGACTGAGTGGACTGGTTATAGTGGGACAGAGAGGCTGAATGTACTGGTTATAGTGGGACAGAGAGGCTGAGTGGACTGGTTATAGTGGGACAGAGAGGCTGAGTGGACTGGTTCTAGTGGGACAGAGAGACTGAGTGGACTGGTTATAGTGGGATAGAGAGACTGAGTGGACTGGTTATAGTGGGACAGAGAGACTGAGTGGACTGGTTATAGTGGGACAGACAGGCTGAGTGGACTGGTTATAGTGGGATAGAGAGACTGAGTGGACTGGTTATAGTGGGACAGAGAGGCTGAGTGGACTGGTTCTAGTGTGACAGAGAGGCTGAATGGACTGGTTCTAGTGGGACAGAGAGGCTGAGTGGACTGGTTATAGTGGGACAGAAAGGCTGAATGGACTGGTTATAGTGGGACTGAGAGGCTGAATGGACTGGTTATAGTGGGACAGAGAAGCTGAATGGACTGGTTATAGTGGGACAGAGAGACTGAGGGACTGGTTCTAGTGCGACAGAGAGACTGAGTGGACTGGTTATAGTGGGATAGAGAGACTGAGTGGACTGGTTATAGTGGGACAGAGAGACTGAGTGGACTGGTTCTAGTGGGACAGAGAGACTGAGTGGACTGGTTATAATGGGACAGAGAGGCTGAGTGGACTGGTTCTAGTGGGACAGAGAGGCTGAGTGGACTGGTTATAGTGGGACAGAGAGACTGAGTGGACTGGTTATAGTGGGACAGAGAGGCTGAGTGGACTGGTTATAGTGGGACAGAGAGACTGAGTGGAATGGTTATAGTGGGACAGAGAGACTGAGTTGACTGGTTATAGTGGGACAGAGAGACTGACTTTACTGGTTATAGTGGGACAGAGAGACTGAGTGGACTGGTTATAGTGGGACAGAGAGACTGAATGGACTGGTTACAGTGGGACAGAGAGGCTGAATGGACTGGTTATAGTGGGACAGAGAGACTGAATGGACTGGTTACAGTGGGACAGAGAGGCTGAATGGACTGGTTATAGTGGGACAGAGAGGCTGAATGGACTGGTTATAGTGGGACTGAGAGGCTGAATGGACTGGTTATAGTGGGACAGAGAGGCTGAATGGACTGGTTATAGTGGGACAGAGAGACTGAGGGACTGGTTATAGTGGGACAGAGAGACTGAGTGGACTGGTTATAGTGGGACAGAGAGGCTGAGTGGACTGGTTATAGTGGGACAGAGAGACTGAGTGGACTGGTTATAGTGGGACAGAGAGGCTGAGTGGACTGGTTCTAGTGGGACAGAGAGGCTGAGTGGACTGGTTATAGTGGGACAGAGAGACTGAGTGGACTGGTTATAGTGGGACAGAGAGGCTGAGTGGACTGGTTGTAGTGGGACAGAGAGGCTGAGTGGACTGGTTCTAGTGGGACAGAGAGACTGAGTGGACTGGTTATAGTGGGACAGAGAGGCTGAGTGTACTGGTTATAGTGGGACAGAGAGGCTGAGTGGACTGGTTGTAGTGGGACAGAGAGGCTGAGTGGACTGGTTATAGTGGGACAGAGAGGCTGAGTGGACTGGTTCTAGTGGGACAGAGAGACTGAGTGGACTGGTTCTAGTGGGACAGAGAGGCTGAGTGGACTGGTTCTAGTGGGACAGAGAGGCTGAGTGGACTGTTCTAGTGGGACAGAGAGACTGAGTGGACTGGTTATAGTGGGACAGAGAGGCTGAATGTACTGGTTATAGTGGGACAGAGAGGCTGAGTGGACTGGTTATAGTGGGACAGAGAGGCTGAGTGGACTGGTTCTAGTGGGACAGAGAGACTGAGTGGACTGGTTATAGTGGGATAGAGAGACTGAGTGGACTGGTTATAGTGGGACAGAGAGACTGAGTGGACTGGTTATAGTGGGACAGAGAGGCTGAGTGGACTGGTTATAGTGGGATAGAGAGACTGAGTGGACTGGTTATAGTGGGACAGAGAGGCTGAGAGGACTGGTTCTAGTGTGACAGAGAGGCTGAATGGACTGGTTCTAGTGGGACAGAGAGGCTGAGTGGACTGGTTATAGTGGGACAGAAAGGCGGAATGGACTGGTTATAGTGGGACTGAGAGGCTGAATGGACTGGTTATAGTGGGACAGAGAGGCTGAATGGACTGGTTATAGTGGGACAGAGAGACTGAGGGACTGGTTCTAGTGCGACAGAGAGACTGAGTGGACTGGTTATAGTGGGATAGAGAGACTGAGTGGACTGGTTATAGTGGGACAGAGAGACTGAGTGGACTGGTTATAGTGGGACAGAGAGACTGAATGGACTGGTTATAGTGGGACAGAGAGACTGAGTGGACTGGTTATAGTGGGACAGAGAGACTGAATGGACTGGTTATAGTGGGACAGAGAGACTGAGTGGACGGGTTATAGTGGGACAGAGAGACTGAGTGGACTGGTTATAGTGGGACAGAGAGGCTGAGTGGACTGGTTATAGTGGGATAGAGAGACTGAGTGGACTGGTTATAGTGGGATAGAGAGACTGAGTGGACTGGTTATAGTGGGACAGAGAGGCTGAGTGGACTGGTTCTAGTGTGACAGAGAGGCTGAATGGACTGGTTCTAGTGGGACAGAGAGGCTGAGTGGACTGGTTATAGTGGGACAGAAAGGCTGAATGGACTGGTTATAGTGGGACTGAGAGGCTGAATGGACTGGTTATAGTGGGACAGAGAGGCTGAATGGACTGGTTATAGTGGGACAGAGAGACTGAGGGACTGGTTCTAGTGCGACAGAGAGACTGAGTGGACTGGTTATAGTGGGATAGAGAGACTGAGTGGACTGGTTATAGTGGGACAGAGAGACTGAGTGGACTGGTTCTAGTGGGACAGAGAGACTGAGTGGACTGGTTATAATGGGACAGAGAGGCTGAGTGGACTGGTTCTAGTGGGACAGAGAGGCTGAGTGGACTGGTTATAGTGGGACAGAGAGACTGAGTGGACTGGTTATAGTGGGACAGAGAGGCTGAGTGGACTGGTTATAGTGGGACAGAGAGACTGAGTGGAATGGTTATAGTGGGACAGAGAGACTGAGTTGACTGGTTATAGTGGGACAGAGAGACTGACTTTACTGGTTATAGTGGGACAGAGAGACTGAGTGGACTGGTTATAGTGGGACAGAGAGACTGAATGGACTGGTTACAGTGGGACAGAGAGTCTGAATGGACTGGTTATAGTGGGACAGAGAGACTGAATGGACTGGTTACAGTGGGACAGAGAGGCTGAATGGACTGGTTATAGTGGGACAGAGAGGCTGAATGGACTGGTTATAGTGGGACTGAGAGGCTGAATGGACTGGTTATAGTGGGACAGAGAGGCTGAATGGACTGGTTATAGTGGGACAGAGAGACTGAGGGACTGGTTATAGTGGGACAGAGAGACTGAGTGGACTGGTTACAGTGGGACAGAGAGGCTGAATGGACTGGTTATAGTGGGACAGAGAGACTGAATGGACTGGTTACAGTGGGACAGAGAGGCTGAATGGACTGGTTATAGTGGGACAGAGAGGCTGAATGGACTGGTTATAGTGGGACTGAGAGGCTGAATGGACTGGTTATAGTGGGACAGAGAGGCTGAATGGACTGGTTATAGTGGGACAGAGAGACTGAGGGACTGGTTATAGTGGGACAGAGAGGCTGAGTGGACTGGTTATAGTGGGACAGAGAGACTGAGTGGACTGGTTATAGTGGGACAGAGAGGCTGAGTGGACTGGTTATAGTGGGACAGAGAGACTGAGTGGAATGGTTATAGTGGGACAGAGAGACTGAGTTGACTGGTTATAGTGGGACAGAGAGACTGACTTTACTGGTTATAGTGGGACAGAGAGACTGAGTGGACTGGTTATAGTGGGACAGAGAGACTGAATGGACTGGTTACAGTGGGACAGAGAGGCTGAATGGACTGGTTATAGTGGGACAGAGAGACTGAATGGACTGGTTACAGTGGGACAGAGAGGCTGAATGGACTGGTTATAGTGGGACAGAGAGGCTGAATGGACTGGTTATAGTGGGACTGAGAGGCTGAATGGACTGGTTATAGTGGGACAGAGAGGCTGAATGGACTGGTTATAGTGGGACAGAGAGACTGAGGGACTGGTTATAGTGGGACAGAGAGACTGAGTGGACTGGTTATAGTGGGACAGAGAGGCTGAGTGGACTGGTTATAGTGGGACAGAGAGACTGAGTGGACTGGTTATAGTGGGACAGAGAGGCTGAGTGGACTGGTTCTAGTGGGACAGAGAGGCTGAGTGGACTGGTTATAGTGGGACAGAGAGACTGAGTGGACTGGTTATAGTGGGACAGAGAGGCTGAGTGGACTGGTTGTAGTGGGACAGAGAGGCTGAGTGGACTGGTTCTAGTGGGACAGAGAGACTGAGTGGACTGGTTATAGTGGGACAGAGAGACTGAGTGGAATGGTTATAGTGGGACAGAGAGACTGAGTTGACTGGTTATAGTGGGACAGAGAGACTGACTTTACTGGTTATAGTGGGACAGAGAGACTGAGTGGACTGGTTATAGTGGGACAGAGAGACTGAATGGACTGGTTACAGTGGGACAGAGAGGCTGAATGGACTGGTTATAGTGGGACAGAGAGACTGAATGGACTGGTTACAGTGGGACAGAGAGGCTGAATGTACTGGTTATAGTGGGACAGAGAGGCTGAATGGACTGGTTATAGTGGGACTGAGAGGCTGAATGGACTGGTTATAGTGGGACAGAGAGGCTGAATGGACTGGTTATAGTGGGACAGAGAGACTGAGGGACTGGTTATAGTGGGACAGAGAGACTGAGTGGACTGGTTATAGTGGGACAGAGAGGCTGAGTGGACTGGTTATAGTGGGACAGAGAGACTGAGTGGACTGGTTATAGTGGGACAGAGAGGCTGAGTGGACTGGTTATAGTGGGATAGAGAGACTGAGTGGACTGGTTATAGTGGGACAGAGAGGCTGAGTGGACTGGTTCTAGTGTGACAGAGAGGCTGAGTGGACTGGTTATAGTGGGACAGAGAGGCTGAGTGGACTGGTTCTAGTGGGACAGAGAGGCTGAGTGGACTGGTTCTAGTGGGACAGAGAGACTGAGTGGACTGGTTATAGTGGGATAGAGAGACTGAGTGGACTGGTTATAGTGGGACAGAGAGACTGAGTGGACTGGTTCTAGTGGGACAGAGAGGCTGAGTGGACTGGTTATAGTGGGATAGAGAGACTGAGTGGACTGGTTATAGTGGGACAGAGAGGCTGAGTGGACTGGTTCTAGTGTGACAGAGAGGCTGAATGGACTGGTTATAGTGGGACAGAGAGGCTGAGTGGACTGGTTATAGTGGGACAGAGAGGCTGAGTGGACTGGTTATAGTGGGACAGAGAGGCTGAGTGGACTGGTTCTAGTGGGACAGAGAGACTGAGTGGACTGGTTATAGTGGGATAGAGAGACTGAGTGGACTGGTTATAGTGGGACAGAGAGACTGAGTGGACTGGTTCTAGTGGGACAGAGAGGCTGAGTGGACTGGTTCTAGTGGGACAGAGAGACTGAGTGGACTGGTTATAGTGGGATAGAGAGACTGAGTGGACTGGTTATAGTGGGACAGAGAGACTGAGTGGACTGGTTCTAGTGGGACAGAGAGGCTGAGTGGACTGGTTATAGTGGGACAGAGAGGCTGAATGTACTGGTTATAGTGGGACAGAGAGGCTGAGTGGACTGGTTCTAGTGTGACAGAGAGGCTGAATGGACTGGTTCTAGTGGGACTGAGAGGCTGAATGGACTGGTTATAGTGGGACAGAGAGGCTGAATGGACTGGTTATAGTGGGACAGAGAGACTGAGGGACTGGTTATAGTGGGACAGAGAGACTGAGTGGACTGGTTATAGTGGGACAGAGAGACTGAGTGGACTGGTTATAGTGGGACAGAGAGACTGAGTGGACTGGTTATAGTGGGACAGAGAGACTGAATGGACTGGTTATAGTGGGACAGAGAGACTGAGTGGACTGGTTATAGTGGGACAGAGAGATTGAGTGGACTGGTTATAGTGGGACAGAGAGGCTGAATGTACTGGTTATAGTGGGACAGAGAGGCTGAGTGGACTGGTTCTAGTGGGACAGAGAGGCTGAGTGGACTGGTTATAGTGGGACAGAGAGGCTGAGTGGACTGGTTCTAGTGGGACAGAGAGACTGAGTGGACTGGTTCTAGTGGGACAGAGAGACTGAGTGGACTGGTTATAGTGGGACAGAGAGGCTGAATGTACTGGTTATAGTGGGACAGAGAGGCTGAGTGGACTGGTTATAGTGGGACAGAGAGGCTGAGTGGACTGGTTATAGTGGGACAGAGAGGCTGAGTGGACTGGTTCTAGTGGGACAGAGAGGCTGAGTGGACTGGTTCTAGTGGGACAGAGAGACTGAGTGGACTGGTTATAGTGGGATAGAGAGACTGAGTGGACTGGTTATAGTGGGACAGAGAGACTGAGTGGACTGGTTCTAGTGGGACAGAGAGGCTGAGTGGACTGGTTATAGTGGGATAGAGAGACTGAGTGGACTGGTTATAGTGGGACAGAGAGGCTGAGTGGACTGGTTCTAGTGTGACAGAGAGGCTGAGTGGACTGGTTATAGTGGGACAGAGAGGCTGAGTGGACTGGTTCTAGTGGGACAGAGAGGCTGAGTGGACTGGTTCTAGTGGGACAGAGAGACTGAGTGGACTGGTTATAGTGGGATAGAGAGACTGAGTGGACTGGTTATAGTGGGACAGAGAGACTGAGTGGACTGGTTCTAGTGGGACAGAGAGGCTGAGTGGACTGGTTATAGTGGGATAGAGAGACTGAGTGGACTGGTTATAGTGGGACAGAGAGGCTGAGTGGACTGGTTCTAGTGTGACAGAGAGGCTGAATGGACTGGTTATAGTGGGACAGAGAGGCTGAGTGGACTGGTTATAGTGGGACAGAGAGGCTGAGTGGACTGGTTATAGTGGGACAGAGAGGCTGAGTGGACTGGTTCTAGTGGGACAGAGAGACTGAGTGGACTGGTTATAGTGGGATAGAGAGACTGAGTGGACTGGTTATAGTGGGACAGAGAGACTGAGTGGACTGGTTCTAGTGGGACAGAGAGGCTGAGTGGACTGGTTCTAGTGGGACAGAGAGACTGAGTGGACTGGTTATAGTGGGATAGAGAGACTGAGTGGACTGGTTATAGTGGGACAGAGAGACTGAGTGGACTGGTTCTAGTGGGACAGAGAGGCTGAGTGGACTGGTTATAGTGGGACAGAGAGGCTGAATGTACTGGTTATAGTGGGACAGAGAGGCTGAGTGGACTGGTTCTAGTGTGACAGAGAGGCTGAATGGACTGGTTCTAGTGGGACTGAGAGGCTGAATGGACTGGTTATAGTGGGACAGAGAGGCTGAATGGACTGGTTATAGTGGGACAGAGAGACTGAGGGACTGGTTATAGTGGGACAGAGAGACTGAGTGGACTGGTTATAGTGGGACAGAGAGGCTGAGTGGACTGGTTATAGTGGGACAGAGAGACTGAGGGACTGGTTATAGTGGGACAGAGAGACTGAGTGGACTGGTTATAGTGGGACAGAGAGGCTGAGTGGACTGGTTATAGTGGGACAGAGAGGCTGAATGGTCTGGTTATAGTGGGACTGAGAGGCTGAATGGACTGGTTATAGTGGGACAGAGAGACTGAGTGGACTGGTTCTAGTGGGACAGAGAGGCTGAGTGGACTGGTTATAGTGGGATAGAGAGACTGAGTGGACTGGTTATAGTGGGACAGAGAGGCTGAGTGGACTGGTTCTAGTGTGACAGAGAGGCTGAGTGGACTGGTTATAGTGGGACAGAGAGGCTGAGTGGACTGGTTCTAGTGGGACAGAGAGGCTGAGTGGACTGGTTCTAGTGGGACAGAGAGACTGAGTGGACTGGTTATAGTGGGATAGAGAGACTGAGTGGACTGGTTATAGTGGGACAGAGAGACTGAGTGGACTGGTTCTAGTGGGACAGAGAGGCTGAGTGGACTGGTTATAGTGGGATAGAGAGACTGAGTGGACTGGTTATAGTGGGACAGAGAGGCTGAGTGGACTGGTTCTAGTGTGACAGAGAGGCTGAATGGACTGGTTATAGTGGGACAGAGAGGCTGAGTGGACTGGTTATAGTGGGACAGAGAGGCTGAGTGGACTGGTTATAGTGGGACAGAGAGGCTGAGTGGACTGGTTCTAGTGGGACAGAGAGACTGAGTGGACTGGTTATAGTGGGATAGAGAGACTGAGTGGACTGGTTATAGTGGGACAGAGAGACTGAGTGGACTGGTTCTAGTGGGACAGAGAGGCTGAGTGGACTGGTTCTAGTGGGACAGAGAGACTGAGTGGACTGGTTATAGTGGGATAGAGAGACTGAGTGGACTGGTTATAGTGGGACAGAGAGACTGAGTGGACTGGTTCTAGTGGGACAGAGAGGCTGAGTGGACTGGTTATAGTGGGACAGAGAGGCTGAATGTACTGGTTATAGTGGGACAGAGAGGCTGAGTGGACTGGTTCTAGTGTGACAGAGAGGCTGAATGGACTGGTTCTAGTGGGACTGAGAGGCTGAATGGACTGGTTATAGTGGGACAGAGAGGCTGAATGGACTGGTTATAGTGGGACAGAGAGACTGAGGGACTGGTTATAGTGGGACAGAGAGACTGAGTGGACTGGTTATAGTGGGACAGAGAGGCTGAGTGGACTGGTTATAGTGGGACAGAGAGACTGAGGGACTGGTTATAGTGGGACAGAGAGACTGAGTGGACTGGTTATAGTGGGACAGAGAGGCTGAGTGGACTGGTTATAGTGGGACAGAGAGGCTGAATGGTCTGGTTATAGTGGGACTGAGAGGCTGAATGGACTGGTTATAGTGGGACAGAGAGGCTGAATGGACTGGTTATAGTGGGACAGAGAGGCTGAGTGGACTGGTTCTAGTGTGACAGAGAGGCTGAATGGACTGGTTCTAGTGGGACTGAGAGGCTGAATGGACTGGTTATAGTGGGACAGAGAGGCTGAATGGACTGGTTATAGTGGGACAGAGAGACTGAGGGACTGGTTATAGTGGGACAGAGAGACTGAGTGGACTGGTTATAGTGGGACAGAGAGGCTGAGTGGACTGGTTATAGTGGGACAGAGAGACTGAGGGACTGGTTATAGTGGGACAGAGAGACTGAGTGGACTGGTTATAGTGGGACAGAGAGGCTGAGTGGACTGGTTATAGTGGGACAGAGAGGCTGAATGGTCTGGTTATAGTGGGACTGAGAGGCTGAATGGACTGGTTATAGTGGGACAGAGAGGCTGAATGGACTGGTTATAGTGGGACAGAGAGACTGAGGGACTGGTTATAGTGGGACAGAGAGACTGAGTGGACTGGTTATAGTGGGACAGAGAGGCTGAGTGGACTGGTTATAGTGGGACAGAGAGACTGAATGGACTGGTTATAGTGGGACAGAGAGACTGAGTGGACTGGTTATAGTGGGACAGAGAGACTGAATGGACTGGTTATAGTGGGACAGAGAGACTGAGTGGACTGGTTATAGTGGGACAGAGAGACTGAATGTACTGGTTATAGTGGGACAGAGAGACTGAGTGGACTGGTTATAGTGGGACAGAGAGACTGAATGGACTGGTTATAGTGGGACAGAGAGGCTGAATGTACTGGTTATAGTGGGACAGAGAGGCTGAGTGGACTGGTTCTAGTGGGACAGAGAGGCTGAGTGGACTGGTTATAGTGGGACAGAGAGGCTGAGTGGACTGGTTCTAGTGGGACAGAGAGGCTGAGTGGACTGGTTCTATTGGGACAGAGAGACTGAGTGGACTGGTTCTAGTGGGACAGAGAGACTGAGTGGACTGGTTATAGTGGGACAGAGAGGCTGAATGTACTGGTTATAGTGGGACAGAGAGGCTGAGTGGACTGGTTATAGTGGGACAGAGAGGCTGATTGGACTGGTTATAGTGGGACAGAGAGGCTGAGTGGACTGGTTATAGTGGGACAGAGAGGCTGAGTGGACTGGTTCTAGTGGGACAGAGAGGCTGAGTGGACTGGTTCTATTGGGACAGAGAGACTGAGTGGACTGGTTCTAGTGGGACAGAGAGACTGAGTGGACTGGTTATAGTGGGATAGAGAGACTGAGTGGACTGGTTATAGTGGGACAGAGAGACTGAGTGGACTGGTTATAGTGGGACAGAGAGACTGAATGGACTGGTTATAGTGGGACAGAGAGACTGAGTGGACTGGTTATAGTGGGACAGAGAGACTGAATGGACTGGTTATAGTGGGACAGAGAGACTGAGTGGACTTAGTGGGATAGAGAGACTGAATGTACTGGTTATAGTGGGACAGAGAGACTGAGTGGACTGGTTATAGTGGGACAGAGAGACTGAGTGGACTGGTTATAGTGGGACAGAGAGACTGAATGGACTGGTTATAGTGGGACAGAGAGACTGAGTGGACTGGTTATAGTGGGACAGAGAGACTGAGTGGACTGGTTATAGTGGGACAGAGAGGCTGAGTGGACTGGTTCTAGTGGGACAGAGAGGCTGAGTGGACTGGTTATAGTGGGACAGAGAGGCTGAGTGGACTGGTTCTAGTGGGACAGAGAGGCTGAATGTACTGGTTATAGTGGGACAGAGAGGCTGAGTGGACTGGTTATAGTGGGACAGAGAGGCTGAGTGGACTGGTTATAGTGGGACAGAGAGGCTGAGTGGACTGGTTCTAGTGGGACAGAGAGGCTGAGTGGACTGGTTCTAGTGGGACAGAGAGACTGAGTGGACTGGTTATAGTGGGATAGAGAGACTGAGTGGACTGGTTATAGTGGGACAGAGAGACTGAGTGGACTGGTTCTAGTGGGACAGAGAGGCTGAGTGGACTGGTTATAGTGGGATAGAGAGACTGAGTGGACTGGTTATAGTGGGACAGAGAGACTGAGTGGACTGGTTCTAGTGGGACAGAGAGGCTGAGTGAACTGGTTATAGTGGGATAGAGAGACTGAGTGGACTGGTTATAGTGGGACAGAGAGGCTGAGTGGACTGGTTCTAGTGTGACAGAGAGGCTGAATGGACTGGTTCTAGTGGGACAGAGAGGCTGAGTGGACTGGTTATAGTGGGACAGAGAGGCTGAATGGACTGGTTATAGTGGGACTGAGAGGCTGAATGGACTGGTTATAGTGGGACAGAGAGGCTGAATGGACTGGTTATAGTGGGACAGAGAGACTGAGGGACTGGTTATAGTGGGACAGAGAGACTGAGTGGACTGGTTATAGTGGGACAGAGAGGCTGAGTGGACTGGTTATAGTGGGACAGAGAGACTGAGTGGACTGGTTATAGTGGGACAGAGAGACTGAGTTGACTGGTTATAGTGGGACAGAGAGACTGAGTGGACTGGTTACAGTGAGACAGAGAGACTGAATGGACTGGTTATAGTGGGACAGAGAGACTGAGTGGACTGGTTATAGTGGGACAGAGAGACTGAGTGGACTGGTTATAGTGGGACAGAGAGGCTGAATGTACTGGTTATAGTGGGACAGAGAGGCTGAGTGGACTGGTTATAGTGGGACAGAGAGACTGAATGGACTGGTTATAGTGGGACAGAGAGACTGAGTGGACTGGTTATAGTGGGACAGAGAGACTGAATGGACTGGTTATAGTGGGACAGAGAGACTGAGTGGACTGGTTATAGTGGGACAGAGAGACTGAGTGGACTGGTTATAGTGGGACAGAGAGGCTGAATGTACTGGTTATAGTGGGACAGAGAGGCTGAGTGGACTGGTTCTAGTGGGACAGAGAGGCTGAGTGGACTGGTTATAGTGGGACAGAGAGGCTGAGTGGACTGGTTCTAGTGGGACAGAGAGACTGAGTGGACTGTTTATAGTGGGACAGAGAGGCTGAATGTACTGGTTATAGTGGGACAGAGAGGCTGAGTGGACTGGTTATAGTGGGACAGAGAGGCTGAGTGGACTGGTTATAGTGGGACAGAGAGGCTGAGTGGACTGGTTCTAGTGGGACAGAGAGGCTGAGTGGACTGGTTCTAGTGGGACAGAGAGACTGAGTGGACTGGTTATAGTGGGATAGAGAGACTGAGTGGACTGGTTATAGTGGGACAGAGAGGCTGAGTGGACTGGTTCTAGTGTGACAGAGAGGCTGAGTGGACTGGTTATAGTGGGACAGAGAGGCTGAGTGGACTGGTTCTAGTGGGACAGAGAGGCTGAGTGGACTGGTTCTAGTGGGACAGAGAGACTGAGTGGACTGGTTATAGTGGGATAGAGAGACTGAGTGGACTGGTTATAGTGGGACAGAGAGACTGAGTGGACTGGTTCTAGTGGGACAGAGAGGCTGAGTGGACTGGTTATAGTGGGATAGAGAGACTGAGTGGACTGGTTATAGTGGGACAGAGAGGCTGAGTGGACTGGTTCTAGTGTGACAGAGAGGCTGAATGGACTGGTTATAGTGGGACAGAGAGGCTGAGTGGACTGGTTATAGTGGGACAGAGAGGCTGAGTGGACTGGTTATAGTGGGACAGAGAGGCTGAGTGGACTGGTTCTAGTGGGACAGAGAGACTGAGTGGACTGGTTATAGTGGGATAGAGAGACTGAGTGGACTGGTTATAGTGGGACAGAGAGACTGAGTGGACTGGTTCTAGTGGGACAGAGAGGCTGAGTGGACTGGTTCTAGTGGGACAGAGAGACTGAGTGGACTGGTTATAGTGGGATAGAGAGACTGAGTGGACTGGTTATAGTGGGACAGAGAGACTGAGTGGACTGGTTCTAGTGGGACAGAGAGGCTGAGTGGACTGGTTATAGTGGGACAGAGAGGCTGAATGTACTGGTTATAGTGGGACAGAGAGGCTGAGTGGACTGGTTCTAGTGTGACAGAGAGGCTGAATGGACTGGTTCTAGTGGGACTGAGAGGCTGAATGGACTGGTTATAGTGGGACAGAGAGGCTGAATGGACTGGTTATAGTGGGACAGAGAGACTGAGGGACTGGTTATAGTGGGACAGAGAGACTGAGTGGACTGGTTATAGTGGGACAGAGAGGCTGAGTGGACTGGTTATAGTGGGACAGAGAGACTGAGGGACTGGTTATAGTGGGACAGAGAGACTGAGTGGACTGGTTATAGTGGGACAGAGAGGCTGAGTGGACTGGTTATAGTGGGACAGAGAGGCTGAATGGTCTGGTTATAGTGGGACTGAGAGGCTGAATGGACTGGTTATAGTGGGACAGAGAGGCTGAATGGACTGGTTATAGTGGGACAGAGAGACTGAGGGACTGGTTATAGTGGGACAGAGAGACTGAGTGGACTGGTTATAGTGGGACAGAGAGGCTGAGTGGACTGGTTATAGTGGGACAGAGAGACTGAATGGACTGGTTATAGTGGGACAGAGAGACTGAGTGGACTGGTTATAGTGGGACAGAGAGACTGAATGGACTGGTTATAGTGGGACAGAGAGACTGAGTGGACTGGTTATAGTGGGACAGAGAGACTGAATGTACTGGTTATAGTGGGACAGAGAGACTGAGTGGACTGGTTATAGTGGGACAGAGAGACTGAATGGACTGGTTATAGTGGGACAGAGAGGCTGAATGTACTGGTTATAGTGGGACAGAGAGGCTGAGTGGACTGGTTCTAGTGGGACAGAGAGGCTGAGTGGACTGGTTATAGTGGGACAGAGAGGCTGAGTGGACTGGTTCTAGTGGGACAGAGAGGCTGAGTGGACTGGTTCTATTGGGACAGAGAGACTGAGTGGACTGGTTCTAGTGGGACAGAGAGACTGAGTGGACTGGTTATAGTGGGACAGAGAGGCTGAATGTACTGGTTATAGTGGGACAGAGAGGCTGAGTGGACTGGTTATAGTGGGACAGAGAGGCTGATTGGACTGGTTATAGTGGGACAGAGAGGCTGAGTGGACTGGTTATAGTGGGACAGAGAGGCTGAGTGGACTGGTTCTAGTGGGACAGAGAGGCTGAGTGGACTGGTTCTATTGGGACAGAGAGACTGAGTGGACTGGTTCTAGTGGGACAGAGAGACTGAGTGGACTGGTTATAGTGGGATAGAGAGACTGAGTGGACTGGTTATAGTGGGACAGAGAGACTGAGTGGACTGGTTATAGTGGGACAGAGAGACTGAATGGACTGGTTATAGTGGGACAGAGAGACTGAGTGGACTGGTTATAGTGGGACAGAGAGACTGAATGGACTGGTTATAGTGGGACAGAGAGACTGAGTGGACTTAGTGGGATAGAGAGACTGAATGTACTGGTTATAGTGGGACAGAGAGACTGAGTGGACTGGTTATAGTGGGACAGAGAGACTGAGTGGACTGGTTATAGTGGGACAGAGAGACTGAATGGACTGGTTATAGTGGGACAGAGAGACTGAGTGGACTGGTTATAGTGGGACAGAGAGACTGAGTGGACTGGTTATAGTGGGACAGAGAGGCTGAATGTACTGGTTATAGTGGGACAGAGAGGCTGAGTGGACTGGTTCTAGTGGGACAGAGAGGCTGAGTGGACTGGTTATAGTGGGACAGAGAGGCTGAGTGGACTGGTTCTAGTGGGACAGAGAGACTGAGTGGACTGGTTCTAGTGGGACAGAGAGACTGAGTGGACTGGTTATAGTGGGACAGAGAGGCTGAATGTACTGGTTATAGTGGGACAGAGAGGCTGAGTGGACTGGTTATAGTGGGACAGAGAGGCTGAGTGGACTGGTTATAGTGGGACAGAGAGGCTGAGTGGACTGGTTCTAGTGGGACAGAGAGGCTGAGTGGACTGGTTCTAGTGGGACAGAGAGACTGAGTGGACTGGTTATAGTGGGATAGAGAGACTGAGTGGACTGGTTATAGTGGGACAGAGAGACTGAGTGGACTGGTTCTAGTGGGACAGAGAGGCTGAGTGGACTGGTTCTAGTGGGACAGAGAGACTGAGTGGACTGGTTATAGTGGGATAGAGAGACTGAGTGGACTGGTTATAGTGGGACAGAGAGACTGAGTGGACTGGTTCTAGTGGGACAGAGAGGCTGAGTGGACTGGTTATAGTGGGACAGAGAGGCTGAATGTACTGGTTATAGTGGGACAGAGAGGCTGAGTGGACTGGTTCTAGTGTGACAGAGAGGCTGAATGGACTGGTTCTAGTGGGACTGAGAGGCTGAATGGACTGGTTATAGTGGGACAGAGAGGCTGAATGGACTGGTTATAGTGGGACAGAGAGACTGAGGGACTGGTTATAGTGGGACAGAGAGACTGAGTGGACTGGTTATAGTGGGACAGAGAGGCTGAGTGGACTGGTTATAGTGGGACAGAGAGACTGAGGGACTGGTTATAGTGGGACAGAGAGACTGAGTGGACTGGTTATAGTGGGACAGAGAGGCTGAGTGGACTGGTTATAGTGGGACAGAGAGGCTGAATGGTCTGGTTATAGTGGGACTGAGAGGCTGAATGGACTGGTTATAGTGGGACAGAGAGGCTGAATGGACTGGTTATAGTGGGACAGAGAGACTGAGGGACTGGTTATAGTGGGACAGAGAGACTGAGTGGACTGGTTATAGTGGGACAGAGAGGCTGAGTGGACTGGTTATAGTGGGACAGAGAGACTGAATGGACTGGTTATAGTGGGACAGAGAGACTGAGTGGACTGGTTATAGTGGGACAGAGAGACTGAATGGACTGGTTATAGTGGGACAGAGAGACTGAGTGGACTGGTTATAGTGGGACAGAGAGACTGAATGTACTGGTTATAGTGGGACAGAGAGACTGAGTGGACTGGTTATAGTGGGACAGAGAGACTGAATGGACTGGTTATAGTGGGACAGAGAGGCTGAATGTACTGGTTATAGTGGGACAGAGAGGCTGAGTGGACTGGTTCTAGTGGGACAGAGAGGCTGAGTGGACTGGTTATAGTGGGACAGAGAGGCTGAGTGGACTGGTTCTAGTGGGACAGAGAGGCTGAGTGGACTGGTTCTATTGGGACAGAGAGACTGAGTGGACTGGTTCTAGTGGGACAGAGAGACTGAGTGGACTGGTTATAGTGGGACAGAGAGGCTGAATGTACTGGTTATAGTGGGACAGAGAGGCTGAGTGGACTGGTTATAGTGGGACAGAGAGGCTGATTGGACTGGTTATAGTGGGACAGAGAGGCTGAGTGGACTGGTTATAGTGGGACAGAGAGGCTGAGTGGACTGGTTCTAGTGGGACAGAGAGGCTGAGTGGACTGGTTCTATTGGGACAGAGAGACTGAGTGGACTGGTTCTAGTGGGACAGAGAGACTGAGTGGACTGGTTATAGTGGGATAGAGAGACTGAGTGGACTGGTTATAGTGGGACAGAGAGACTGAGTGGACTGGTTATAGTGGGACAGAGAGACTGAATGGACTGGTTATAGTGGGACAGAGAGACTGAGTGGACTTAGTGGGATAGAGAGACTGAATGTACTGGTTATAGTGGGACAGAGAGACTGAGTGGACTGGTTATAGTGGGACAGAGAGACTGAGTGGACTGGTTATAGTGGGACAGAGAGACTGAATGGACTGGTTATAGTGGGACAGAGAGACTGAGTGGACTGGTTATAGTGGGACAGAGAGACTGAGTGGACTGGTTATAGTGGGACAGAGAGGCTGAATGTACTGGTTATAGTGGGACAGAGAGGCTGAGTGGACTGGTTCTAGTGGGACAGAGAGGCTGAGTGGACTGGTTATAGTGGGACAGAGAGGCTGAGTGGACTGGTTCTAGTGGGACAGAGAGACTGAGTGGACTGGTTCTAGTGGGACAGAGAGACTGAGTGGACTGGTTATAGTGGGACAGAGAGGCTGAATGTACTGGTTATAGTGGGACAGAGAGGCTGAGTGGACTGGTTATAGTGGGACAGAGAGGCTGAGTGGACTGGTTATAGTGGGACAGAGAGGCTGAGTGGACTGGTTCTAGTGGGACAGAGAGGCTGAGTGGACTGGTTCTAGTGGGACAGAGAGACTGAGTGGACTGGTTATAGTGGGATAGAGAGACTGAGTGGACTGGTTATAGTGGGACAGAGAGACTGAGTGGACTGGTTCTAGTGGGACAGAGAGGCTGAGTGGACTGGTTATAGTGGGATAGAGAGACTGAGTGGACTGGTTATAGTGGGACAGAGAGACTGAGTGGACTGGTTCTAGTGGGACAGAGAGGCTGAGTGGACTGGTTATAGTGGGATAGAGAGACTGAGTGGACTGGTTATAGTGGGACAGAGAGGCTGAGTGGACTGGTTCTAGTGTGACAGAGAGGCTGAATGGACTGGTTCTAGTGGGACAGAGAGGCTGAGTGGACTGGTTATAGTGGGACAGAGAGGCTGAATGGACTGGTTATAGTGGGACTGAGAGGCTGAATGGACTGGTTATAGTGGGACAGAGAGGCTGAATGGACTGGTTATAGTGGGACAGAGAGACTGAGGGACTGGTTATAGTGGGACAGAGAGACTGAGTGGACTGGTTATAGTGGGACAGAGAGGCTGAGTGGACTGGTTATAGTGGGACAGAGAGACTGAGTGGACTGGTTATAGTGGGACAGAGAGACTGAGTTGACTGGTTATAGTGGGACAGAGAGACTGAGTGGACTGGTTACAGTGAGACAGAGAGACTGAATGGACTGGTTATAGTGGGACAGAGAGACTGAGTGGACTGGTTATAGTGGGACAGAGAGACTGAGTGGACTGGTTATAGTGGGACAGAGAGGCTGAATGTACTGGTTATAGTGGGACAGAGAGGCTGAGTGGACTGGTTATAGTGGGACAGAGAGACTGAATGGACTGGTTATAGTGGGACAGAGAGACTGAGTGGACTGGTTATAGTGGGACAGAGAGACTGAATGGACTGGTTATAGTGGGACAGAGAGACTGAGTGGACTGGTTATAGTGGGACAGAGAGACTGAGTGGACTGGTTATAGTGGGACAGAGAGGCTGAATGTACTGGTTATAGTGGGACAGATAGGCTGAGTGGACTGGTTCTAGTGGGACAGAGAGGCTGAGTGGACTGGTTATAGTGGGACAGAGAGGCTGAGTGGACTGGTTCTAGTGGGACAGAGAGACTGAGTGGACTGGTTCTAGTGGGACAGAGAGACTGAGTGGACTGTTTATAGTGGGACAGAGAGGCTGAATGTACTGGTTATAGTGGGACAGAGAGGCTGAGTGGACTGGTTATAGTGGGACAGAGAGGCTGAGTGGACTGGTTATAGTGGGACAGAGAGGCTGAGTGGACTGGTTCTAGTGGGACAGAGAGGCTGAGTGGACTGGTTCTAGTGGGACAGAGAGACTGAGTGGACTGGTTATAGTGGGATAGAGAGACTGAGTGGACTGGTTATAGTGGGACAGAGAGACTGAGTGGACTGGTTCTAGTGGGACAGAGAGGCTGAGTGGACTGGTTATAGTGGGACAGAGAGGCTGAGTGGACTGGTTCTAGTGTGACAGAGAGGCTGAATGGACTGGTTCTAGTGGGACAGAGAGGCTGAGTGGACTGGTTATAGTGGGACAGAGAGGCTGAGTGGACTGGTTCTAGTGGGACAGAGAGGCTGAGTGGACTGGTTCTAGTGGGACAGAGAGACTGAGTGGACTGGTTATAGTGGGATAGAGAGACTGAGTGGACTGGTTATAGTGGGACAGAGAGACTGAGTGGACTGGTTCTAGTGGGACAGAGAGGCTGAGTGGACTGGTTATAGTGGGATAGAGAGACTGAGTGGACTGGTTATAGTGGGACAGAGAGGCTGAGTGGACTGGTTCTAGTGTGACAGAGAGGCTGAATGGACTGGTTCTAGTGGGACAGAGAGGCTGAGTGGACTGGTTATAGTGGGACAGAGAGGCTGAATGGACTGGTTATAGTGGGACTGAGAGGCTGAATGGACTGGTTATAGTGGGACAGAGAGGCTGAATGGACTGGTTATAGTGGGACAGAGAGACTGAGGGACTGGTTATAGTGGGACAGAGAGACTGAGTGGACTGGTTATAGTGGGACAGAGAGGCTGAGTGGACTGGTTATAGTGGGACAGAGAGACTGAGTGGACTGGTTATAGTGGGACAGAGAGACTGAGTTGACTGGTTATAGTGGGACAGAGAGACTGAGTGGAGTGGTTACAGTGGGACAGAGAGACTGAATGGACTGGTTATAGTGGGACAGAGAGACTGAGTGGACTGGTTATAGTGGGACAGAGAGACTGAATGGACTGGTTATAGTGGGACAGAGAGACTGAGTGGACTGGTTATAGTGGGACAGAGAGACTGAGTGGACTGGTTATAGTGGGACAGAGAGACTGAATGGACTGGTTATAGTGGGATAGAGAGACTGAGTGGACTGGTTATAGTGGGACAGAGAGACTGAGTGGACTGGTTATAGTGGGACAGAGAGGCTGAATGTACTGGTTATAGTGGGACAGAGAGGCTGAGTGGACTGGTTATAGTGGGACAGAGAGGCTGAGTGGACTGGTTATAGTGGGACAGAGAGGCTGAGTGGACTGGTTCTAGTGGGACAGAGAGACTGAGTGGACTGGTTATAGTGGGATAGAGAGACTGAGTGGACTGGTTATAGTGGGACAGAGAGACTGAGTGGACTGGTTCTAGTGGGACAGAGAGGCTGAGTGGACTGGTTCTAGTGGGACAGAGAGACTGAGTGGACTGGTTATAGTGGGATAGAGAGACTGAGTGGACTGGTTATAGTGGGACAGAGAGACTGAGTGGACTGGTTCTAGTGGGACAGAGAGGCTGAGTGGACTGGTTATAGTGGGACAGAGAGGCTGAATGTACTGGTTCTAGTGTGACAGAGAGGCTGAATGGACTGGTTCTAGTGGGACAGAGAGGCTGAGTGGACTGGTTATAGTGGGACAGAGAGGCTGAATGGTCTGGTTATAGTGGGACTGAGAGGCTGAATGGACTGGTTATAGTGGGACAGAGAGGCTGAATGGACTGGTTATAGTGGGACAGAGAGACTGAGGGACTGGTTATAGTGGGACAGAGAGACTGAGTGGACTGGTTATAGTGGGACAGAGAGGCTGAGTGGACTGGTTATAGTGGGACAGAGAGACTGAATGGACTGGTTATAGTGGGACAGAGAGACTGAGTGGACTGGTTATAGTGGGACAGAGAGACTGAATGGACTGGTTATAGTGGGACAGAGAGACTGAGTGGACTGGTTATAGTGGGACAGAGAGACTGAATGTACTGGTTATAGTGGGACAGAGAGACTGAGTGGACTGGTTATAGTGGGACAGAGAGACTGAATGGACTGGTTATAGTGGGACAGAGAGACTGAGTGGACTGGTTATAGTGGGACAGAGAGGCTGAATGTACTGGTTATAGTGGGACAGAGAGGCTGAGTGGACTGGTTCTAGTGGGACAGAGAGGCTGAGTGGACTGGTTATAGTGGGACAGAGAGGCTGAGTGGACTGGTTCTAGTGGGACAGAGAGGCTGAGTGGACTGGTTCTATTGGGACAGAGAGACTGAGTGGACTGGTTCTAGTGGGACAGAGAGACTGAGTGGACTGGTTATAGTGGGACAGAGAGGCTGAATGTACTGGTTATAGTGGGACAGAGAGGCTGAGTGGACTGGTTATAGTGGGACAGAGAGGCTGATTGGACTGGTTATAGTGGGACAGAGAGGCTGAGTGGACTGGTTCTAGTGGGACAGAGAGGCTGAGTGGACTGGTTCTATTGGGACAGAGAGACTGAGTGGACTGGTTCTAGTGGGACAGAGAGACTGAGTGGACTGGTTATAGTGGGACAGAGAGGCTGAATGTACTGGTTATAGTGGGACAGAGAGGCTGAGTGGACTGGTTCTAGTGGGACAGAGAGGCTGAGTGGACTGGTTCTAGTGGGACAGAGAGACTGAGTGGACTGGTTATAGTGGGATAGAGAGACTGAGTGGACTGGTTATAGTGGGACAGAGAGACTGAGTGGACTGGTTCTAGTGGGACAGAGAGACTGAGTGGACTGGTTCTAGTGGGACAGAGAGGCTGAGTGGACTGGTTCTAGTGGGACAGAGAGACTGAGTGGACTGGTTCTAGTGGGACAGAGAGGCTGAGTGGACTGGTTATAGTGGGACAGAGAGGCTGAGTGGACTGGTTCTAGTGGGACAGAGAGGCTGAGTGGACTGGTTCTAGTGGGACAGAGAGACTGAGTGGACTGGTTATAGTGGGATAGAGAGACTGAGTGGACTGGTTATAGTGGGACAGAGAGACTGAGTGGACTGGTTCTAGTGGGACAGAGAGGCTGAGTGGACTGGTTATAGTGGGATAGAGAGACTGAGTGGACTGGTTATAGTGGGACAGAGAGGCTGAGTGGACTGGTTCTAGTGTGACAGAGAGGCTGAATGGACTGGTTCTAGTGGGACAGAGAGGCTGAGTGGACTGGTTATAGTGGGACAGAGAGGCTGAATGGACTGGTTATAGTGGGACTGAGAGGCTGAATGGACTGGTTATAGTGGGACAGAGAGGCTGAATGGACTGGTTATAGTGGGACAGAGAGACTGAGGGACTGGTTATAGTGGGACAGAGAGACTGAGTGGACTGGTTATAGTGGGACAGAGAGGCTGAGTGGACTGGTTATAGTGGGACAGAGAGACTGAGTGGACTGGTTATAGTGGGACAGAGAGACTGAGTTGACTGGTTATAGTGGGACAGAGAGACTGAGTGGAGTGGTTACAGTGGGACAGAGAGACTGAATGGACTGGTTATAGTGGGACAGAGAGACTGAGTGGACTGGTTATAGTGGGACAGAGAGACTGAATGGACTGGTTATAGTGGGACAGAGAGACTGAGTGGACTGGTTATAGTGGGACAGAGAGACTGAGTGGACTGGTTATAGTGGGACAGAGAGACTGAATGGACTGGTTATAGTGGGATAGAGAGACTGAGTGGACTGGTTATAGTGGGACAGAGAGACTGAGTGGACTGGTTATAGTGGGACAGAGAGGCTGAATGTACTGGTTATAGTGGGACAGAGAGGCTGAGTGGACTGGTTATAGTGGGACAGAGAGGCTGAGTGGACTGGTTATAGTGGGACAGAGAGGCTGAGTGGACTGGTTCTAGTGGGACAGAGAGACTGAGTGGACTGGTTATAGTGGGATAGAGAGACTGAGTGGACTGGTTATAGTGGGACAGAGAGACTGAGTGGACTGGTTCTAGTGGGACAGAGAGGCTGAGTGGACTGGTTCTAGTGGGACAGAGAGACTGAGTGGACTGGTTATAGTGGGATAGAGAGACTGAGTGGACTGGTTATAGTGGGACAGAGAGACTGAGTGGACTGGTTCTAGTGGGACAGAGAGGCTGAGTGGACTGGTTATAGTGGGACAGAGAGGCTGAATGTACTGGTTCTAGTGTGACAGAGAGGCTGAATGGACTGGTTCTAGTGGGACAGAGAGGCTGAGTGGACTGGTTATAGTGGGACAGAGAGGCTGAATGGTCTGGTTATAGTGGGACTGAGAGGCTGAATGGACTGGTTATAGTGGGACAGAGAGGCTGAATGGACTGGTTATAGTGGGACAGAGAGACTGAGGGACTGGTTATAGTGGGACAGAGAGACTGAGTGGACTGGTTATAGTGGGACAGAGAGGCTGAGTGGACTGGTTATAGTGGGACAGAGAGACTGAATGGACTGGTTATAGTGGGACAGAGAGACTGAGTGGACTGGTTATAGTGGGACAGAGAGACTGAATGGACTGGTTATAGTGGGACAGAGAGACTGAGTGGACTGGTTATAGTGGGACAGAGAGACTGAATGTACTGGTTATAGTGGGACAGAGAGACTGAGTGGACTGGTTATAGTGGGACAGAGAGACTGAATGGACTGGTTATAGTGGGACAGAGAGACTGAGTGGACTGGTTATAGTGGGACAGAGAGGCTGAATGTACTGGTTATAGTGGGACAGAGAGGCTGAGTGGACTGGTTCTAGTGGGACAGAGAGGCTGAGTGGACTGGTTATAGTGGGACAGAGAGGCTGAGTGGACTGGTTCTAGTGGGACAGAGAGGCTGAGTGGACTGGTTCTATTGGGACAGAGAGACTGAGTGGACTGGTTCTAGTGGGACAGAGAGACTGAGTGGACTGGTTATAGTGGGACAGAGAGGCTGAATGTACTGGTTATAGTGGGACAGAGAGGCTGAGTGGACTGGTTATAGTGGGACAGAGAGGCTGATTGGACTGGTTATAGTGGGACAGAGAGGCTGAGTGGACTGGTTCTAGTGGGACAGAGAGGCTGAGTGGACTGGTTCTATTGGGACAGAGAGACTGAGTGGACTGGTTCTAGTGGGACAGAGAGACTGAGTGGACTGGTTATAGTGGGACAGAGAGGCTGAATGTACTGGTTATAGTGGGACAGAGAGGCTGAGTGGACTGGTTCTAGTGGGACAGAGAGGCTGAGTGGACTGGTTCTAGTGGGACAGAGAGACTGAGTGGACTGGTTATAGTGGGATAGAGAGACTGAGTGGACTGGTTATAGTGGGACAGAGAGACTGAGTGGACTGGTTCTAGTGGGACAGAGAGACTGAGTGGACTGGTTATAGTGGGACAGAGAGGCTGAGTGGACTGGTTCTAGTGGGACAGAGAGACTGAGTGGACTGGTTATAGTGGGACAGAGAGACTGAGTGGACTGGTTATAGTGGGACAGAGAGACTGAATGGACTGGTTATAGTGGGACAGAGAGATTGAGTGGACTGGTTATAGTGGGACAGAGAGACTGAATGGACTGGTTATAGTGGGACAGAGAAACTGAGTGGACTGGTTATAGTGGGACAGAGAGGCTGAATGGACTGGTTATAGTGGGACAGAGAGACTGAATGGAATGGTTACAGTGGGATAGAGAGACTGAGTTGACTGGTTATAGTGGGACAGAGAGACTGAGTGGACTGGTTACAGTGGGACAGAGAGACTGAATGGACTGGTTATAGTGGGACAGAGAGACTGAGTGGACTGGTTATAGTGGGACAGAGAGACTGAATGGACTGGTTATAGTGGGACAGAGAGACTGAGTGGACTGGTTATAGTGGGACAGAGAGACTGAATGGACTGGTTATAGTGGGACAGAGAGACTGAGTGGACTGGTTATAGTGGGACAGAGAGACTGAATGTACTGGTTATAGTGGGACAGAGAGACTGAGTGGACTGGTTATAGTGGGACAGAGAGGCTGAATGTACTGGTTATAGTGGGACAGAGAGGCTGAGTGGACTGGTTCTAGTGGGACAGAGAGACTGAATGGAATGGTTACAGTGGGATAGAGAGACTGAGTTGACTGGTTATAGTGGGACAGAGAGACTGAGTGGACTGGTTACAGTGGGACAGAGAGACTGAATGGACTGGTTATAGTGGGACAGAGAGACTGAGTGGACTGGTTATAGTGGGACAGAGAGACTGAATGGACTGGTTATAGTGGGACAGAGAGACTGAGTGGACTGGTTATAGTGGGACAGAGAGACTGAATGGACTGGTTATAGTGGGACAGAGAGACTGAGTGGACTGGTTATAGTGGGACAGAGAGACTGAATGGACTGGTTATAGTGGGACAGAGAGACTGAATGGACTGGTTATAGTGGGACAGAGAGACTGAATGGACTGGTTATAGTGGGACAGAGAGACTGAGTGGACTGGTTATAGTGGGACAGAGAGACTGAATGTACTGGTTATAGTGGGACAGAGAGACTGAGTGGACTGGTTATAGTGGGACAGAGAGGCTGAATGTACTGGTTATAGTGGGACAGAGAGGCTGAGTGGACTGGTTCTAGTGGGACAGAGAGGCTGAGTGGACTGGTTCTAGTGGGACAGAGAGGCTGAGTGGACTGGTTCTAGTGGGACAGAGAGACTGAGTGGACTGGTTATAGTGGGACAGAGAGGCTGAGTGGACTGGTTATAGTGGGACAGAGAGGCTGAATGGACTGGTTATAGTGGGACAGAGAGACTGAATGGACTGGTTACAGTGGGACAGAGAGGCTGAATGGACTGGTTATAGTGGGACAGAGAGACTGAATGGACTACTAGTTATAGTGGGACAGAGAGACTGAATGGACTGGTTATAGTGGGACAGAGAGACTGAGTGGACTGGTTATAGTGGGACAGAGAGACTGAATGGACTGGTTATAGTGGGACAGAGAGGCTGAGTGGACTGGTTCTAGTGGGACAGAGAGACTGAGTGGACTGGTTCTAGTGGGACAGAGAGACTGAGTGGACTGGTTATAGTGGGACAGAGAGGCTGAGTGGACTGGTTCTAGTGGGACAGAGAGACTGAGTGGACTGGTTCTAGTGGGACAGAGAGGCAGAGAGTGTTTCCAGTCTGCCAGTAAAGGCAAAAGAAAAGAAATAAAAAAGAAAAGAGTGACGTATTGTAAATCCACACGTGTTTGTGTCATCTAGGGGGCGTTTCCAGGAAACCTGCAGCTGGTGTTGGTGCTGCGGCCGTCCAGGTTCTTCCAGAGAGCGATAGCAGACATTGGGATGAAGCTGCACAAAGATGACTTTAAAATGAAGGTACCGGTAAGCATGCTTCAGTACCGACCGTATAAACTCTGTCAGCTGCAATCATGAGGAAACTATTATTTCTATTATTTCTGGAAACGTGATGTTTTTAACTAAATGCATGATGAATAAATGATGCAAGAAATACAATATGTAGATGTTAACTCAACTGGATTAACCATTCTCATTAATAACATTCAGAAAATGCAGAACATGAGTGTAGCAGTGAAATTAAAGTTCAGATAACAGCCATACTTGTCTGTAGCTGTTGCTAGTATTTCTTTTCCAGGACTACACATTGCATAGCCGCAGTGTTTATAATTTTTTGACATCACGTCTTCATACTCAGCTTGAGACCAAAAAGGTCCACCTGGTGTGAATTGCAGGTCGAGTCCTTTCATCAGTTACATCTATAAATACTTCAATAGAAGCGAGATCCTGTCAATATACAGTAGTGTTGTAATAAATCCATTTCACCTGAGCGCATGATACAACTATGGTCTTCACAAAACAAAAAGACTCACCACCATTCAATAAGTCCAGGATATAGATCTGCCTTCACCTTGTCTCACTGAAGAGGATATTCATATATTAAAGGTTAATTGTGTTCAATATAAACAGGTACTCCAGTGACTTAGAATCCACTTTGGTAAAGATGGGGGACTCACAAGAGACAGATTTAAAAAGAACGATCAAAATGAATTGACTTTTAGTCCCTAGTATGAGACTCCAAAAACGCAGCATCCTACTCTTCCCATAATGCAACTCACTAGCGGCTATTGTTCAACTCTCCCTGCCTGAGTGTCTTTCAAATTCCATGCCTCCAGTTTGTATCTCAGGCTCTCTGTTTTTCATTTGTTGTGCGAGCTGAGATCACCCTGCTGACATCATCAAGGTTATTTTCTCTCTACAGCCACAGAAGACTTTCTAGAACTGTTTTCAGTTGGTCATGATCAGCAGCTTGAGGTGATGAATGTGTTTGCAGATTATGATGCTGAACTCTCTGTCGGACCTGCATGGCTACGTGGATAAAGGCCAGCTGACCCGGGAGCTAGGAGGAAACCTGGAGTACTGTCACAGT